>NC_083571.1:116433709-116746209 GCF_027579695.1 Neoarius graeffei | reverse complement strand
AAGTGAGAAAAAAAGACGTTATGTTATATACGAAGGAAAGGAAACGCAGGACCAAACTAATAAATATCGGCACTCAGCGAGCACCTCGGTGTGATCAGCTGTTCATTTAGCGACAGAATGATGGAACTGTCAGTGCACGCTCAAAGGGAAACCTGTAGATGGCAGTAATGCAACACTGTGGATGCCAGCTGCTGTAAAACCCAAAAGAAGAAAAAGAAGAAGGTAAACCTGCGCATGCGCACACGGACCTCCTCTGTCTGCTTGACTGCGCGAAGCAAGCAGTCATGCACATTATTTGCTTTAATCCTCTCAAATTAAATAACTTCCCAGCCACAGAATGGCCTGACATTTTGTGAGATATTACAGAAATAAACAGATATCACAATCACCACATTTCAGATGGAACTAAATTTCACTGATTTTATGAAATCGAAAGGCCGTCTAGCTTTAAAAAAGAAAACATAATGAAGGCTACTGGCACAAAATTTTGGTGTAAAATGAAGAAGTGAGTGTGACAGTCAAAGTGCCCAGAAGAACTGTGGCTGGTTCTGTAAGATCTCATCTCATCTCATTATCTCTAGCCGCTTTATCCTGTTCTACAGGGTCGCAGGCAAGCTGGAGCCTATCCCAGCTGACTATGGGCAAAAGGCAGGGTACACCCTGGACAAGTCGCCAGGTCATATATTGTAGATGCCATCAAAAAAGCCTCTGAAGACACAATTCCATCAGTGAAAAATTTAAAAATTGATAAACCATGGGTAAACCCAGAATACCAACAGCTGCTGCAGCAACGGCAAGAAGAGAAAGATCCCATCAAGAAAAGAACCCTTGGAGATCATATTAAGAAATTACGTATTCGGCTTAAAAATGCCTATTTTAAAAACAAGGCTGAAAAGATCAACTTAGCAAGCGAGAATCGTAATGTTGAGGAAGAATTTCGTCTCATGAAACTGCACTCACTAGAACGTTCCAATAAAATACTAATACCGCTGAACAAACTAGAAGAGCATTTCTCAGAACACTTCGGCCTGCGAACTTATGAGCCACAACCAGAATTGGAACTTCCAGAAGAATACCTGTATCTACTACCCCCGGAGGATCTTCCCGAAGTAGATGTATCAGTTCCAGGCAGAGAAGAAATCAAAATCGAGATAAAGAGACTCAAGAATAGCAAATGCATGGGAACAGATAAAATCAATGACGAACATCTGAAGTATGCTGCCTCAGAACACCTCCTAACATACCTTGTAGTTTTAATGAATCTGGTATGGACATGCCTACAGGTACCTACTCGATGGCTTATAGCAAGCATCACCTGCCTTTACAAACAAGGATTGCGATCATGTGCAGAGAACTACAGGGGTTTTAGTATAATTGCAACTTTATCAAAGATTATATCCGCAATAATCGTTGACAGATTACGCGATGCCTATGAACATACCGTATCCTATTACCATCACAGTTTGGCTTTCATGCTAACAGATCGACCAATGATGCAATCTTTATACTACGTCATGTTCTCGATAAATCCCGCAGATCCAAGACCCCGTTGTTTGTAGCTTTCATTGATTTGAAAGCCGCCTATGACTGGATTCCGCGCGATGCCCTCCTGAAGTGCCTCGAGATGAGACTCAAGTGCCCTCTGATAATAGCAGTCCTTAGAGCCCTATATTCAAACACCAAGGCTTTTATTAAAGGTTCAACAAGGCTTTTTAATACTATGGTTGGATGCAGACAAGGCGCAATGGAATCTCCAACCCTATTCAATGTCTATATGGACTTTGTTGTTAGGATAGCTCGCCATGAAATACTAAAGCTATACCCAGATACAGGATTTAAAATACAGTACTGTATCCCTAACGAGGTTTCCCTCAGACAGCTCCGAAAAAATGCTAGCGCAAGAGGAGAGAGAAGAATAACAGAGCTCTTGTATGCAGACGATCAAGCCATTTTTGCCGAGTCTATGGAGGAACTGCAAACCATCTTGCAAATCTATGATCAGACATTCTCCCGTTTTGGGCTCCAGTTGTCTTACTCGAAAACTGAAACGATGGCATTCAACGTTGGAGAAGACATCCAGAACAAAATGTCCCTTGTACAGATTAATGGCAACAAACTGAAAAACGTGAGGAGCTCTCGATATCTTGGCCACACAATCACAAATACCAACGAGAACCAGAAACCTCTGGTCATGAATATTGGTTCTGCATTTGAAAAGTGGAGCGAGCTGAAACATGTGCTCACTGATAGTCACATACAGATGCCGATCAGAGTTATGTTCCTAAATGCCTGTGTGAGGTCTCGACTTCTATATAGCGTAGAGACATGGCAACTGTCAGACACAGAACAGAGAAAAATCGATGTTATTTGGCATGGATTCCTGAGGAAAATGGTAAAGGGCGGTTATAGGAGAATGAAAGACGAGAGAGAAGAGAGAGATGAGGATGAGGAAGATCTGGGTGATGGAGACCAGGATTGGCGGTTTAAATACTCTAATGAAGATCTACGCCATATTACTAAAACCAAGCCAATATCGGAATTTTGTCTGAACAGGCATTTGGGATATTTAGCCCATATCTGCAGAATGGGAAATGATGACATTAGGAAACAAACATTACTTGATGAACGCAATTATAAACGGACTGCCATAGAAAGGACATTAGGGATAGATACCGTAAATCCTCTAATATAGGCCGGGGCCTTTATTTCACTCAAGTGCATCTTGGTCCAGGCCATTATTGGAAGGAGGCCAGAATTAGAGGCAGGCCTCTATTTCTATTTGAGCAAAACAGACTACCAGTGGAATGAATAAAAACGAGATTTTGTGTCTATTTGAACCTATAAAATAGGTTGATGCTTGGTTGCCTGGTTACCACCAGACCTACCGGTAATCACAATCAGGGGCGCCTGCAGGGTTGAACTGTAAGGTACGCACTAGCGGTGTAATCCCCCCCCCCCAAAAAAAAAAAAAAACGCTTGCGTGCTGCAGTTTCTATGAAGAGTCGATCTATAGGCTTATACACAAAACAACGATAGAACTTTAACTTGAAATTGAACAATAGCCTTCCATGAACACAGGCTGATATTTGAACAACATATGTGAACTACACACGACAATAAACAATAAACTCTTTATAGCCTCGATTAGAATCTAGTGAACTTGCTCAGCACTACCGCACGCACGACTCTGACACACACTGTAGCGCAACGTGGGGTACAGAGACTCGCTGAAAAACTCCTCGGGTATTTTTCTGAGTTTACCGAAAATCAGAGTAGAAGGAGCCACCCACCCTCTGTCTGGTTTGAAGCGGTTCTGTAGGACATTGAGCTTTACAGAGTCCGGTGCACATTTTAAGGCATCTGGTTGAAGTTTACCTATGTCTGATAAATCTGATGTCAGTGATAGCGGGCTGACTCGTGGCTCATTAGTAAAGCTATCTGATGGCTCATTTGTCAGCAAGGTGGAGCAACCATCTACTTCTGATCATGGGGAGATGTAGGTGTTCTTATATGAAATTCACTGGATGTATGGCTAGTTTCAAACTCAGAGGTAGATGAAGGCAATTCCCTCAAAGGAACTGAGCTAGCATCCAGCTGCAGCGTACTGCTGCTCGGTTGCAGAGGAGTGGAAGCTGCCGGTGCCGTGTTACTAGCTGATACTGGAGAGGACTGGCAAGCAGATGACACCCCTGGATCACTGCTTTTGGACTTTTTCGTAAAAGTCTGAAACAAGCTCGTTTGTTTCAGGGTTCGTTTACTCATTTTTGACTCGCTTCTCAATAAATTCTCGCACAAGCTCTGACTACTGACGATTGTCTGTCTCCGTTTCTCAAAACTGGAGAGAATCTCAGTGGTGCAAGAAAAGTATATCTGCATTGACCAATGAGCTTTCTTGGTCACGCACACCCCGCCCACTCCTGAAGCACACAAATGCGCCGGCACACACACGTGTCTCTCTCTCTCTCTCTCTCTCTCTCTCTCTTCTCAAATTATGTTGCATTGCCAAAGCATTCAGGTAACAATTATAATTAAAAAAAATATATCTCTCTCCCCAAGGTACGCCTAGTGCGTACGGCCATACGCCTGGCGGCGCCACTGATCACAATTGTCTTTCAGATCGGAACGATTGTGTAAGGCCACTATGATCTCAGAAACATCGTTGGTTATAGCCCCGGCCTGTATTAGAGTCCGGCCATTATTTACCTCCTCCGACAGCGAGACCGGCCAATATTAGAGTCCCGGCCAGTAATGGAATACAGGCCAGTATTAGAGGATTTACGGTAAGCAACAACTCAGAAGAAAAATGATGATAAAGGAAGACTTCTTGTGTTTCCTGGAATCCAGGCGCACACCCTTAAGGGGTTAACCCCTACATACAGGGAAGCGGAAGTCATCGCAGGGCTGACACATAGACACAGACAACCATTCACACTCACATTCACACCTACGGTCAATTTAGAGTCACCAGTTAACCTAACCTGCATGTCTTTGGACTGTGGGGGAAACCGGAGCACCCGGAGGAAACCCATGCGGAGAACATGCAAACTCCACACAGAAAGGCCCTCGCCGGCCACGGGGCTCGAACCCGGACCTTCTTGCTGTGAGATGACAGCGCTAACTACTACACCACCGTGCTGCCGGACCTGAGACTACTATTTTTTTTTTTAAAGCAAAGAGAATTTCATCTCACACCAAATATTGACTTTGTTTCATTTATTATGGCTCATTGATTACTGTTTATAGTCTCATCTCATTATCTCTAGCCGCTTTATCCTCTTCTACAGGGTCGCAGGCAAGCTGGAGCCTATCCCAGCTGACTACAGGCGAAAGGCGGGGTTCACCCTGGACAAGTCGCCAGGTCATCACAGGGCTGATACATAGACACAGACAACCATTCACACTCACATTCACACCTACGGTCAATTTAGAGTCACCAGTTAACCTAACCTGCATGTCTTTGGACTGTGGGGGAAACCGGAGCACCCGGAGGAAACCCACGCGGACACGGGGAGAACATGCAAACTCCACACAGAAAGGCCCTCGCCGGCCACGGGGCTCGAACCCGGACCTTCTTGCTGTGAGGCCACAGCGCTAACCACTACACCACCGTGCCGCCGGACCTGAGACTACTATTTTTTTTTAAAGCAAAGAGAATTTCGTCTCACACCAAATATTGACTTTGTTTCATTTATTATGGCTCACTGATTACTGTTTATAGTATTTTTTTAATATTGAAACACTTCATTTCATTATTTTTAAGCCATTTTTGGTCTACAGCATTTCTTTACATGTGCCTAAGACTTTTGTACAGAACTGTATATGTCAGTTATTGTTAAGATTACAATTCCAGCATAACATCTCTGGTGCTCGGATGAATGAGTTCGATTCATTTAAACGTGTCGTTTAAAGGAGTCGACTCATTAAAGCGAGTCGTTTCGAGCTGCGCTGCTTGTGGTTCGGTAGAAACACAGGAGCGCCAACAGGGGGCAGCATTTTAAAGCCAGTTCAAGAAACGTGCTTCTACCACACCATCATTACAGCAGGGGTTTGTGGAGGTGAGTTTCAGACACACAAAATGACCAAATTTGTAAGAATAGGCTTCGTGTAAAAATATATTCTCACTCAAATAGCCAGGGTTCGGCACCATGATGTTGGAAATAAATGCCAGGCCCTGCTCACTGCCAGGAAACAGAGTGACCAGTTACTCTCTGGATGAGTTAAACAGGTGAATTAAATTAAATAATAAAATAATTTTCTAAAATAGTAGGCACATACAGAACCTGTGGTATTCCACAATGTTTATGACATGCAATTGCTGCACATTGTGCCTCAATAACACCTGTATAATAGAAGTAGCTTGTACTAATAGATAAAACAGCCTTGACATTGTATATAAATGAACAGTAGAGGGTCACATGAACACCTCAGTGGTTACCAGGCAACTCAGTGTTTCCGCTTTAACGTGTGCGTGTGGTGCTCAGTGTGTGGTGTTGGAGATCCGACTGTGAGATCTTGCTTCTCTCTAAATTGTGTGTGTTTACCAGAACATAGCAGCGTTGACTTCCAGAAACAGCACTCTTATCACACACAACAAAGCGACCTGCAGCCCATCACCTCTGATACCAGGTTAGGGTAACTGATCATATGATTACATAAAGGTACATGATGTTACATGGAACATTAAACATGCGTAAAGGTGACCTGTGGGGTTTGACACTTGTCTTTAGCACTTAAGGCAAATAAGAAGGCTTGGATGTATCATCACTGCTTCAAGGAAAACTCCACCATGAATGACTCATATATCAGTATCAGTATTTACAATCGATATGTGATCCTGTGATTTTATGATTACATTCTAAATCAACCATTTTTGTATGTTTGTTTAAACTTCTTTCATTAACGTTTACCTGTTTTCACTTTGGTTTCCTATATTAACAGTTAACAATGCCATTTAATCCTCAAACATCGTGGCACCTGTAAGAATTCAGCTCTAGGCTACCTAAAGAGAGCCTCTTCAGGCTAAGAACATCTTTAATTACCTCTTAAGATCCATCGTTAAGCTAACATGGTTTTCCCGAACAACATTGTATCCAAAGTAGTACTTTAGTTCACGCTTAAAGCTAGACTGCCTTTCAGAGTTTTCAAGTGTAGGTCATAAAAAGAATTTTCCCGACACCCAATTATTTTTGTTTAGTGGACCGAAATCTACTGAATTCAAATCACAGAATTTTATTAGAGGTGTTTTTTTTTTTTAAATAGAACAATTAATGAATTTAGGGCCATGTGAACCCTAAACTCTCCACTATTTTTTCCTGCTTCCCCATGACCCAATACAAGATACTACGTCAAGCATCACATGGTGGGCTTTCCCCGTTCACGCAAGGCATTGTGGGATACAAATTTGAAACAGGAGAGAAAAATGGAGGACGTGAGTGTGCGAATGAAACGTGAAAGACCGACTACAGTAACGGAAAGAAAGCGAGAAGAAAAGACGTTATGTTATATACGAAGGAAAGGAAACACAGGACCAAACTAATAAATATGGGCGCTCAGCGAGCACCTCGGTGTGATCAGCTGTTCGTTTAGCGACAGAATGATGGAACTGTCAGTGCACGCTCAAAGGGAAACCTGTAGATGGCAGTAATGCAACACTGTGGATGCCAGCTGCCGTAAAACCCAAAAGAAGAAGAAGAAGGTAAACCTGCGCATGCGCACACGGACTTCCTCTGTCTGCCTGACTGCGCGAAGCGAGTGATTTCATGGACATTATTTGCTTTAATCCCCTCAAATTAAATAACTTCCCAGCCACAGAATGGCCTGATATTTTGTGAGATATTACAGAAATAAACATATATCACAATCACCACATTTCAGACAGAACTAAATTTCACTGATTTTATGAAGTTGAAAGGTCGTCTAGCTTTAAGTGTATGTGTGATGAATAATGTTGTTGTTCTTCTTCTTTGTTATTATGAGGGAGAGTGTAAACCCTGATCAGGGTGGTGTTGAAACACAGAAAACAAGAAAAATGATAAACAGGAAGCAGAAAGAGCAGTCCCCTTGTGTAGGAGTGAACGCAACAGCTATCTGAAACACACTTCGAAACTCTAGTTTTGCAAATAATATTGAACAGCATTAACAAGTAAATAATTTATAACCTAGCTTTGCTAGTATAAGGCTCGTCAAAATGGCAAAAATGAAGCAGTTTTAAAAGGTCCAACTGGCATACTTGTTGACGTTTATTTCGCTCATTGTCTTATTTCTACACTATATGACCCAAAAGCATGTAGGAACCTGACCATCACACCGATATGTGTCCATTCTAAAACCATGGGCATTAACATGGACGTTGGTCCCCATTTTGCTGCGCCCAGTCTTCTGGGAAGGCTTTCCACTGGATATTTGTGGCTATGGGGATTTTTGCTCATTCAGCCATGTGCAAGCCACTCAATTTCTTCCGCATCAACCCCTGGCAAACTATGTCTTTATAAAGCTTGCTTTATGAATAAGTGCACTGTCATGGGGAAACAAGTTTGAGCAACTTAGTTCTAGTGATCTTCTTGCTACAGCATATAAAGACATTTAAGATAATTGTGCGCTTACAACTTTGCAACAGTTTGGGGAAAGCCCACATACGGGTGTGAGAGTCAGGTGTCCACATACTTTTATCTATTTTGTGTAATTGCAGTTTGTTATCGCTAAATGTCATTAATAAGAAAACTTTGCTGCCAGTCACCTTTCACACCTATCAGTGTTATAATATTACTCCTGTGTAATTCATTTATATTTAATCATCATCTGAGTGATACTGATTTGAAGTCTGAAGTGCTTGTACCCGGAGCGAGCGATTTCATGCACATTATTTGCTTGAATCCCCTCAAATTAAATAACTTCCCAGCCACAGAATGGCCTGATATTTTGTGAGATATTACAGAAATAAACATAATCACAATCACCACATTTCAGACGGAACTAAATTTCACTGATTTTATGAAATCGAAAGGCCACTTTAACTTACGATGGATTTGGACCATTCATTCACAACAAAGAGCATCTCCTCGCAACCGAATACACAGAATGTGCATGTGCCTCCGAGGGACTCTCGCAGAAACTGGTGTTGAATCTGCTGCCGGTGTTCAGTTGTTTTTCTTGTACATTGCAAGGGAATCGAGTTAATTATTAAATAAATATATGCAAAACATTGTGAAATATATTTCAATATGTAATGTAGTGTCATAAATGAGACACATTTCTGTACCTCCAACATTGTGTGTGTGTGTGTGTGTGTGTGTGTGTGTGTGTGTGTGTGTGTGTGTTAATGAACGATGAGATGTGTGTGTGTGTGTGTGTGTGTGTGTGTGTGTGTGTGTGTGTGTGAGAGTGTGTGTGTGTGTGTGTGTGTTGGGGGGGTTATATATATATATATATATATATATATATATATATATATATATATATATATATATGGTGTAGTGGTTAGCGCTGTCGCCTCACAGCAAGAAGGTTCTGGGTTCGAGCCCAGCGGCCGGCCAGGGCCTTTCTGTGTGGCGTTTGCATGTTCTCCCCGTGTCCGCGTGGGTTTCCTCCGGGTGCTCCAGTTTCCCCCACAGTCCAAAAACATGCAGGTTAGGTTAACTGGTGGCATAAAATTGACCGTGAGTGTGAATGGTTGTTTGTCTCTGTGTGTCAGCCCTGCAATGACCTGGCGACTTGTCCAGGGTGTACCCCGCCTCTTGCCCATAGTCAGCTGGGATAGGCTCCAGCTTGCCTGCGACCCTGTAGAACAGGATAAGCAGCTACGCCAACTTGACATTGTGGATATCAGTTGAAATTATCCTGACTGCATGTTTAAATAACAGTGAAATGAGTGGCACATGGAAAACATTTACTGAATTATTTAGCTTATTGTTTGCTCATTCTTTCATGTGAATGTTTGTTCATTTAATTAATGAACAATTAATTAATAACAATTCTGGGTGTGCACATCTCTGAAGACCTGTCCTGGAGCAACAACACCGCATCACTGGCCAAAAAAGCCCAACAGCGTCTGTACTTCCTCCACAAACTGAGGAGAGCAAGAGTCCCAGCCCCCATCATGCACACTTTCTACAGAGGCACCATCGAGAACATCCTGACCAGCTGCATCACCGTGTGGTACGGCGCCTGCACCGTGTCCTGCTGCAAGACTCTGCAGCGCATCGTGAGAGCAGCTGAGAGGATCATTGGTGTCTCTCTCCCTTCTCTAATGGATATTTATAACTCCCGCCTCACCCGCAAAGCCATCAGGATTGCAGGTGACCCCACCCACCCATCTCACAGCCTCTTCAGTCTGCTGCCGTCGGGGAGGAGACTGCGGAGTCTCCGGGCCAAAACCAGCAGGCTCAAGGACAGTTTCTTTCGCCAGGCGGTCAGGAGGCTCAACTCCCTCCCTGTTCTGCCCCTCCTCCCCCCTCTGCCCCCTGCCACAGATTCTGCTCGCACCCCCCTGCCCCCCCCTCAGCATTTAACATGTCATCCTCACAGTCCCCCCCCCAACACACACACACACACACACACACACACACACACACACACACACACACACACACACACACATCTCATCGTTCATTAACACACTGAACTCAGGGACTGCACATCTCACTTTACCTCGCTCAATTGCACTATTCCGCACTACCTCACCTTAACAGCCATTAGTTTATTGTTTATACTGCTTATTTCATGTTTACCTGCTATACCTCAAGTGCCCTTGACTGTTTATTTGCACCAATTTACGAGTGTGTGTGTGTGTTTAGTCTATGTCTAGTTCTTATCTAGAGTGTTTATACTGTTTATACTGTTTGTTTTTTTAATTATTCTATTTTTATTTATTGCATTGCCTGTTTGCACCGTGGGTCAGAGAGGACTGAAATTTCATCTGTGCTGTATGTCGAGCATGTATAGATATTTGACAATAAAGTTGACTTGACTTGACTTAATTAAAAAAAAAACACGCTTGGAAAAAAAATATTATTGTCAAAAAATATGAAATAGTTTCAATTATTAATCTATTGTCCTGTGTTTCATCAATCCATCCATTATCCATAACCGCTCATCCTGTGCAGGGTCACAGGCGAGCTGGAGCCTATCCCAGCTGACAATTCTCCAGATCATCACAGAGCTGACACATAGAGATACACAACCTTTCACACTCACATTCACACTTACAGTCAATTTAGAGTCACCAGTTAACCTAACCTGCATGTCTTTGGACTGTGGGGGAAACCGGAGCACCCGGAGGAAACCCACGCGGACACGGGGAGAACATGCAAACTCCACACAGAAAGGCCCCCATCGGCCACTGGGCTGAAACCCAGAACCTTCTTGCTGTGAGGCGACAGCGCTAACCACTACACCATCGTGCCACCAAATGGAAAAATTTTGCTGTTAAATCCTGACAACACAAGAACTACAGCTTCTCTCACTCACCATTTCCCACTGGAGTTCAATGTCATATTAATGAGAAATCCAGAAATTGAATTTAATGAGAAATGAAAAATTGTGGTGTCAAAGTTGCAGAATGAAATGCAGCTAAACTATGCAGCTGTGCTAAGTCATGAATAAGATTTGGCTAGTTAGTGATCTGTGAGATGATGAAAGTATTAGAATGAAAGTGGAAGCTTTGGAACAATAGCCTATGTGTTTGGGGCAGAATGTATACATGAGGTGAGAGACCTGGGGTAGGTTTCCTGATAATGTTGCACTTTTGGGCTAAAGAGCGAGTTTAAAGATGTTCTTAAGCAACGAACGTTGTCTCTGTACGTGGTTTTCCCAAACTCATTTGTAAGGAGTCTTAAGAGCAACTTTGCTAAGAGCGTCTTTGCAGCGTGCATCCTCAATATAGGTATTAGTAGCTGCTAAAGCCATTTGTACTGTAGTTGCAGAAGGCATTAGTAGTTGCTTAATCCAGTTGATGAGGTCACATGGAGTTCATTTTTAACCAAAAGCCATCCATCCATCCATCCATCCATCCATCCATCCATCCATCCATCCATCCATCCATTATCTGTAGCCGCTTATCCTGTCCTACAGGGTTGCAGGCAAGCTGGATCCTATCCCAGCTGACTACGGGCGAAAGGCGGGGTACACCCTGGACAAGTCGCCAGGTCATCACAGGGCTGACACATAGACACAGACAACCATTCACACCCACATTCACACCTACGCTCAATTTAGAGTCACCAGTTAACCTAACCTGCATGTCTTTGGACTGTGGGGGAAACCGGAGCACCTGGAGGAAACCCACGCGGACACGGGGAGAACATGCAAACTCCGCACAGAAAGGCCCTCGCCGGCCACGGGGCTCGAACCCGGACCTTCTTGCTGTGAGGCGACAGTGCTAAGCACTACACCACCGTGCCGCCCATAACCAAAACCAATGAAATATAGTGTTAAAATATATATATAGGGTTAGTCAAAATTGTTAACACTAATGGATTATTTTTCTTATTCTTATTTTTATTTTTATTATTATTTAAATGGTACTGTTGCTTGCTGGTTTTTGTGTGTTGAACACAATGGCAAACAGGTTGAGACGACCATCCTGTAAATCATCTTGCACATATGATGTATGTTTTGTGAATAAATGGTTTCTACTATTAAAGTGTTAAAATAATTTTGACTAACCCTGTATTTTACGATATATTGTATCATCATTCAGCATTACATATATAATGTGATAATTAAACAATTCCAATTCCATTACAGTACCAGTCAAGAGTTTGGAAACACCTTCAAATTTGATGTTTTTTTTTCCTACATTGTAGAACAATACTGAACTCATCAAAACTTTGAAATAACATATGGAACATATGGAATTATATGGTAAACAAAAAAAGTGTTAAAAAAACAACGTTTCATCTTTTAGATTATTCAAAGTCGTCACTATTTACCTTGATAACAGCTTTGCACACTATTGGCATTATCTGAACCAGCTTCATGAGGTCATCACCTGGAACGCTTCTCAATTAACAGGTGTGTCTTGTCAAAAATGGAATTTCTTGCCTTCTTAATGCATTTCAGAGCCTTTTCTTACAAAGCCCCACAGTTATGGAACAGCCTTCCAAGTAATGTTCGGGAATCAGACACAGTCTCAGTGTTTAAGTCTCGGCTGAAAACATATCTGTTTAGTCAAGCCTTTTGTTAATGGTGTTTATGAGGTAAAGGAGTAGATCTGGAGGGTCCTCAGACATAGAGTGTTTTGGTAAACTGGGATGTATGGATGCTGTCAGTCCCCACTCGCTTGCTCACTCGAGTTTGTTGACGGTGTAGTGGCTGGCTGCTTTATGTCCCGGGGCCCCTCATGCCTGTGTTACCTTCTGGCTCTCTCCTTTTAGTTATGCTGTCATAGTTAGTTGCAGGAGTCCCTGCTTGTACTCGGTGCAATATGTATACTGTTCCTACTTATTCAGGTGACATTGGGCATACCTAACAACCTGTGTTTTCTTTCTCTCCCCCCCACTCCAAATCTGTCCCTCTGAGTTACATGGAGTCAACAGGAAATCTTTTGGTGGAGACGGTGGGGACCTCGACTGGCTATCGTAGCCTGCAGGGAATCGGCCATCAGACATTCTGTCGCATGTCCCAGACCCTGTGAAATGTAACTGAATTGTCTTGGCCAGCCCTAAGGGTCCCATCTGCATCTCATCATTGCTGAGGAGTGTGCTCCCATCACCCAATCAAGCATCCAGCCAGAGCAGGTCATGATATATTTTACCATATTAACATGCCATTGTTGTGTGTTATGCCTGATGTAAAGACTCTCGTCTCTGCGAGCCTACCACACAGATTTAATGCTTGTCATTTTTAGGGCATACCTAACAACGTGTTTTCTTTCTCTCTCTCTCTCCCCCCCCCCAATCTGTCCCTCTGAGTTACATGTTGATCCTGGGATTGAGATGCTGGCCTCTTCTGCCCCTCGGACCTGCTTGGTCCATCCTGGTGCCCTGTGTCTGGTCGGAGTTTTATCGCCCCACTCCTGTGAAGGACGGCCCCATGAGGACAGTTGAGGGTTATACCTGTTAAAACTGTTAATATTATAGTCAGGCTGTCTGTTGTTGCCCAAATGAGGATGGGTTCCCTTTTGAGTCTGGTTCCTCTCGAGGTTTCTTCCTCATGTCGTCTGAGGGAGTTTTTCCTTGCCACCATCGCCACAGGCTTGCTCATTGGGGATAGATTAGGGATAAAATTAGCTCATGTTTTAAGTCGTTCAAATTCTGTAAAGCTGCTTTGCGACAATGTTTATTGTTAAAAGCGCTATACAAATAAACTTGATTTGATTTGATTTGACACCATCAACCAGTAAAGAATAAATAATAAAAATACAGTAAATAGCCCTGTTTGACAACTGTAGTAATCCATATTATGTCAAGAACCACTCAACTAAGTAAAGAGAAATAACAGTCAGTCATTACTTTAAGACACGAAGTGTGTCTTTTAGTTAATTAAAATAAAGAAAAAACATCGAATTTGAAGGTGTTTACAAACTTTTGACTGGTACTGTATGTGGATATGCTCAGTAAAAAAAAACACACTATTTGTAACATTGATGGTACTGTTGGGTTTGGACTGGAACCACATTTGCTTTTTCTGTTTAAAAAAAAAATCTGTTCAAAATTTGCATTGCATGTTGAGCAGATTTCTGTTGGTAAACTCCTGGATCACTTGGATTCACCGGACATGTGCCTACCACCAAGTTCTTGTATGAGGACACATTTGTAAAGGCAAGAAGCATCAAGTATTTACAGGACGTCCGCTGTGCCTCCACGGCCTGTCATGCAAATGAATATGGTAATATGAATATGGTAAACGTGGCATGTTTCCTTGCATCAGTTTGAACGATGGGGCTCTGATCTTGAACAGATACCCAGCCTCCAACCCAACCTACTGGGCATGTTACAATGTAGATTTCAAACGGCAAGGAGAGATAAAGCTTTGTAATGAGGTGAGAAATGGAACTGTGGTGTACTTTTCTCTGTCTGAGAGAGAGAGAGAGAGAGAGAGAGAGAGAGAGAGAGAAGAAAGCTCATGAAGTGAATGCCTATCAGAATTATCCGTTATCCTAAATGGCTTGTTTTGTCCTCCAGCTGGCACAGAAACACAGGAAGAATTACAATTAAAGCCGCAAGCGGCCTCGACGGGCCCTCGCGCCAGCGGCCAAGGGGGGCGGGGGCATGCGTCCCCGCGAAATACCTTCCACAGCTTCTTCGGCAAGAGACATTACTCCCACAATGGCGACAAAGCACAGAATTGGACACATGGCAACAATAGGGTTTGCCATAACCAGCACCCCCAGGGGCGAAAGTGCACAAAATTTGGCGTATATGTCAGGTGAGCTATGAAGAGTTTGCGTATCAAGTTTGATGACAATTGAGTAAATAGAAGATGAGGTATAGATTTTTGAAGAATAAATTTATTGGTTTTTCCCATGTCAGTAGGTGGCGCTATGCTGTACATGAGCGGTAATGAGTTGGAAAAATAAGTGTCTACAACAGCAGCGTACTATCACAAGGTAGTGGTGTGAAGGAAAAGCATTATGGAATTATTAACCAAAAACCCGTTTCGGAGCAATTGCGTCGGCCAAAAACAGCGCCCCCCATGGACGAAAATTCCCAAAATGTGGTATACATGGCATGGGAGGTAGTAAGAGGGTGGCCGTGAAGTTTGACCAAATTTGAGGAAAGATTGGATCTTTTGCCCAAAAATAGCGCCCCCAGTGGCGAAAGTGCACAAAATTTGGCGTATATGTCAGGTGAGCTCTGAAGAGTTTGCGTATGAAGTTTGATGACAATTGAGTAAATAGAAGAAGAGATATAGATTTTTGAAGAATAAATTTTTTGGTTTTTCCCATGTCAGTAGGTGGCGCTATGCTGTACATGAGCGATTATGAGTTGGAAAAATAAGTGTCTACAACAACAACGTACTATCACAAGGTAGTGGTGTGAAGGAAAAGCATTATGGAATTATTTACCAAAAACCCGTTTTGGAGCAATTGCGACGGCCAAAAACAGCGCCCCCCATGGACGAAAATTCCCAAAATGTGGTATACATGACATGGGAGGTAGTAAGAGGGTGGCCGTGAAGTTTGACCAAATTTGAGGAAAGATTGGAATTTTCGCCCAAAAATAGCGCCCCCAGTGGCGAAATATCACAGAAATTGGGTAACATGTCCGAAGCCCAATGAGTGATTTGCCTGTGAAGTATGAGCAGTTTTGAGCAATCAGAAGATTTGTTATGAATTTTTAAGCATGTAAAATGTTGAATTGAAAATTGATTGACGTATAACTTCTGAACGGTTTATGGTACGTGAGACCTATTTAGGAACTTTTGTCAGCCATGTCTGTAGATGATGTGTATCAATTTTGGTGACATTCCTATGAACGGTCTAGGAGGAGTTGCGCCATCTTTGTGGCCATGCATTTCGCACAAAAGTGAAATTACCTCACTTCCTGTTGGGCGTGGCTAATGCATTGGCATGACATTTTTGTCCGGCTTAGTGAGATACGTATGCCTACCAAATGGCATGCCACTACTACAAACTACATGGCAACCAGGCACCTTAATGCGGGAGGCCAAAATCACAACGAGTTAGGGGGCGCTATAGAGGCCCTGAGGCCCGCCTGGATCTGGGCTTCTGGTTCTCAGTAGCGGTGGCAGTCTAAGAAAAAGGAGCCAAATTTCGTGCGTTGTCGACCATGGCAAGCGCCCCAATAAGGGTCTTGTAAAGAGTTTGCTTGGCAAGTTTGACAAATCAGAAGCTGCAATATCATTTTTGCCATAACCAGCACCCCCAGGGGCGAAAGTGCACAAAATTTGGCGTAGAAGTCAGGTGAGCTATGAAGAGTTTGCGTATGAAGTTTGATGACAATTGAGTAAATAGAAGATGAGATATAGATTTTTGAAGAATAAATTTTTAGGTTTTTCCCATGTCAGTAGGTGGCGCTATGCTGTACATGAGGGATTATGAGTTGGAAAAATAAGTGTCTACAACAGCAACGTACTATCACAAGGAAGTGGTGTGAAGGAAAAGCATTATGGAATTATTAACAAAAAACCCGTTTTGGAGCAATTGCGTCGGCCAAAAACAGCGCCCCCCATGGACGAAAATTTCCAAAACATGGTATACATGACATGGGAGGTAGTAAGAGGGTGGCCGTGAAGTTTGACCAAAATTGAGGAAAGATTGGAATTTTTGCCCAAAAATAGCGCCCCCAGTGGCGAAGTATCACAGAAATTGGGTAACATGTCAGAAGCCCAATGAGTGATTTGCGTGTGAAGTATGAGCAGTTTTGAGCAATCAGAAGATTTGTTATGAATTTTTAAGCATGTAAAATTTTGCATCGAAAATTGATAGACGTATAACTTCTGAACGGTTAATCCTACGTGAAACGTATTTAGAAACTTTTGTCAGCCATGTCTGTAGATGATGTGTATCAATTTTGGTGACATTCCTATGAACGGTCTAGGAGGAGTTGCGCCGTCTTCGTGGCCATGCATTTCGCACAAAAGTGAAATTACCTCACTTCCTGTTGGGCGTGGCTAATGCATTGGCATTACATTTTTGTCCGGCTTAGTGAGATACATATGCCTACCAAATTGCATGCCACTACTACAAACTATATGGCAACCAGGCACCGTAATGCGGGAGGCCAAAATCACAACGACTTAGGGGGCGCTATGGAGGCCCTGAGCCCCGGCCAAGTTTGGGCTTCTGGTTCTGAGTAGCGGTGGCAATTCTCGGAACTGGTGCCAAATTTCGTGCGTTTTCGCCCATGGCAAGCGCCCCGAAAATGGCCCAACAGCGGAGAAAAATAAAGAAGAAGAAGAAGACGGAAGAAGAAGAAGACGGAAGAAGAAGAAGAAGAAGAAGAAGAAGAAGAAGAAGAAGACGGAAGAATAATAATAGTGAACTCTTACAAGAACAATAGGGCCTTCGCCCATAGAGCTCGGGCCCTAACAATAAGACTGTCACACGATACCCTGTGAGTTTCTTCATAATGCCAGTGGCAGAGAAGGAGAAGTATTTGTGAGAACTCATTGCATCAATTATTCATTAAAACGCTACATTAAATATCAATTAATAATCCTGAGAAGGTTTGCATTTGCTGGCAGAGACATATGCGACTCTGTATTCAGAGACATAATGGGGAAAAAAGCAATGGGAGGAGGCCCTGTGGGATTGGACGGGGGTTCAGTGGGGTGAAACAACACTATATGACCAAAAGTATATGGACACCTGACCATCTCATCTGTATGAGCTTGTTGGACACCTCATTCCAAAAGCCTGCACTGCTCTCGACAAGATTCATGAGCGTGTCTGTTACAACCCTAAAGAATAAATCCAGGGGACTGAGGCAGCAACATAGTAAAATTAGCCTTGACTGAAAAAGGAGGAGAGGAAGCAGAAGTATATGAATAAAATAGACCTTTATTTTCAGAATAAAAGTTCTGAAATCCGATCACCAAGAAAAGACTACACAACATCTCCACTGTGAAAGCATGGACAATCACAGGTCAGCACCCTCCCTTTTATGGGGAGTTAACTACCACTCAAACGCTGCACAACATACACAGACTAACTGCTGCTGATTAGCCCACTGGCACCGTATGTGCACTCCAGATCTTGATGAGGATCAATTGAGTACTGATGTGCTCGACCAATCATCTCACTGGTAGAAAAAGGGAAGGCGGTACCTGCGGAAAAACACAAGTAGAAGCAAAGATTAGATTAGATTAGATTAGATTAGATTAGATTAGATTAGATTAGATTAGATTAGATAAAACTTTATTGATCCCTTTGGGAGGGTTCCCTCAGGGAAATTAAGATTCCAGCAGCATCATTACAGATAAACAGAGAAAATAAATAGAGAAAACTTCTAGATAAATTAAAATAAATTATTTACATATACAAATATAAAAAGAATAAGATATGGGGAAGGGGGGAGGGGGGAAGGAGAAAAAAGGGGGGGGGGCGGTGGCAGGAGAGATATTGCACTTTATATTGCACATTGTCCGGTATTGCTTATTGTCAGGCTAGGCTACTGCTCCTTCCCGTCCTCTGTCCTCCTGTTACCCCTCCTCCCCCCAGAGAGGAGTTGTACAGTCTGATGGCGTGAGGGACAAAGGAGTTTTTGAGTCTGTTCATCCTGCACTTGGGACGGAGCATTCTGTCACTGAACAGGCTCCTCTGGTTGCTGATGACGGTGTGCAGAGGGTGACTGGCATCGTCTATGATGTTCAGTAGTTTGTCCATAGACCTCTTCTCTGCCACCATCACCAGAGAGTCCAGCTTCATGCCGACCACAGAGCCGGCCCACCTGATCAGTTTGTCCAGCCTGGATGTGTCCTTCTTGGATGTGCTGCCCCCCAGCACACCACGGTGTAAAACAGGACACTGGCGACCACAGACTGATAGAACATCCACAGGAGTTTCCTGCAGATGTTAAAGGACCGCAGCCTCCTAAGGAAGTATAGCCTGCTCTGTCCCTTCCTGTATAAGTGATTGGTGTTGCAAGTCCAGTCCAGCTTGCTGTCCAGCCACAGCCCGAGGTACTTGTAGGAATCCACAGCCTCCACCTCGACTCCCTCAATCAGAACTGGTCGTGACCTTGGTCTGGACCTCCCAAAGTCAATGACCAGCTCCTTGGTCTTCGAGGTGTTAAGATGCAGATGGTTCCTTTTGCACCACACAGCAAAGTCCCTCACCAGGCTCCTATACTCCTCCTCTCTGTCGTCACTGATACACCCAACGATGGCTGTGTCATCGGAAAACTTCTGAATGTGACACAGCTCTGAGTTGTAGCAGAAGTCCGCAGTGTACAGGGTGAAGAGAAGAGGGGCCAGCACCGTGCCCTGGGGTGCTCTGGTGCTGCTAATCACAGTGTCAGACGTGATGTCCTTCAGCCTGACATACTGCGGCCTGTCAGTGAGGTAGCTGGAGATCCAGGTGACCAGGCGGGGGTCCACTTGCATCCTGTTCAGTTTGTCCTGAAGCAAAAGGGGCAAACACCACAACCGTAACAGCGTCTAAGAGAATTTGTGCCTATTCAGTCAAAAGAGTATCGGTGAGGTCAGGCACTGATTTTGGAACTAGGAGGCCTTCGGGTATCCAGTGGGGTTAAGGTCAGGAATCTGTGTAGGCCTCCACACCAAACTCATCAAACCATGTCTTTATGGAGCTCACTTTGTGCACAGGGGTACGGTCATGCTGGAAGAGAAAAGAGTTTTCACCAAACTGCTACAAGAAAGGTGGAAGCCTTCAACTATCTAACATGTCTTAACATTAATATTAAAGCTAGACGGCCTTTCGAGTTCATAAAATCAGTGAACGTTAGTTTCCTCTGAAATGTGGTGATTGTGATATCTGTTTATTTCTGTAATATCTCACAAAATATCAGGACATTCTGTGGCTGGGAAGTTATTTAATTTGAGGGGATTAAAGCAAATAATGTGCATGAAATCACTCACTTTGCGCAGTCAAGCAGACAGAGGAAGTCCGTGTGCGCATGCGCAGGTTTACCTTCTTCTTCTTCTTTTGGGTTTTACAGCAGCTGGCATCCACAGTGTTGCATTACTGCCATCTACAGGTTTACCTTTGAGCGTGCACTGACAGTTCCATCATTCTGTCGCTAAACGAACGGCTGATCACACCGAGGCAGTCCCGTCTCAAGATCTCAGTCTTAAGGGGGGCTTATGAAATCCACCAGAGGGGCACCACTATTATTAGCTTATTTTTGCACACTATTCGGGAAGCCCTAATCCGCACAGTAATCATCACATTAAACATAACCAACAGCAAACATGACCGGACCAGCAACAGCCTGCAACATCAGTCCCCTCTCTCTCACACACACACGCGCGTGCACGCACACAACAAGTACACATAACGTATTAGATCACAAGCAGCATCTCAAACTAAACAAAAAAAAAACGCCACGGCGGGTGCATTTCAAAGCAACCAAGAGGGATAGCTACCAACTGCCATTACACACACACACACACACACGCACCAACAACAACAACTGAGTGTGCACATGACATATTAGATGACAAGCAGCATCTCAAACTAAACAAAAAAACACCACGGCAGGTGCATTTCAAAGCAACCAACAGAAGGGTAGCTACCAATTGCCATTACACACACACACACACAATTTGGACCTACTTTGAGTAGAGTGCCAGCGCTGTCCTCTCTTTGGTCCACCCTGTGTCAGTACAGTTGCAGGCGGCGTTTCTCCGAGCTGAACCTCCTCATCAACGCATCCTTCCACTCAGACTTGAACTTGTGAGTAAGGTCCTTTTCAAAAGCAAGCTGAATCAGCTGGGCCTTGCGTCTATGCAGCATACTGCGCCGATGCTCTGAGAACACGTTTTTGAGTGTGGAAAACGAGTTCACACATTGCCGTGGAAGCTCCTAAAGTTAGGGCAAGGGTGTAGGCTGTGACAACAGTCGGCATAGCCTGGAGTGCACCGTTGAATGTGCTAAGGATGTTTGCTATTGTCCATTTTCCATCTTTGGGGGGAACTGGAGTATCCGTCATTTTCTTCACCAGGAACTCATGAGCTACAGTATATTCAGATTCAACCACATCCGTTCCAGCTAATGCCAGTAGAGGGGGGCTTATGAAATCCAGAGGGGTAGCTACCCCTCTTGGTTGCTTTGAAACGCACCCGCCGTGGCGTATTGGACCTTTGATGGGTCCAAGAAAGTATCGGAAACTAGCTGCTGTCTGCTGGCATAAACTCACGCTTCATTTTCCACCCAAAAATGCGGGTAACTGATTGTTGCTTGGCAACACTGACTGACGTAATTACGTAGCCAAACATTGCAAAAAACTCACACGGTTTTAATATGTTTAATGTCATAGTGATTATGCAACACTGGAAGTTTTAACCCAAAGCGAGTACAATAAAATGAAATTAGGATTTATTTATCTATTTATTTATTTGAGATCTGTGATTGTAATCTGGCTTGGGTGGGCGGGCTGGGCGGGCCCACGCAGATTGGTGGGTGGGCACTGCCCCCAATGGCCCGCCCACAGCGACGGGTATGCACCGAGGTGCTCGCTGAGCGCCGATATTTATTAGTTTGGTCCTGTGTTTCCTTTCCTTCATATATAACATAACGTCTTTTCTTCCCACTTTCCGTTACTGTAGTCGCTCTTTCACGTTTCATTTGCACACTCACGTTCTCCATTTTTCTCTCCTGTTTCAAATTTGTATCCCACAATGCCTTGCGTGAACAGGGAAAGCCCACCATGTGATGCATGATGTAGTATCTTGAATTGGGTCATGGGGAAGCAGGAAAAAATAGAGAATTTAGGGCCATGTGGCTCGAAATTCATTAATTTAAAAAAAAAACTAATAAAATTGGAAGTCTGTGATTCAAATTCAATAGCTTTCAGTCACTAAACAAAAATAATTGGGTGTCGGCAAAATTCTTTTTATGACCTACACTTGAAAAATCTGAAAGGCAGTCTAGCTTTAACCTTAACATTATGCTTTACTGGAACTAAGAGGCTGAAAAACAGCCTCAGACTTTTATCCCTCCTCCACCAAACTTTACTGCTGACACTTTGCAATCTGGTAGGTAGTGTTCTCCTGGTATCTCCCCATCAGACTTGCCAAAGAGCGAAGCATGATCATCACACCAGAGAAGAAGTAAGAAGAAGAAGCCTTTATTTGTCACATGCATACTCAAGCACAGTGAAATTCATCCTCTGCATTTAACCCATCTGAAGCAGGGAGCAAACCACACACATGCACACAGACAATGAGCAATGAGCACACACACATACCCAGAGCAGTGGGCAGCTATACTGCAGTCCCTGGGGAGCAGTTGGGGGTTAGGTGCCTTGCTCAAGGGCACTTCAGCCCGTGGCTGCCCTGTGTTAACCTAACCACATGTCTTTGGACTGTGGGGGAAACCAGAGCACCCAGAAGAAACCCACACAGACATGGAAAGAACATGCAAACTTCACACAGAATGGCCCCCATCGATCACTGGGCTCGAACCCAGAACATTCTTGCTGTGAGGTGACAGTGCTAACCACTACACCACCATGCCGAACACATTTCCACTGCTCCAGAGTACAGTGGTGGCTTGCTTCACGGCTCCACTCCAGCTGACATTTGACTTTGCACCTCCGGCTTGTGGCCACAGAAACCCCATTTCCCAACACATTTCTTGTGCTGGTGTTGCTTCTTGAGGCACTTTGTATCTCTGTAGTGAATGATGCAACAGAGGACAGGTGATTTTTTTTTTTTGACACACTATGCACTACAGTGACCGTGAGTTGGTCTAGTGGTTAGGTTGTCTGCCTCTCGACCGGGAGATTTCGAGTTCTACTCGTGGTTGGGTCATACCAAAGACCATCATAAAAATGGTAGCTACTGCCATCTGACAAGGCACGCTGCAATACAGATGCGAGTGGGGAGTCAAACTCTTGTGGTTAACAAAGGACCTGCCCCCCCCCCCCCCCCCCCCCCCCCCCCCCACTGTAACCCTAGCTGTATTGGTGAGAGGCTGAGGGCAATGGAAATGGAGATCAGTGCTGAACCCATGTGCCTCAAAAGAGATGGTTAGTACTGGGATAGGAGACTGCCTGGGAAGACCAGATCCTGGCGTGGAAGGGACTTTGACTTGACTTCATGCACTACAGCCCTTGCTCTGTTAGTTTGCATAGTCTATTCCTTCATGACAAAGTTGTGACGTAGCACATTTTGATCACATGGTTGCAAGTCATCTATACCAGGGGTTTTCAAAGTGTGGGAGAGTCCGCCCCCCCTCAGAGAGCAAATAAACAACAGCGCCCCCCCCCTCACAATTTTTGTTGTTGCTATACTTAATGTTCCATTCGTATTTAAAAAAAAAAAGGTTGTTGTACACATTTTTATTTTTTTCTTTTACACATTTTAAACATCTGTGCTTTTCTTTTTAAAACATCTTGTTTTACACATTTTAAACATCTCATAGCATCGTTAGCTAGCACCTCTTGGCAGACAACACACTGTGGCAGTGGAGCATCTTCAGATCCAGTCCATGAAAATCCAAACTTTAAATAATCGTGATCATACTTCCTTCTTTTTTCAGTCCCACCAGGATTCCGCGGGACTTTTTTGTGATTGTTGCAGGCTAAAATGTCTGATGTTGCGGGGGTTTTTCCAAAAAATTGCGATGAAAGTTGCGGTGTTTTTTAGGTTTTTGTTGCGATTACATTGCGGGAGGAAGTGAAAGTTGTGAGAAATTGTTGCGATTTTCTCTTTTTGTGATTAAAATTGAGTGATATGTTAAATATTAAGTTATTACTGAAAAACTATTGATTAAAAAAACAAAGACACTGAGAAATGGTCCTATAAACAACTTTACCAATATAAAAGATTACCAGGACTACAAAAATGCAGAAAAATAGGCTTTACTTATCCAAATGCACCTGTTGGTTCAAAAGTTAAAGTGCAGAGAACCTCACAGCACAACATGAAGTTACCTTAAAATATAATATAAATGCCTCAGCTTTCATGTAAGAAAAAAAAAACACTATTAATACTAGTACTGTGTGCAGGCAGTCTCTCCTGAAGACTAAATTAAACAATAATTATAAACTAATAAAATAAATGGCTCAGGCTTCATAGAAGAAAAAAAACAATTTGAACAGAATCTCACAGTATGATGCTGAAGCTGCCTAAACAATGGAAAATAAAATACCATTTTGGCAGAAATGTTGGCATCCATTAATTTCTTGTATTAAGTAAAAAATAATGTAAAGTGCACACAGTCCTTCACTGTAAACATAACACACTTTCAGTAACAGAATTTAAGCCTACAGAAACACTGACTCACACATGCAGTGTTGCCAGATACTGCTGACGTTTTCCAGTCCAAAATATGTTCAAAACCCGCCAAAATGCACTTAAAACCGCCCAATCTGGCAACACTGTTCGCACCTGCTGCTGCTCTTGAACGTATACACGGAAGTAAGGCGGAAGGTAGTTTGTCAACGTCACCTCAAGACGATGCCAACGATTGGTCAAATTTGCGGGAAAGTTGCGGTGATTGGATATAATTGCACCACCGCCCTGAATTCGCAGGGATTGGTTGAAGTTGCAAATCGCAACATCGCGAAATCCTGGAGGGTCTGTTTTTTTGCTTGGCCCAGACTCTGTCTCCTCACTCAATGTAGCTTTAGGTACTAAAAATCGATCCATTTTGTCTCTGGCAAAGGCTAGCTGAAGTTCGCTAAATGTCCACAATAGTAACTTATTCTGGTTTATGTTTCCTCACGTTGCGCCCCCCCTGAAGAACTCTGGCGCCCCCCAGGGGAGGCGCGCCTAATTTCCATCTCAAAAAGTCATTTTTGGCAGCAGAGAAGCAGAAAAATCTGAGGTTTGAGTTTTGGATGACTGTGGACCCAAAAAATATACCCTGATTGTGAAACAGCCTATTTATTAAAAAAAAGTGCTGTACAGTATTTACGAGTGCATGATTTCTTCTCTATGTAATGGCAATGTTATACAGCCCACATGGGAAAGAGATGGGTGGTTTGATGCTTGTCTTTAGAATTTTTATGAAACATTAAACAGCAATGTGTGAAGAAATAAATAAATAAAGCTAAGAGACACCGACACCACCACTGCTTAATGACACAGAGGCTACGAGAGAGAGGGAAGAAGAAAGAAAGAACAACATTTTCAACAATAATAAGCTCAAGTATGCATTTGCGCTTATGAGCCTGTAGAACGCCCTTTTCACTTCTCATTCCTTCTCTCTCTCTCTCTCTCTCTCTCTCCCTTCCCCAAGTCCCCTGAAGCATTTACAGCACATTTATTTCAGGTTTTCTTGCTGATACAGCACTTTTGGTAAACACTGGCTTGGTGCTCTGGTATCCCCGGATGAATTGTCTTGGGTTTGTATTGAATACCCTATTTTTAGTGGTCAGAAAACAATAGAAAGTGGAGTGGTTTTGTTTTGTTGTAATGAAGCCACATTCCTTCTTTGTTATAATGCACATGAAAAGAAACTGGAATCATTTCCCATTCAGGATCAGACTACTACTAGATCAGACATCAGGACTGCACTGGACGATCGTGTCATGTGAAACGTATTCTTTGAGTACAGGTGACCAGCAGTGTCACCAAGTGTCATGTTTCCGAACAAACAGTTTAAAACACATAAGAAAGAAATTACACCAGCAGTTGGTGCCATGGTGGTTTTATGATTGCAAAAGACAAATATGACAAAGAGCTCTGATATTTCTATATTAATTTGAAGCTATTTATTTCCTCCTCTGGCAGTAACAGAGAAAGTGGTTGTGGCTTACATTCTGGATGCACATGATTCTTTTAAACATAGCTCAGTGGAGATACTGTGGAGCAATTTGGGCCAAAATACGCCTAGCTTCCATGAAACAATCAACGCCTGACTAGAAATATTTTTATTAATACACAGAGACCAACAACTAGCTTGGCTTGCATAAAAAAGCATTTTCAGTGGAAAACTAAAGGCATACAATTGCATACAAACTCTCTATTCTACAGCAGCGCATGAAATTTCTATCTACAGTCCTGTGCAAAAGTCTTAGCCCCCCTATTTTTTCATACAAACTTTGTTATAGATTTCTATTTTATGACTTTTACATTCATTATCGAGTCAAAACATTACAAAAACATTTTAGAGTTCCAAATGTTCATATTTTTTTCCAGCACAAATTAAATGTTACAAGAAAAAAAGTTTGTTTATATCTGAGCAGCATATTCCATAAGACAGCACTGTTCAGATTAAAAAAGGAAACATAATGAAGGCTAAAGTAAAGTAAAGTAAAGTAACTTTATTGGTCTCCCAAGGGAGAAATTTAGCTTAGAGTCAGGGAACATTGCTGCATCGAGAAAGGGACACAAACACACATCTAATTAACTAAAAGAACTTATGTGCAATCCGTCATTTTTGCTCCAGTTGAACTGTGCAAATTAAAAATCCTAACATTGATGCATACAAACATTCAAACAAGTACCATTAATACATTCATACATACATACATACATACATACATACAAAACTATTCATACATACATACAAACATACCTACCTAACATCCACTCAAGTAATATCCATACATACATACCTATCCATACATCCAATCTAATAACATCTATACATTCCTAGATATCTCACAAAAAATAATACCATTCCTACAGTCATATATATATATATATATATATTACATTCATGCATTTCCATACATGTACAAAAGAACCATAGTTCTAAATAACCTGTGCAAAATAGCCAAAGAAAGATAATACATTCTAGTCTTCCATCTATGCGTACATACGTACACCATCCATTTATTAGCCCACATACATTCACCTCTGATCATTCAGAAACTTAATTGAAAGGGGGATGAATGAATGTTTATACCTGTTGTGTTTACATAAAGGGACACTATATCTCCTCCCTGAGTGTAAAAGTATATATTCAGAATAAAGCACATGGGAACTGTCAGATAAAATACCTTTAGCCTGACTACAACCCCGATTCCAAAAAAGTTGGGACAAAGTACAAATTGTAAATAAAAATGTAATGCAATAATTTACAAATCTCAAAAACTGATATTGTATTCACAATAGAACATAGACAACATATCAAATGTCCAAAGTGAGACATTTTGAAATTTCATGCCAAATATCGGCTCATTTGAAATTTCATGACAGCAACACATCTCAAAAAAGTTGGGACAGGGGCAATAAGAGGCTGGAAAAGTTAAAGGTACAAAAAAGGAACAGCTGGAGGACCAAATTGCAACTCATTAGGTCAATTGGCAATAGGTCATTAACATGACTGGGTATAAAAAGAGCATCTTGGAGTGGCAGCGGCTCTCAGAAGTAAAGATGGGAAGAGGATCACCAATCCCCCTAATTCTGCGCCGTCAAATAGTGGAGCAATATCAGAAAGGAGTTCGACAGTGTAAAATTGCAAAGAGTTTGAACATATCATCATCTACAGTGCATAATATCATCAAAAGATTCAGAGAATCTGGAAGAATCTCTGTGCGTAAGGGTCAAGGCCGGAAAACCATACTGGGTGCCCGTGATCTTCGGGCCCTTAGACGGCACTGCATCACATACAGGCATGCTTCTGTATTGGAAATCACAAAATGGGCTCAGGAATATTTCCAGAGAACATTATCTGTGAACACAATTCATCGTGCCATCCGCCGTTGCCAGCTAAAACTCTATAGTTCAAAGAAGAAGCCGTATCTAAACATGATCCAGAAGCGCAGACGTCTTCTCTGGGCCAAGGCTCATTTAAAATGGACTGTGGCAAAGTGGAAAACTGTTCTGTGGTCAGACGAATCAAAATTTGAAGTTCTTTATGGAAATCAGGGACGCCGTGTCATTCGGACTAAAGAGGAGAAGGACGACCCAAGTTGTTATCAGCGCTCAGTTCAGAAGCCTGCATCTCTGATGGTATGGGGTTGCATTAGTGTGTGTGGCATGGGCAGCTTACACATCTGGAAAGACTTCCTGTTTCCTGAGTTGTTCGCGCCGAGTCCTTTTTCCCGCGAGTGCCAGCGTTAATTACTAATCCTTTTTTAACTTTTTTTCTATAAATAAATTTCCAGTATCGTCTTCATTTTTATTATACTGTCGCTTTCATTTTTGTACTTTTCACTTTCGCTTTCCTTTTTCCGTTTTTTTTTTCCGTCTTTTTCTCTTTCTTTTTTCGGAAGAACGCCGAGACCGGAAGCTTTCTTTTTTTCTCCTCCTGTGTAAAGTCCACAAGCGGAGGCCATCTGATCTGCTTTAATATCAACACATCTTCATTTAAGGTACGTGAATCTTTTCATCATGGCACCCCTTCAGCCTGTTCAGTGTGCTGAGTGCAGGATGTTTAGTCATTCTTCCTCCATCACTAGCGATAGCTCTATTAGCTTTACTTGTGATAAGTGCAGATTAGTTAGCTCTCTGACGGAGAAGATTTCAGTGCTAGAAGCGCGTGTCCAGGCTTTAGAGCAGGTTAGTGAGCGTGAGAACAGTGTAGTTTCTGTTAGGGAAAGTCTGGACGCCCTAGGTGGAGTTAGCAATCCCCCAACTCCGGCATTAGAGCCCTTACAGCGGGGCGAATGGGTGACGGCTCGGCGGCATAAGCGTAGAGCCAAAGCTACCGCTGAGGCTCGCCCACGGGAGCACCACTCCTCTCCGCGTCACGTGCCGAACAGGTTTGCTCTCCTTAGTGATGCACCCACTGAGAAACCTGAAAGAGCTCTGGTTATAGGGGACTCTATCATACGGCAGGTGAAATTAGCTCAGCCTTTAGGGGCACCAGCAGCTTTAGTCAGGTGTATACCGGGAGCCAGGGCGCCGGACATAGCAGGTAATCTTAGGGTCCTAGGCAAGCACAGGTTCTCAAAGATAGTTATCCATGCAGGAGCTAATGATATACGCCTTCGTCAGTCTGAGGTTACTAAGAGTAACTTTGTAGAGGTGTTTAAATTAGCGAAGGCGATGTCCGATGCTGTAGTATGCTCTGGCCCCATCCCAATGCGGCGTGGCGATGTAGCTTACAGCAGGTTATGGTCGCTGAACTGCTGGCTGTCCAGGTGGTGCTCTGAAAACAGTGTGGGCTTTATAGATAATTGGGCTAATTTTGAGGGCACTGCTGGCCTGTTAGGGCGGGACGGTATCCATCCCACTCGGGAAGGTGCTGCTCTCATTTCCTGCAGCATAGGTCATAGTCTCAGAACAGGCCTAGTTAATTTCTGACAATCCAGAGCCAAGGCCAGGGAGCAGACGAACAGGCTAAACCGACTGTCTGCTAGCTGCACAGAGTCGTCACTCAGGGCCCACTACATCGAGACTGTGTCTGTTCCCCGAGCTCAACAAAAAGGTAGAAATTTTCAGAGAGTTTGTTCCAGTAACCTAATCAATATAAAATTAGATCAGACTGACTGTACAGCTGCTGCCAGCACTTTTGATCTAAAGGTGGGGCTATTAAATATTAGATCTCTTACATCTAAAGCGCTAATGGTTAATGAACTCATTACTGATCAGGAGTTTAATGTACTGTGTTTAACAGAAACATGGATTAAGCCAAATGAATATATAGCATTAAATGAAGCGAGTCCTCCTGGATACAGTTATATACACCAGCCTCGTCTAACTGGCAGAGGAGGAGGCGTCGCGGTTATTTATAACGATTATCTAGGTGTAACACACAAACCTGGTTATAAATTTAATACATTTGAAGTTCTTCATACTCATATAATGTATGTAGCCTCGAAAAATAAGTCTACCCAGTTAATTCCATTGCTTATTATTTACAGGCCCCCGGGGCCATATTCTGAGTTTCTTTCTGAATTTGCAGATTTTATCTCAGATCTGGTTATTTCCTTAGACAAAGCTTTAGTTGTCGGAGATTTTAATATTCACTTTGATAACCCAGAAGACCCTTTAAAAACAGCGTTTGTGTCCATCTTAGATTCAGTCGGGATTAAGCAGAATGTCATAGGACCGACCCATAATGGTGGTCACACCCTTGATCTAATACTAACATTCAGATTAAACGTAGACAATATAGTCATACTTCCACAGTCTGAAGTTATCTCAGATCATTGTCTCATCTCATTCAAAATATGTCTGAGTAATAATATATGCACCTCACCACGCTACTGTATTAAACGTACTTTCACGTCAACTACTGCACAGAGCTTTATAAATGATCTCCCAGAGCTGTCAACTTTGATTGGGTCACTGTCAGCCCCTGCAGAACTCGATCAGGCAACTGAATGCTTAGAGTCAACGTTCCGCCATACTTTAGATAATGTAGCTCCTCTAAAAAGGAAAATGGTCAGAGACAAAAAATTAGCACCCTGGTATAATGATGACACTCGCACATTAAAACAGACCACTCGAAAATTGGAACGTAAATGGCGTCAAACAAAATTGGTAGTGTTCAAATTGGCGTGGAAGGAGAGCTTCCTGAAGTATAGAAAAGCTCTTAGTGCTGCGAGATCAACATATATCTCCTCCCTAATAGAAGATAACAAAAATAATTCTAGATTCCTATTTAATACTGTAGCAAAATTAACCAGGAATAAGTCCACTATCAACACATGCACACCTGCAGTATGTAGTAGCAACGACTTCATGAATTTTTTTAATGACAAAATTGAGAATATCCGACAAAAAATTCAAACTACTAATTTAAGGTTAGACAATGAAAGTGACCTTGTAGTTAACAATATAACTGTATCAGATCATCAGTTAGAATGTTTTACTCCCCTAAAAGAAACTGAATTACTTTCATTAATCTCTACATCAAAAGCCTCAACTTGCGTACTAGATCCCTTACCGACACATCTATTCAAACAGATAATACCTGAAGTAATTGAACCGCTTCTAAAAATAATAAATTCTTCTCTTATGATTGGCTATGTACCCAAATCCTTTAAACTAGCAGTTATCAAACCCCTGATTAAAAAACCTGACCTTGATCCCTGTCAGCTGTCCAATTATCGGCCAATATCAAACCTCCCCTTTATCTCCAAGATCCTTGAAAAAGCTGTGGCACAGCAGTTATGCTCATATTTACATAGGAATAACATCCATGAAATGTATCAGTCAGGATTTAGACCTCATCATAGCACAGAGACAGCACTGGTTAAAGTAGTAAACGACCTACTGTTGGCGTCTGATCAGGGCTGTGTCTCGCTACTTGTGTTGCTTGACCTTAGTGCAGCATTTGATACCATTGATCATTCCATTCTTCTAGATAGACTAGAAAATGTTGTGGGAGTTAAGGGAACGGCCCTCTCCTGGCTCAGGTCTTATCTAACTGATCGTTATCAGTATGTCGATATAAATGGTGATATTTCTAGACGTACCGAGGTAAAGTTTGGTGTTCCACAAGGTTCTGTCTTGGGTCCACTGCTTTTTTCTCTATATATGTTACCTCTGGGCGATATTATTCATAAACATTGTATTAGTTTCCACTGTTATGCTGATGACACACAGTTGTATGTCTCTGCAAAACCTGATGAGAGACACCAGCTTAATAAAATTGAGGAATGTGTTAAGGACATTAGACACTGGATGCTTATAAATTTCCTTCTGCTTAACTCTGACAAGACTGAAGTACTTGTGCTAGGACCACATACAGCTAGAAGTAAGTTTTCTGATTCCACAGTAACTCTGGATGGCCTTTCTGTTTCTTCACGTGCAGCAGTAAAAGACCTCGGAGTGATTATTGACCCCAGTCTTTCATTCGAAACTCACATTGATAACATCACCCGGATAGCTTTCTTTCATCTCAGAAATATTGCAAAGATAAGAAATTTAATGTCATTGCATGATGCAGAAAAACTAGTCCATGCTTTCGTTACCTCCAGGTTGGATTATTGTAATGCCTTACTGTCTGGATGTTCCAATAAGTGCATAAACAAGCTCCAGTTAGTTCAAAATGCCGCAGCAAGAGTCCTTACTAGAACTAGAAAATATGACCACATCACCCCTGTCTTATCCACACTGCATTGGCTCCCAATCAAATTTCGTATTGATTATAAAATACTACTATTGACCTTTAAAGCACTAAATGGTCTCGCACCACAGTACCTGAGTGAACTTCTGCTCCTCTATGACCCGCCACGCCTACTTAGATCAAAAGGTGCAGGCTATCTGCTGGTACCTCGTATAGTGAAGGCTACATCAGGGGGCAGAGCCTTTTCTTACAAAGCCCCACTGTTATGGAACAGCCTTCCAAGTAATGTTCGGGAATCAGACACAGTCTCAGCATTTAAGTCTAGGCTGAAAACATATCTGTTTAGTCAAGCCTTTTGTTAATGGTGTTTATGAGGTAAAGGAGTAGATCTGGAGGGTCCTCAGACATAGAGTGTTTTGGTAAACTGGGATGTATGGATGCTGTCAGTCCCCACTCGCTTGCTCACTCGAGTTTGTTGACGGTGCAGTGGCTGGCTGCTTTATGTCCCGGGGCTCCCTCATGCCTGTGTTACCTTCTGGCTCTCTCCTTTTAGTTATGCTGTCATAGTTAGTTGCCGGAGTCCCTGCTTGTACTCGGTGCAATATGTATACTGTTCCTACTTATTCAGGTGACATTGGGCATACCTAACCACCTGTGTTTTCTTTCTCTCCCCCCCCCACCCCAAATCTGTCCCTCTGAGTTACATGGAGTCAACAGGAAATCTTTTGGTGGAGACGGTGGGGACCTCGACTGGCTATCGTAGCCTGCAGGGAATCGGCCGTCAGACATTCTGTCGCATGTCCCAGACCTGGTGAAATGTAACTGAATTGTCTTGGCCAGGCCTAAGGGTCCCATCTGCATCTCATCATTACTGAAGAGTGTGCTCCCATCACCCAATCAAGCATCCAGCCAGAGCAGGTCATGATATATTTTTTACCATATTAACATGCCATTGTGCGTCATGCCTGATGTAAAGACTCTCGTCTCTGCGAGCCTACCACACAGATTTAATACTTGTCATTTTTAGGGCATACCTAACAACGTGTTTTCTTTCTCTCTCTCTCTCTCTCTCTCTCTCCCCCCCCCCCCCCCATCTGTCCCTTTGAGTTACATGTTGATCCTGGGATTGAGATGCTGGCCTCTTCTGCCCCTCGGACCTGCTTGATCCATCCTGGTGCCCTGTGTCTGGTCGGAGTTTTATCGCCCCACTCCTGTGAAGGACGGCCCCATGAGGACAGTTGAGGGTTATACCTGTTAAAACTGTTAATATTATAGTCAGGCTGTCTGTTGTTGCCCAAATGAGGATGGGTTCCCTTTTGAGTCTGGTTCCTCTCGAGGTTTCTTCCTCATGTCGTCTGAGGGAGTTTTTCCTTGCCACCGTCGCCACAGGCTTGCTCATTGGGGATAGATTAGGGATAAAATTAGCTCATGTTTTAAGTCGTTCAAATTCTGTAAAGCTGCTTTGCGACAATGTTTATTGTTAAAAGCGCTGTACAAATAAACTTGATTTGATTTGATTTGATCAATACTGAAAGGTATATCCAGGTTCTAGAGCAGGGGTCACCAAACTTTTTTCTCTGGGGGCCACATTGTCGTTCCTGACTGTGATGGGGGCCGGGGTCGGGTCAGCTATATCACATAGAATTGTATGACCCAGACAAATATGACCACCAGCAGGCCTCATTGTGTAGTAGAGATTACTAGCCTGGCACGGCCATCCCCACTACTATATCCCCACTACTATATCCACACTACTATATCAACACTTGATTCCTGGCACATATTTGTTTATCTTTACTAGTGGTTTGCAAAAGTAGTAATCAAGTCTTCACACTTTGTTTTAATTTGAAATACCACTGATATTCCATTTATTTATTTTCTAATAAAAATAATATCAAAGCTGTCAAGGTAAGAAACATCTGCCTATTTGAGGTGATTGACACTGGCAAAGGTGAGTGGAAAATTATAAATTGTAGGTAGGCCTGTTGATATTATTAATAATATAAATAATAATTGTATGCAGCACTTAATAAAGGTCAAATAAATAGGCCTATAAAATAAATACATTTAAAAAAACAGTGAAATTATAATAATATGAGCAATAGATCAATAGATCACAGCAGTTGTGCTGTGTCCTGCATGTCATTGCTCTCATCCATGGCCAAAGCAAAAAACTCGAATTCTGACGCTCTCTCATTCAGCTGGTCATACACGTTGTCCCCCAAATCTTCGGTTCGCCTGGTCATAGTAGGTGCGGAGAGACTCACCGCGTTGAGCGCATCCTACTTGTCGGGACACACCTCCTCAGCCACAGCAAGCATGCATACTTTAACAAAGTCCCCATCAGTAAACAGCTTTCCATGGGTAGCTAGTAGGTGAGCTACCTTATAGCGAGCTCAGACAGCAGCCTGGTTGATCTGGGTTTGGTGAAGGAATACATTCTGTTGCGCAGCCAGTCCGCATTTCATCCTCCGAATCCTGTCTTCTCTTGTTTGCCCTCGCAAACTAGCATACTCTTTGTGGCGGGTTTCATAGTGACGACGCAGATTATATTATTTGAAAACCAGCACTTTCTTTACATACAAGACAAACTGCACGGTCCTTACACTGAACGAAAAAATAATCGGTGGTCCACTGTTCTTTAAAAACTCTGCACTCTCTGTCAGCTTTTCGCTTACCGCTAGCCATTTTGCTGTCCTGAACACTGACAGTTCTCTGCGCATGCGCTGCCTGTCACTGCGTGATCGCGAGCATATGATGAAAATTCGGAAAATATGAATAGTTCATTTTATAACTAAATATCAATTTTAATTGATAAAATCAACAAAATACAAGATGCAGACATGTTAGTATTTGCCAAAAAGCAATTTAAAAAAATAGGCCATGACCACTTTTGGGGATTGCCTCATAGGGCCGGTTCAAGTGATGGGGGGCAGAGGGGCTGGGGGGCCGGTCAAAGGGGGGTGGCGGGACGGATCTGGCCCACAGGCTGTAGTTTGGTGACTCCTGTTCTAGAGCAACATATGCTCCCATCCAGACGACGTCTCTTTCAGGGAAGACCTTGCATTTTCCAACATGACAATGCTAAACCACATACTGCATCAATTACAGCATCATGGCTGCGTAGAAGAAGGGTCCGGGTACTGAACTGGCCAGCCTGCAGTCCAGATCTTTCACCCATAGAAAACATTTGGCGCATCATAAAACGGAAGATACGACAAAAAAGACCTAAGACAGTTGAGCAACTAGAATCCTACATTAGACAAGAATGGGTTAACATTCCTATCCCTAAACTTGAGCAACTTGTCTCCTCAGTCCCCAGACATTTACAGACTGTTGTAAAGAGAAAAGGGGATGTCTCACAGTGGGAAACATGGCCTTGTCCCAACTTTTTTGAGATGTGTTGTTGTCATGAAATTTAAAATCACCTAATTTTTCTCTTTAAATGATACATTTTCTCAGTTTAAACATTTGATATGTCATTTATGTTCTATTCTGAATAAAATATGGAATTTTGAAACTTCCACATCATTGCATTCTGTTTTTATTTACAATTTGTACTTTGTCCCAACTTTTTTGGAATCGGGGTTGTAATTACTGATTGCTCAAAAAGCTCCTGTGGATTCAGAGGAGCGGGAGTTCCTATGATCTTACCTGCTGTCTTAACCAAACTAAAAATCTGAGCTTTCGACTTTACTGTTAGATTTCCAAACCAACTGGAAATACTGTAACGAGGAATTGATTCTATTGTTGCTCTGAAGAAAATCAACATGATATTTTTACAGACAGCAACAGTGGCGGCTCCTGAATTTTTTTTCAGGGGGGCAATTTTCCCCTGTTATGTCTACACGGACCATAAATGTCCACAGGACTGAAGTAAATTGACCTAGGTAGCAAGTCAATAGTCAACCAAACCCAGAAAAACACCACGGTGACTGGAGCCCTCAGTTTCGTCTTTGCCTCGTAGAGCTAACTCGAACACTCCACAAAATTTCACGCATTGGATGAGCCGGTTTAATATGTGCCTGTTCTTGTTCACCTCATCGTTGTGGCGGCGAACTGCTAGCCTGTAGCCCTCATCCAGCTGTGTAGCAATGTTCACTCTCCCAAAAGCCGAAAATTTCAGGCAGCTGCCCATGTGAATCTTTGATGACTCATGTTTTTTTTAATTTTCTCCGACAAATGATGCATGTCTGAAACTCCAGTGACCGTCCAAGCAGTGTTGTCCGTGGAGCCCCCCCAGGGTGGAAAAGTAATGCAAGGCTGACACTTGCACGACTTTTGGCCACGATTTTGTCGTGGCAAGTCGTGTCATTTTGGGGCACGAACTGGGAGGCTCCCGCACTGTTCACGACTAGTTCACGCATAGTTCACGACGAGTTCACGAATGCGTGCCTGTCCACATTCACGAACTGGCACGACGAGTTCACGCATAGTTTGCGCATAGTTTACGCACTTCCCACATTGGCACGACGAGTTTGCACAATTCGGATGGTGTCGTGCCGACTTGGGCACACCATATAAAAAGGGGGCCTCCCCAACCCCTGGTCATTTTTGAATTGGCTGTGGAAGAGACAACATGCTGAATACCAGAGACACAATCATTGCAGAGAAGAGAAGATGCTTTGTTTTTTTAGGCATGTTGTCTCTGTGATATAAGTTGTCTCCTCGCTGGTGATCTCTGGAATGGCGAGAAGTGTCCGGGAAGCCCTATATATACCCCCGCACCGACGCGAGCGCCACTGTCGCGCAGTAGTCGTGAACTGCTCGTGAACTCGTCGTGAACTGCTCGTGCCATGTGCAAACTGTTCGTGAAGTGCGTAAACTAGTCGTGAACTGCTCGTGCCATCAATGCGTGACCGTGTCAGTGGGAAGGCACGGCCACGCTGCGACGCGCACCAATTCGTGGACATGTCGTGAACTACTCGTGAACTCGACGTGAGCTGTTCGTGAACTATTCGTGGCAGTTCGTGACAGTCGTGGCATGGCGCGCATTTCCACGCACTGGCACGCATCCTCCCGCATCGTCCCGACGAGTTCTCGACGAGATCACGAACAGTTTGCGCATAGTTCACGACCCGGTCGCGAAATTTTGTCGTGACCAAAATTTTGAACATTTCAAAATTCTCGTTCCGACATGGCACGACATGGGTTTACGCACACTTCACGCCAGTTTACGACTAGTTTGCGCACTGGCACGACTCAAGTCGTGCCAATGCGTGCCACGGAATCGTGCAAGTGTCAGCCTTGCATAAGCAGGGGGAGCAGAAAACCGCTGAGGCGTCCTCGCAGCCAGCTTGCCAGGATTTGCGCTGGGACCATGTTGAAGTAAAACCTCGAGTATATGATTTCCCCCCTTTGTCGAAATTTGTTTTATGTTTAGATTTGGTCGAGGGGGTCCAGCTTGTTTTGTTGCCAATTTAGCTCGATTTGATCGCTGACTAAATGGAACTTCTTTTAAGGACCGCACTGAATTGCTTTCCGCATCCATCTCACCTCAGAAACTGAGCGGATCGAACGCAACTTTGCCGCGCTTCGCAGTGACATAAGCACGTTAGGGCACGCCCCCCCAGAACCCATAGAGATTGCATTGAAGTGTCAGTCAGGAGAAAAAATATATATTAGCATGGGACTCTATCAGTGAACTCTTGGGCGATTTTCAGCGTGACTGAAATCGCCCCAAAAGGGGCAGTACTCTAGAAGCAAGACCACCCTGATTGGACAATGATACCCAGAGACAGATTAAAACGGCCTCGAGCAGCGCTGGTGAAAGTTTGTTTTAAAAAAAGAAAAAAACCTTTTTTTTTCCGTTTTGGCAGTGCGTCGCCCAATCGCCCTTATGCACCAGCCTCCCTTGGACAGCAAACAGACAAAGTCTACGCAAGAAATGGAGAACTCTGGCACATACGCTAGGCACCTGTGTTCTCCAACTCAGGTTACTGTCAATATGAATACCTAAATATTTGAAAAGTATTCAACTACTTTTTTGCTACTGGTGCAAAAGTTTTGGTGTAAAATGAAGAAGTGAGTGTGACAGTCAAAGTGTCCAGAAGAACTGTGGCTGGTTCTGTAAGATGCTCAGGAAAACCTACAGATCATTTCCGCATAAAACTGCACTCACTGGACCTCAGACTACATTTTTTTTTTAAGCAAAGGGTCATCTCACACCAAATACTGACTTGGTTTCATTTATTATGGCTCACTGATTACTGTTTATAGTATTTTTTAATGTTGAAACATCTCATCTCATCTCATTATCTGTAGCCGCTTTATCCTGTTCTACAGGGTCGCAGGCAAGCTGGAGCCTATCCCAGCTGACTACGGGTGAAAGGCGGGGTACACCCTGGACAAGTCGCCAGGTCATCACAGGGCTGACACATAGACACAGACAACCATTCACACTCACATTCACACCTACGGTCAATTTAGAGTCACCAGTTAACCTAACCTGCATGTCTTTGGACTGTGGGGGAAACCGGAGCACCCGGAGGAAACCCACGCGGACACAGGGAGAACATGCAAACTCCACACAGAAAGGCCCTCGCCGGCCACGGGGCTCGAACCCAGACCTTCTTGCTGTGAGGCGACAGCGCTAACCACTACACCACCGTGCCGCCCATGTTGAAACATTTAATTTTATTATTTTTAAGCCATTTTTGGTCTACAGCAGTTCTTTACATGTGCCTAAGACTTTTGCACAGGACTGTATCATTTTACAAACATGCTCAAAACACCTGATCACCTTATCCTGTCAGAATGTGTGTCCCAGACCAGACTATACACTGATTGCGGAATGCAATCTTTCAGTGGGAGACTTTTGCAGAACCCTGATGTGTTTTGGTTCAGTAGCATCCAATGATATAATTCAAATTGTAATACAGACCATCTTTTGAATTTATAGTTGTCTTTTTTCAGTACCATGGCAGAAGCATAATAATAATAATAATAATAATAATAAACAGATAATAAGTTTTTAAAAAAGTCACATTAATTAATGTAATAATATCTTTATACAAGATATTAGGGTGTTTCCTTTTCAACTGCATTACTTTTTAATTAAAATTAATGTAAAAAATATGTTTATAACAGATTGCTTCAACACCAGATTGAAAAAACAAAACCGTAATGCACATGTAATGAAGACCTCACACTCCACATAAACAGAACAATTGAGGGAAGCCACAGCCTAAAGGTTAGAGAAGCATGTTTGGAGCCAAAATGTCGCCAGTTCGATTTTCTGGACCAGAAGGAACAGCTGAAGTATCCTTGAGCAAGACGCCGAACCCGTACCTGCTCCCTGGGCTGCTCACCGCTGTGGGTATGTCAGGGTCCTGTTGTATGTTGCTCTGGGTAAGAGCATCTGCTAAATGCCTGTGATGTTATCTAACTGAGGTCAGTTATGGAAACTCCTTCAGGTCTGTCACTAAATCTCATTCTATGAGCCATTTGGCTTTGGGCAGATATTGTAAAAATTTTACAGAAGTTTAGAGAGAAGAGCTTCAGACAGCAGCCCCATCAGGTTACACCACAACTGTAAGAAGGTCTTCAGTGAGAACCCGGGACTGAACTCTTGACTGGCAGGAGACCTGGATTAACTCCATGTGGCATAGAATATGATGGGTAGCAACACAGTTGGGCCAAAATAGAAAATTGATACAGATTATTCTATATTTTGGATTGGGATTTAGGTTTAAAAAAGAAAAAGGAAAGCCAAAACAAAGAGTTATAAGTGCTAAAAAAAATATGTTGAGTTACTCCCCATCTCTCCCTTTTGCTATATTATGTGCATTTCTTTTTCCGTGTAAACACTCCCATGTGGACTCAGAACTCATCAGTTATACATTGTGGATGTATAGAAAGGTATAGAAACAAACACAAAGACAGACATACAGTACCAGTCAAAAGGTTGGGCACACCTTCTAAATCAATTCTTTATTTTTATGAACTAAAAGTCACTTCATGTCTTAAAGTAATGATGGATGTCGTTTCTCTTTACTTAGTTGAACAGTTCTTGACATAATTAACAGTTATTCCACGAAATCAAGTTGTCGATGAGGTGCGTAACAATGAGATTGAGTGGAATAACTCTTTTATTCTATCCACATTCACTGGGAAATAATAAAGTGGAGCATTTTTATTTTTTACAAATTCAATAAATAAAAACTTTATATAAAACGTCTGACAAAATCATTTCCACTTAGAATGTAAACAAACCGGTGAAATGACAGAAGGAATTTGTGAAAAATGCGATAATAATAATTCTTGAAAAATAATTTTTAGAAAAGATGCATCCTTACCATCAAATACTTTCATTCCATATTTTGTTGCTCTTTTTTTTTTTTGTATTTTTTGGGGTTTTGTTTTCGAGCAGAGTTTTTATTTTGTCCTCGGTTGGTTCAGCAACACACTCTGCCATTTTGTTTTTTTCTACTCATGGTATATGAGCTGACATCCTAGTAATAGAGTAGCCAATCAGAGCATGTGATTGCTCATATCCCGTGAATGTGGAGAGAATAAATATAGATTACTACAGTTGTGGTGTTCAATAGGGCTATTTACTGTGTGGTTTTTTTATTATTTACTGTTTACTGTTTGATCTCAAACTCATTAAGAAGGCAAGAAATTGCACTAATTACCTTTTGACGAGACACACCTGTTAATTGAAAAGTATTCCAGGTAACTCCCTCATGAAGCTGGTTAAGAGAATGCCAATAGTGTGCAAAGAGTCATCAAGGGAATACTTTGGAGAATCTAAAATATCAAACACTTTTTTGTTCATGACATAATTCCATCTCTGTTCCAGATGTTATTTGATAGATTTGATGTCTTCAGTATTGTTCTAGAATGTCTCATCTCATCTCATCTCATCTCATCTCATTATCTCTAGCCGCTTTATCCTGTTCTACAGGGTCGCAGGCAAGCTGGAGCCTATCCCAGCTGACTACGGGTGAAAGGCGGGGTACACCCTGGACAAGTCGCCAGGTCATCACAGGGCTGACACATAGACACAGACAACCATTCACACTCACATTCACACCTACGCTCAATTTAGAGTCACCAGTTAACCTAACCTGCATGTCTTTGGACTGTGGGGGAAACCGGAGCACCCAGAGGAAACCCACGCGGACACGGGGAGAACATGCAAACTCCACACAGAAAGGCCCTCACCGGCCACGGGGCTCGAACCCGGACCTTCTTGCTGTGAGGCGACAGCGCTAACCACTACACCACCATGCTGCCCCGCCCTGTTCTAGAATGTATAAAATACAAACAGTGGTGGGGCACGGTGGTGTAAGTGATTAGCATGGTCGCCTCACAGCAAGAAGGTTCTGGGTTCAAGCCCAGCGGCTGCTGGGAGCCTTTCTGTGCGGAGTTTGCATGTTGTCTGCGTGGGTTTCCTCCGGGTGCTCCGGTTTCCCCCACAATTTTTTAGTTTAATATGGGACGGCCTTGGGCTGAGGTGCCTTTGAGCGAGGCACCGAACTCCCAACTGCTCCCCGGGCGCTGTTAGCATGGCTGCCCACTGCTCTGGGTATGTGTGTGTGTGTGCATGTGTGTGTTCACTGCTTCAGATGGGTTAAATGCAGAGAGGAAATTCACAAGCGTGTGATGAATAAAGTTGTGCTTTGCTTTCAAAATACAGAAAAGAAAAACCTATGAATGAGTAGTAGGGGTGTCCAAACTTTTGACCTGCACTGTACAGACAGATATTTACATGCATAAAATGTATGAAGTATAAATTAAGTCAGGCGGCACGGTGGTGTAGTGGTTAGCACTGTCGCCTCACAGCAAGAAGGTCCTGGGTTCGAGCCCCGGGGCCGGCGAGGGCCTTTCTGTGTGGAGTTTGCATGTTCTCCCCGTGTCCGCGTGGGTTTCCTCCGGGTGCTCCGGTTTCCCCCACAGTCCAAAGACATGCAGGTTAGGTTAACTGGTGACTCTAAATTGAGCGTAGGTGTGAATGTGAGTGTGAATGGTTGTCTGTGTCTATGTGTCAGCCCTGTGATGACCTGGCGACTTGTCCAGGGTGTACCCCGCCTTTCACCCGTAGTCAGCTGGGATAGGATCCAGCTCGCCTGCGACCCTGTAGAACAGGATAAAGCGGCTACAGATAATGAGATGAGATGAGATGAGATGAGATGAGATGAGATGAGATGCGCTGTAGCTCCATGTGAAAGTCTCAGTAGTGGAATAATCAGTTTCATGACCACGGGATGTTTTGCACTGCAGGGTTTGGGACCGAGCCTGTGTCTCCCTCTTGCGGTGAGGTAGACTCTGTGTATGCTGTTCAGCAGGACCGTGTGGGTTTGAGTTCGTGCCATAAGGTAGGGAGCGGCCCCCGCCTCTCCCCGGGCTCTCCGGAGCGGCGCGCGAGCTGCGTCACTTCGGTTCACTATGCGTCCACCGGCAGCACGCGCTCTCCCTGCGCTCCTGCTCGCGCTCTGCGCCCTCAGCCCGGTGCTCACGGGTAAGCATCACACACACACACACACACACACACACACACACACACACACACACACACACACACACACACTCTTCAGCCTGCTCATCATAGGTACCTGCATGCCACACACACACACACACACACCTCAGGTTGCTCATCACAGGTAGAGCTCCCTCAGTCTGTCGGCACGTGGGCTTTGTTTTTGTACTTTATCTTTAATACATTTTTAAAAGATTTAAAACTCGATCAGCTCAGCAGGAAAATCCACATTATTGGGCTTTTTCTAAGCATCATATTTGTGAATTTAAAAAAAAAAAAACCTGAAGTAAAGAAGTAGAAATATACGGTACCACCACACTGGACTGTTCGGGCTCAAAGTCAAAATCTGGACTGTGTTTATTCTGTGTTCTTATATGTACAATATGAATTACATTCATGTGCAATAGTAAATAAATACTGAGATATGCATTACACTTCAAGAATAAAACGTACTATTAGGCCTACATGTTGTAAATTATATGTTTACCACAAAACAGGATGTTGCTTTTCAGACCTCAGCTTTGCAATCGAGTTAAGATTACAAATATTAAATCATAAATCATGGTTAAAATCAGACCCAGACATTGTCACGAGCATGCCAGGGGGCTGATCTAATATGTCTGAGGTCTGCCTCAAATCTGTGCTTTGGTCTGGCTTACAGTAATATCGTTTATGTAGCATGCATGCACTATTAATTATGCGGCAAAAAAGTTTGCACTGTACGGAATAAACTTTCGTATGCATTCAGTCGAAAACCTCAGCTTCTGAACATTCTTAAATTTAGCCAGTGCAGTACTGTACATCGACGGTAGATTTATTTTTTTATATGTCTGAACTTTTATGTGCCATTCAAGATCAGTTTTAAACTTGAATCCCTTTGCTATAGGGGCTCATCATGAAGGAACTGTTTGTCTAGAACACTCTCATGGAAAATACTCTCAGAGAGAGAGAGAGAGAGAGAGAGCTGTGCGCCAAAAAAGCAAAAAATAACGAGTGATCTCACTGTATAGCCAGCTAACAGAGCCGAGCTCTCGGTGAGCACAGAGGCTGCACAGGAGGAGCGCAGGCTCCTGGGGCAAAGTGCAACATACAGGAGTGTATATGGAGCATGGACGGGTCAGTGTGTATTTCAGAATATTAGAGCCATCCTGGAGAAAGTGAGCTGACTCGCTTTAACATGCCATCAGAGAGCCCACAAGTCATGTTGCAGATGTTTCAGTTTGTGAAATCCGTTTTGTCCAGACTTTCCTCCACTCCTGCCTCCACACACTAAGGAAAGAGCAGTATAGCTGAGGAATCTTGGAAGTGGCCGTGTCCCAGCAAGCACAGTTAGCTGCCACGTTACAATAAGACATTTCTCTCCCTCTCTCTCTCTCTCTTCCTCTTTTTCTCTCACTTTTTCTGTTTTGGAAGTGGTTCTGTGAATGAGGTCAACCAGTGCAGCCTGGAACTGCTGTCAGCAGCTGTGTATCAGTCGTCTGTTCTCAATCTATATTCTTCCCAATTTCTCTGCTTATTGACCCAAACCAGCGCTCGTATGTGTGGACCATTCCGAAAGAATCTGTTTTGCTATTTTGACATCTGCGTTTTCTCCCTACTTTCATTCTTCATCCTTCCATCTCCTGTGCTTTTATTCCGTATATTAATCTGACCTATCCTTATTGTGTGTCCAGTCTATTCCTATTCTAACAGCTCACAAATATTTTTATAGCCAAGCACAATTTCCAGTATAAAATGATCTCATTCTGATCACAGCACAGCTTTATTTTCAGGACGTCATTCAACTCTGTATATATTTGGCACTTTGCATAAGTGTGTACCATCAAATTTATTATTCTAGCCATTAAAGCTTATTATTATTATTATTATTATTATTATTATTATTATTATTATTATTATTATTATTATTATTATTCCTCAAGAATACAACTTCAAAACACAAAAAGTATAATACTTGAACAGGCTGTGTTTCAATGGCAGTTAGATCTGTGCTGACATTATTTATACTTGTACTGGTCATTAGACTGAATTAAACTTCACATGAATAGTGACGTGACGTGAGCCTCTACAATAATACAATAATTAATCCTATATGACAATTATAACAAATATAACAAGAAGACCGAGTCATCTATATCCCCCACCCTATATACCAAGTTTCAAGATATTATTTGTCACATTTTTCAAGTTCTGCTGCAGGAAACCAACCCGACCTCTTTACACTGACCTCAGCAGCCCATGGAATAAACCCACTGGACCTTTGGTCCAGGGGAGCTAAAAATTAACATTTCTCACATTTCTTAGTATCAAAAGGCACATATACATTACTTAATCAACACATATACCAACTTTCAAGACCAAACCACTCAGTGTTCAAGTTCTGCTCCAGAAACAAAACCTACCCCTCAGACTAACCTGAAAGACTAAGTCTGAAATTGTTTCCGTGGAAACATGAAAAATTTAAATTTCTCTAATTTCTTAGTATGAAAAGGCACATCTACATCACCTTGTTAACATGTATACCAAGTTTCAAATCTGTATCATGATCAGTTTTGGATATATGCTCCGGAAACAAATATTGCTCTTCGAAACTAAGTCAAAATCTATTTTTTTAATGTAAAAATTTGAAAAATACTTTTTTTCAAAAATCCAAAATAGCAAAAGTTACCAGTTCACATCTTGCTTGATGTGTGTACAAAGTTTCATGAAGATATCTTCAGTAGTTTTAAAGATATGGCCCGGAAACGAAAATGTGACCGGATGGACAGCTGGATGGACGAAACCCGTTTCTGTATCCACCATCAAACTTCATTTGGGCAGGGGATAATAACTGTAGTGTCTCTTCACATGGGGAGATTTTGATATTTTCTCCTACAGTACTGTGCAAAAGTCTTAGCCCCCCTTTTACATACAAACTTTGTTATAGATTTCTATTGTATGACTTCGACATTCATTATCAAGCCAAAACATTACAAAAAAAATTTAGAGTTCCAAACGTTCTTTTTTTTCCAGCACAAAATTAAATGTTACAGAAAAAAAAAATGTTTGTTTCTATTTGAGCAGCATATTCCATGAGACAGCACTTTTCGGAGTAAAAAAGAAAACATAATGAAGGCTACTGGTGCAAAAGTTTTGGTGCCAAATGAAGACAGTCAAAGTGTCCAGAAGAACTGTGGCTGGTTCTGTAAGATGCTCAATAAAACCGAGAGCTCATTTCCACATAAAACTGCACTCACTGGACCTGAGATGGATTTTTTTTAAGCAAAGAGAATTTCGTCTCACACCAAATATTGGCTTTGTTTCATTTATTATGGATTACTGATTACTGTTTATAGTTTTTTTTTAAATGTTGAAACATTTCATTTCATTATTTTTGAAGGCATCTTTCCTCTACAGCATTTCTTCGCATGTGTCTAAGACTTCTGAAAACTAAAGGCTTTCCCACACTAATAGATCTGTCTCTTTCAACCACAAGTAAAGCCAGAGCATTTTGACAGCTGCTACAGTATGTGATTACAAACAGTATCCGTTGGGTTTATGTCCATTTCGCTAGCAGAACTTCATCAACAGGAAATTAACTGTGTGAGGGAATCACGCTTGGTTAGTGAGGTTATAGTGAGGCTCACTACAGGAAGATAGTCTGGGCAAGTTATAAAAAAATAAATAAAAATATTCCTATCTCTGTCAGCCCTGTGATGACCTGGCGACTTGTCCAGGGTGTACCCCGCCTTTCGCCCGTAGTCAGCTGGGATAGGCTCCAGCTTGCCTGCGACCCTGTAGAAGGATAAAGCGGCTACAGATAATGTGATATTCCTATCTCATTATGCATTCTTAAAGATGAGGTATCAGGTTTTTTTTGGGCCAAAATCCGATTTTTTTTCTTCTGTTTTTGGTTGTTTTCCAGAATACCCACACCATTTTGATAGTCATCTTGAACAACGTTACATTCCTTCATTCGTCTTCATTAAACACTTGATCCTAGTCAGGTCAAAGTGAGTCCAGAGCTAGTAATTCTGGAAAAACTGGGTGTGAAGAAAAAGAATTCAGTGCAGATGAGACAGCAGTCCATGCAGCGCCATGCACAGACACATTCACACACTTATTCACTCCTAGGGGGAATTTAGCCTAGCCAATCCACCTACAGACATGTTTTTTGGACAGTGGAGGAAACCAAAGGGCTGGAGGAATTCCACGTGAACATGAGGAGAACATGTGAAATTCCACACAGACAGTAGGTAACCTGAGCTCAGAATTGAAATAGGAACCCTGGAGCTCCTAAGCAGCAATGCTAAGCTCTGCATCGCCATGCCACCAATAACATAACAGAAGAAGAAGAAGAATGCAGCAGACCTTCTGGATTTACATAACAAACCCACTTAAAGAACAACGAGCTCATTGTACTTTCTCTGATACTATGGATTTTTATATCATGGAGTGTTATGTGGCTCTCCTTTCATCACTTTTACTCATTTTAACATCCCACTCGGCAGTGGCCAACAACACCAGCCACACACATCTGCCTCATCGATAAAAAATATGTATTCGAAGGTTTTTTTCCCCCTCAACCTCATACCTAAGCACACATCTGGTAGTGTGTTGGTGGGAACTGTCAACAAGCAAGTAAAGAAGAGAAGAGGAAGAAAGATAGAAACATAAAGAGACAGACTGATACTCAGACAGATGGAGGGAGAGAGAAAAAATGAGCGTGGAAAACAAAGTCAAAGTGAGAAGAAGGGGGAAAAAATCATGCCCTGGCCAGCTACAGGAATTTAATTCCATTGTGTTTGATTGGCATGAATATGATTTAAAACTGGAGAGAAAATAGCAAGTCTGCTTTGAGCGCTAATCTGAGGGGAGTCACGGGTCAGCACACGTCTATTAGCGTGACTGCAATTCTTCTCCTCAACAGAGCTCTTTGTCAGGTAAATGAGGTGTCATTTAGCAGCAGCTGCCTTTCGGTCAGTGTGAAGCACCTGGGCCTTGATGATGTTTATCTCAGGAAACAATTCACATACCTTAGTCAAGATGTACAATGCGTTCAGAAAGTATTCTTCTGTGAGCACCCTTAACGTTTTCATCAGTTCACAGTCTCATGTCACAGTATTACTCTAAAATGTATTACTTTTTACTGATCAATCTCACAAAAATATTCTATAACCAACCATTTTAAATTATTTACAAACACCAAACTGAAACCACAATTACACATGAATTCAGAACTTATGCTGTAACATTTGAAACTAAGTATCCCATTTCAAGTGACCATCCTTTAGATGTTTCTGCAACTCAAATTAAAGTTCATTAGTGTTAAATACAGTTTCATGGTCAATCAGGATTTGGAAAAACACTCCTCTGTCTACACTCACCAGCCACTTTAATAAGGACTTGTTGTTGATTCTAAGGTGGTGTTTACATTAGACCGTATCCGTATCGTTTTCGTTGCGGATGCACTGTCCGTGCACATTAAAACGCCGGGAAACGACTCCACAGGCGGAACAGTTTGAATCCGCCAGGGCCCACGTATTCAACCCAGTACGTATCTGATCCGGTGCTGTGTAAACATTGAGGAACGAGGATATGCAGTGCTGAGCTCTAGCTGACGTCGTCACTGGACAACGTCACTGTGACATCCACCTTCCTGATTCGCTGGTGTGACATCCACCTTCCTGATTCGCTGGCGTTGGTCATGCCACGTTGGTCATGTGACGCGACTGCTGAAAAACGGCGCGGACTTCACTTCCTGCTATTTGTGTGTGTACGCGAATCGTTTTAAAAACGTTAATCTGATGATCCGCTGATTCGAAATAATGTAAACAGGGCCTAAGATCCCTGTTCTTGGCTGCAGGAGTGGAACCCAACGTGTTCTTCTGCTGTTGCATGCTGAGATGCTTTTCTGCTCACCATGGTTGTAAAGATTGATTATATGAGTTACTATATCCTTCCTGGCAACAAGCTCGAACTGTTCAATCTGTCCATTTTCCTCTGACCTCTCTTATCAACAAAGCATTTGTTTCCACTCACAGAACTGTCACTCACTCACTCACTCACTCACTCGATGTTTTTTTAGGTTAGGTTAACTTGGGACGGCCTTGGGCTGAGGTGCCCTTGAGCGAGGTACCGAACCCCTGACTGCTCCCCGGGCGCTCTGGTGTGGCTGCCCACTGCTCTGAGTGTATATGTGTGTGTTCACTGCTTCAGATGGGTTAAATGCAGAGGATGAATTTCACTGTGCTTGAAGTGTGCATGTGACAAATAAAGGTTTCTTCTTTTTGTTTTTCGCATCATTCTGTGTAGAGACTGTTGTGTGTGAAAACTTCAGGAGATCAGCAGTTTCTGAAATACTCAAACCTTTATACTCCATCTGGCTCAAACCAACACTCATGCCACAGTGAAAGAAAGTCACACTTTGAGATCACGATTTTTCCCATTCTAATGTTTGAACATTGTGAGCATTAACTGAAGCTCTTGATTTGTATCTGCGTAATTTGATGCATCAAGAGATTGGCTGATTAGAGAACTGCATCAAACAGCAGGTGGATGGGTATACCTAATAAAGTGGCCGGTGAATGTATATAAACCCCTCCCCACAGCTGACAGTATACCTCAGAGCAACAAACAAGGCATAAGGTCAAAGGAATTGTTTGTAGACCTCCGAAAAATGGTTGTGTAGATGCAGGTACCAAAATGTCCCGAAGAACAAGTTCAGGACCACAGAGACTCTTGTTAGAACCGACCACAAAGCCAAAATAACCAAATAAATAAAGAACTGTTTGAGTCAGTTAAGTGACCAAAAATCTGAAGGTCACTCTGATCAAACTCCAGAGTTCCTATGTGGAGATAACGGAAGGAAAAAAAAAACATCTCTGTACAGCTCCACCAATCAGGCCAAACAAAAGCCACTCCTTAGGCACAAGAAGCCTCACTTGGAGTTTCCCAGAAGGCACCTACAGGACTCTCAGGCCATCAGATACAAGATTCTGGTTGGTTCTGATGAAACCAACGTTGAGTTCTTTGGTCAGAATGCTAAGATTACATCTGGATAAAACTAGGCAGCACTCATCGCCTGGCCAAATCCATCGCCACAGTGAGGCATGATCATGGCAGCATCATAATGGGCGGCACGGTGGTGTACTGGTTAGCACTGTCACCTCACAGCAAGAAGGTTCTGGATTTGAGCCCAGTGGCCAACAGGAGCCTTTCTGGGTAGAGTTTGCAACATATATATTGCAACATATCTCCCAACATATTCTTCGTTCCTGTTTCTGGTTGAGAGTACGCCATACGTGTTTTGGCTGATGCTTCTCACCGGAGCGTTTCATTTTTCTTTTTTTTGTATATTTGTGTAGTTTGATGTTTGTTTTTTGTTTGAGTGTTTTGTCAGTCGGTTGTAGAGTAGCTCCAGACCCAGTTTTGGGCATCGATTCCGTTCAGGCCTTGGTCCCGTTCGGGCCTTGGTCCACCGTGGACGATGCCTGTGCTCCTCGCTATGGACTCCAGCGAGCTCATTGCTCTTGTTAACATCGGGGTTGTCCAGCACTCTCTGTGGTGATGCTTCTGTGCTTGGTGTGGCGGAACGATGTTGCTCGGTGGCATCGCGGTGGCTGTGCAGGTGGTTTGGGACATACCAGTGCTCTGTGTGGTGGTGCTTCTGTGCTCACTTTGTGGATCCATGACACAGTGTTCCGAGTGATGTTGCCTGGTGGCGTTGCAGCGGCTGTGCAAGCGGTGTGGGACTTATCTTCGTCCGCCTGATGGGACTGTGGTAGCCACGCCATTGGAATAACATCCTGATCCTCTTTTGGTGGACTCTTTTTTTTTCTTTTCCCTAATTGTAAAGCAACGTTGGGTGTGAGAGGGGTGCTATATAAATTGAACTCATTATTATTATTATTATTATTATTATTATTATTATTATTATTATGTTCTCCCCGTGTCTATGTGGGTTTCCTCCAGGTGCTCCGGTTTCCCCCACAGTCCAAAGACATGCGGTTACAGTAGGTTAACATGGGGAGGCCTTGGGCTGAAGTGCCCTTGAGCAAAGCACCTAACCCCCAACTGCTCTCTGGGCGCTGTAGCATAACTGCCCACTGCTGTGGGTATGTGTGTGTGCTCATTGCTCACTTGTGTGTGCATCTGTCTGTTCACTGCTTCAGATGGGTTAAATTCAGAGGACAAATTTCACTGCTTGAGTGTGCATGTGGCAAATAAAGGCTTCTTCTTCTATAATGGAAATGTATATTTCAGCAGCAGTGACTAGGAGCCTTGTCAGGATTAAGGAAAAGATAAACTGATCAAAGTACCAAGACATCCTTGAAGAAAACTGTTCAAAAGAGCTTAGAGTCTTTCAAAGCTACAATGACACGCATATCCAAGACAATTCCTCAGCTTCGGGACAAGTCTGGAAATGTCTCCAAGTGGCTCAGCCAGAGCTGGTTACTGAAACAGAAATGAACTTCTCTCAAGAGATCTGAAAATAGTGGTATGATGACACGCCTCATTTAAACCAATGTTAAGAGATTGAGAAAATCTGAATGAGATCATCTTAAAACATCGTACTTAGAAAACATACAGTAAGGCTGTAATCACTGTCCATGTCCTTGAACCAGGCACTGAATACTTGTGTACAACTTGTTTGTGCTTTTTCGTTAAAGAGTATATTTTTGCAGATCAGATTACTGATGAGGGGGAAAATGGATTTATTGCATTTAAGGAGTAAGGATTCGACGTAACAGGATAGATACGTCCAGCTCACAAGGGCTGCCATATAATTTTACACTTATATAAATTCATTACATGAGGTTCATTATACGTCATTGTTCTTCATTAGTGTGTAGTGAAAATGTGTATTAGATGTACGTTGAAGCATTGTCAAAATAATAACAGGAACATATTAAGAAAGGCTGTTTGTCTCTATGTGGGTTTCAGTACAGTGGTTATTGCATAAATTTCACATACTTCATTGACACTATGGCATTTAAACGGCAGGTGCTTGCCCCACAGCTCTTTCCATGAGTCTGTATTTTTAAAAAATAATAATGTGTGGAGGCGGCACGGTGGTGTAGTGGTTAGCGCTGTCGCCTCACAGCAAGAAGGTCCGGGTTCGAGCCCCGGGGCCGGCGAGGGCCTTTCTGTGTGGAGTTTGCATGTTCTCCCCGTGTCCCCGTGGGTTTCCTCCGGGTGCTCCGGTTTCCCCCACAGTCCAAAGACATGCAGGTTAGGTTAACTGGTGACTCTAAATTGAGCGTAGGTGTGAATGTGAGTGTGAATGGTTGTCTGTGTCTATGTGTCGGTCCTGTGATGACCTGGCGACTTGTCCAGGGTGAACCCCGCCTTTCGCCCGTAGTCAGCTGGGATAGGATCCAGCTTGCCTGCGACCCTGTAGAACAGGATAAAGCGGCTACAGATAATGAGATGAATGAGATGAGAATAATGTGTGGATATGACTGACACTATGATGGCAGACACAAGCGCAGTCACTCACACACTACAGGTTATGCCCGGACACTGTGACCTAATCAAATGCTCATAGTGCTCCACAAACCTTTCATTTTACTTTCATCGCACGTTGAAATGATCTATGACCTGTCTGTGGCCTTTTCTGGTTGAGTGTGTGTGTGTGTGTGGGGGGGGGGGGGGGGGCTCTTTGATTTGCACTCTTAGAAATATTAATTTTCTACTTCACCAAGGTGGCCGAGCAAGAGCAGAAGGTATGAGGGTGTGGAAGTGTAAACTGGAATGAACTTGCCCAGCAGCCTGGTCCATTTGTGTATCGCATACCTTATGCATATCCATCTGACACACCATTCATATATATTCACCATTCATATAAAGATGCTTTAAAGGTAGACTACCTTTCAGATTTTTCAAGTGTAGGTCATAAAAAGAATTTTCCCCGACACCCAATTATTTTTGTTTAGTGGACCGAAAGCTACTGAATTCGAATCACAGACTTCCAATTTTATTAGTTTAAAAAAAAAAAAATAGAACAATTAAGGGATTTAAGGCCACGTGGCTCTAAATTCTCCACTATTTTTTCCTGCTTCACCATGACCCAATTCAAGATACTACGTCATGTATCACGTGGTGGGCTTTCCCCGTTCACACAAAGCATTGTGGGATACAAATTTGAAACAGGAGAGAACAAGATCAACTGTAAGCTCCTGCTCCCTTATGTATCCCCCACTCTCGCTTATATCAGAACGTAAGCAATTGAAGGAATAGGACACTTATTATGAATGTTGACTTCAACAAATAATTAACCCTGAAACAAGTAAGTAAAGAGCAGTGTGTCTCCCCAGGGATTTCAAACAGCTTCCTGGTAAACTCTCTCTCTCATTATCTCTAGCCGCTTTATCCTGTTCTACAGGGTCACAGGCGAGCTGGAGCCTATCCCAGCTGACTACGGGCGAAAGGCGGGGTACACCCTGGACAAGTCGCCAGGTCATCACAGGGCTGACACATAGACACAGACAACCATTCACACTCACATTCACACCTACGGTCAATTTAGAGTCACCAGTTAACCTAACCTGCATGTCTTTGGACTGTGGGGGAAACCGGAGCACCCGGAGGAAACCCACGCGGACACGGGGAGAACATGCAAACTTCGCACAGAAAGGCCCTCACCGGCTACGGGGCTCGAACCCAGGACCTTCTTGCTGTGAGGCGACAGCGCTAACCACTAGGGATGAGCGAGTACAGCATTATCTGTATCTGTAAACCATATGAATTATCTGTATCCGTATCCGTACTCGGAGTGGGCGGGGCCTAACCCGGAAGTGGGTCTGGTTGTCTTGAAACGGGCAGGGCTTTAACCAGTATGTTATTTTAAGCATGCAATTGATATGGATTGATCAGAAATTGTTATATTTATTGCTGATTAGAAAACTATTTACAGGACAGCATCAGCATTGAGCTTCAGATCAATGGTTTTGATCATGATAGCAAACGAACTATTTACAGAACAAGTTTTGCAACAATGAATACAACACATGCGGTTGCAATTATGAAATGAAATGTAATGAACAAGAGTTTTCATACTCAACTTTCTTTTTTTAACTTTTTTATGATCAGTGTGGGGCGGCACGGTGGTGTAGTGGTTAGCGCTGTCGCCTCACAGCAAGAAGGTCCGGGTTCGAGCCCCGGGGCCGGCGAGGGCCTTTCTGTGTGGAGTTTGCATGTTCTCCCCGTGTCCGCGTGGGTTTCCTCCGGGTGCTCCGGTTTCCCCCACAGTCCAAAGACATGCAGGTTAGGTTAACTGGTGACTCTAAATTGACCGTAGGTGTGAATGTGAGTGTGAATGGTTGTCTGTGTCTATGTGTCAGCCCTGTGATGACCTGGCGACTTGTCCAGGGTGTACCCCGCCTTTCGCCCGTAGTCAGCTGGGATAGGCTCCAGCTTGCCTGCGACCCTGTAGAAGGATAAAGCGGCTTGAGATGATCAGTGTGATTTTTTTTTTTTTTGGTTCTTTTCTAGTTTTTTTTATTTCCACACCAGGTGTGTGTGTGTGTGTGTGTGTGTGTGTAGCTTAATTTGTAATATTATTTATACCACTACTACCTAGAAAGTGTCAGACACTCAGTGCGTGAAGTAAAATAAAACTGGTTAGAGCCAACTGACGTTTAAAAAAAAAAAAAACTCCGACGACCGGCAGAGAGAGAGAGAGAGAGAGAGAGTGAGTGTGTGTAGCTTAATTTGTAATACTTATACCACTACTACCTTTATTTTTACATGAATTACAGCAAGAAAGTGTCAGACCCTCAATGTGTGAAGTAAAAAAAAAAAACTGTTTTTAACCGACGGTTAAAAAAAGAAAAAAAAATCTCCGACAGGCAGAGACGCAATGTGAGTCGCTTTCTACCAAGCACCACATCTGAACGAACCCACGTTTACCAGAACTCTACTGGTTATAAGTAAGTACAAACTGAAATAAAAACAAACTTGAAGCTGAAGAAACCTGAAACGTTAACAGAAAAGACCCGCAAACCTGAGTGACTGAGGGAGAGACAGAGAGCTGTTCTCTGTGTGAGTGAGCAGAGCAGTGTGTGTAGGGGAGGAGCGCTGTGATGCTGTGTGAGGATTTTCATTCAGTCCGAGCACGGATATTGACTCGTATTACTCGGCAAAAGTGCTTTATCCGTACCGGATACTCGTTTCAGCCGAGTATCCGGCTCAACTCTACTAACCGCTGCACCACCGTGCCGCCCCTCCTGGTAAACTGTCTTTTTGAAATAGCATTTTGCTTCTTGAAATAGCATCAAAATCCACCCTATATGTTTCGTAAATACATTCAGTCGGTAAACAGGAAGTCGATGTGCGACAGACCTGAAAACGGTGTACATGGTATAGAACCCCAAGCTGAAGCTCACTACCAAATATTAAGCAGTTGTGATTTGTAGTTGCTGAGAAAAGTGTGTTTAAAAATGTGCAAATGCACCCTATATGTTCCGTAAATACATTGTCAGTAAACAGGAAGTTGATGTGGGACAGACTTGAAAACGGTATACACGGTATAGAACCCCAAGCTGAAGTTTGAAGTTTAAGGCCATGTGGCTCTAAGTACCAAGTGGCTATGATTTGTGGTTGCTGAGAAAAAGGGTGTTTTGGACGGTCAGACGGATGAACAGACAGAGGTAAAAAAACAGTGTATCCCCCTCCTTTGGAGCAGAGGTATAAAAATGGAGGACGTGAGTGTGTGAATGAAACATGAAAGACCGACTACAGTAACGGAAAGAACGCGAGAAGAAAAGACGTTTTGTTATATACGTAGGAAAGGAAACGCAGGACCAAACTAATAAATATTGGCGCTCAGCGAGCACCTCGGTGTGATCAGCTGTTTGTTTAGCGACAGAATGATGGAACTGTCAGTGCACGCTCAAAGGTAAACCTGTAGATGGCAGTAATGCAACACTGTGGATGCCAGCTGCTGTAAAACCCAAAAGAAGAAGAAGGTAAACCTGCGCATGCGCACACGGACTTCCTCTGTCTGCTTGACTGCGCCAAGCGAGCTATTTCATGCACATTATTTGCTTTAATCCCCTCAAATTAAATAACTTCCCAGCCACAGAATGGCCTGATATTTTGTGAGATATTACAGAAATAAACAGATATCACAATCACCACATTTCAGACGGAACTAAATTTCACTGATTTTATTAAGTTGAAAGGCCGTCTAGCTTTAAGAAATTAATGATCCAGAAATGAGCACAAAACACTAATTACCCTTTTTTTTTCTTGTTCAAGCATTACATTTACAACAGCTCACAATACCCTCTTGGAAATATGGCCTATAGTAAACTCAGTTCATTTAATCTCAAATTAGTGTTTTATTAGTATTGGAATTACGATGTCTGAGTTACGCTCCATAAACTGTTTATTTGAGGTAAAAGTTCTCTTGTTTAGTTTTATAATAGCTTAGTCTAATCCACCGATATTTGAATTTAAGACAAAGCTTTAGACTAGAGTTTGTGATCATGTGCTTGTGTGTAGGTGTGTGTTTTTGGAAACACTACTAACGTGTGTTTATTGTGATGCTTAAAATGTATTGCATTCACTTAAAATGTAACAGTATTTACTAAATGCCTTTCTTGTGTGTTAGTTTACATAGCATAGAGTAGCTCTTGATTTTGTTTAATTAATATATGATGATTAAGAAAAATCCATATTTGTGGTATGTATGTATGTACGGTATGTATGGTGATCTCTGTTGTATTTGTCAAGGTGATAATGTACAGGGTAACCTTTCAATCCATGCCCAAAGGTGCAATATAAAAAAATAATAATAATAAAAAATAAAAAGCATCCCATTTATTCCTTTAATAAAGGTGACATCATGAGATATCTGCATTAGTTTAGTGTTTACTTGTTAACTATTCCTTGGCAAGAAATCCTAACTTCAATTTCCCTCCAAATTGCGAAGTTTTTTAACAGCTATAAAACTGTCAAGTTTAAATAATTTTTTTCCCATTACAATAAAACCCAGAGATTCAGAAACGAGTTGTTTAAAAAGTATTTTCCAAAAAACAGAGTCCAAAACCACAGCAGAACATGACATAAACACCATGTGCTTGCAACATCCTCGTTCACGTGCACTTGCTGAAGCCACTGAGCAACTGGGTTCATTATTTATTAAGATGAACCAAATGCACCAAATATAATTATTATATGGTTTCGCAATGCTAGAGGTACACAGCACTGAACATCCACTGAATACCTGATAGGTTGCATACGTAAATAAGTTTAAGCGCTTGAGGGTAATGGTGCACTAGAATTGTTGTTTTTGAGGCCGAGCTTGAGGCCAGTGCATCGTGATCCTGATCTACATTGGGTCTTGAGCTAAAATGGATTACATTTGAAAATGAGACTCCAAATCAGTAGAAGATTGTCCATTTTAATACTATGTATGACACCATTTTATAGCATTTGCATTTACTACATTTGGCAGACGCACTTATCTCTGGATAAGAGAGATTTACTGAAGTGATCTGTAATCTCTATCAAAACTAGAAGGGCCCTCCGTCGAGTGTATACCTCCGCCAAGTCACATATTTGAATTTGGATCAAAATCTAATCAACTGTTCCTTGGCCCATGGCTCGCCGTTCCTCAAAATGTCATCAAAATCCATTTATTACTTTTTGAGTTATTTTGGGAGCAAACAAACAAACGAAAAGTTGTACAGAGCACGATACTTGCGAAAATCACAAAGTTATGGCTGATTCGGTGTTTCTACAAGATTTGACCTTGGTGACCATTACCTTTGATGTTGACCCACCAAAAACGAATGTGTGACCCTAGTGAGTGACCCTAGTGAGTTCTCCTGTGCATTGTGTTGAAGATTGGTCAAGAAGTAACGATGCTAGAGCACCAACAAACAAACAAATGGACAAACGAACAGATCAACATACTTGCAAAAACCTCAGATTTTCACAAGTAACAAATAGAGGTAAAAACATACTGTAACCTCTTCCAACAAAGTTGGTGGAGGTAAATATATGTTCCTTCATGCTAATATGAATAGGTCATGGTCTAAGAACAATGTCAAGTGAAAATCCAGTTAGAGAGGAGTTTGTATAATGAGTTAGTAACAACGTAGTGACATACATACCCAGCATTAGTACTAGTGCACAGTGAACAGTATTGCACAGTTCCCTGGGCCTTGCTTTGTTTAAAAAAAAATGTTATTGAAGCTGGTACTCATTCGTATCAGTTGAGTTTCCACCTTGGCACTCTATACCGGTACCTTCAGCCAGAGCTATTATCCTATTAACTCAGTGTTAATAGGATAAGTCATCCACTATTCTCTGTAGTCCCTTGAGCAAATGGACTGATTGGACATAGTTTCTTTATTCTATGACACTTAAGATAAGGCAAGGCAAGTTCCTGCTCTACTAGCTCCATCTCCCAGTGCATCATCAGTGCAGTCTGCTCATAATGGCATGACAGTTTGGATTTGATTTCTCTTTTGGGGGTGGCATGATGGTGTAGTGGTTAGCACTGTCATCTCACAGCAAGAAGGTTCCAGGTTTGAACCTCACGGCCAATGAGAAGCCTTTCTGTGTGGAGTTTGCATGTTCTCCCCGTGTCTGCATGGGTGTCCTCCGGGTGCTCCGGTTTCCCCCACAGTCCAAAGACTAATTGGCTAATTGGCTAGTCTAAATTGTCCATGACCAAAAGCAGTGCAGCAGAGGAGTGGCTAGCCAGCTGTACTTGCTTAGCCAAGAAACCCTTGGAAAAAAAAAAAAAGGGGCCCAACCCAGAGCACACTGGATGGGCAAAGAAGAAGGTCTCTTTAGTCTTGGTCTTGCATCACTGGTATCACTAGGTGATCATGTGGGAATAAGTTCTTGCCTCATTTATTGCTTCTTTGTAAGAATTTGGGTTACTGAGCCGTTAATTTGCTGGATCTGTGACCAATGAGCAAGTCATTGTGACCTTTACTCCAACTCTATATAAATGACTTTTGAGTGTTGTTGGTTTGTCAGTTGCGGACATGTTACCAGAAGGATTTAAATTCAAATTCCAGATCTGGCACAAGAAGATGGAAGATGTCATTTCCTGCCATTAATGTTTTATGTTAAATATGTGGTAGTGGTGTAACAGTACATTGTGACACGATACACATCCATCCATCCATCCATCCATCCATCCATTATCTGTAACCGCTTATCCTGTGCAGGGTCATGGGCAGGCTGGAGCCTATCCCAGCTGACTATGGGTGAGAGGCGGGGTTCACCCTGGACAGGTCGCCAGATCATCACAGGGCTGACACAGAGACACACAACCATTCACATTCACATTCATACCTACGGTCAATTTAGAGCCTCCAGTTAACCTAACCTGCATGTCTTTGGACTGTGGTGGAAACCGGAGCACTCGGAGGAAACCCACGCAGACACGGGGAGAACATGCAAACTCCAAACAGAAAGGCCCTCGTAAGCTGCTGGGCTCAAACCCAGAACCTTCTTGCTGTGAGGCACATGATGCACAACAATGCAAAAATTATTAAGCTCATGCAGTTGCACTCTTTGAACACCAGAGGTCCCAATTTGTGCAACCCATGCATACAGTTAAAATACTATATACGAGGTGCGATCAAAAAGTTCCAGGACTGTTCCTGTTGCGAGCGAATAGAGCACAATCATGTTCAAGTGCATGATCAAGACCTTTGAAACACCTCATGAGCACAACTCTTGAAAATGTCCAAGAAATTGAGTGCATTGTGTGTCAGGATTGTTGGATCGCCCCGACTTCTGCCACTCAAAACATCTCGCCCCGCTCATTACTTCACTACCGTAGATCTGCTGAAGTATTTCTAGGATCTCTTTTGCTGATTTCCTGTGTTTGACACAGAATTTGATGTTTGCTCTTTGCATAAAATCCCAATAGCCCACAGGTCCTGCCTGACATTGACAGTGCGACATCATGCAGCAGACTGACTCATGAAAGTTACTGCTCACTCCTGCTGCACGCACATGACCGTTCCACACTCCATTTGTTGGCAACAGGAACAGTCTCTGCACTTTTTATTCTCACCTTGGATATAGAACATGCTGGTCATGTGATCACATTCTTTCCTGGACAGCCAATACCATTACCAAAACAGGAATCATCTGCATGTGTGAAGTGACCGATAGTCCGATAGCTCCAGAACACAATGACTAGCAAGTGTTATACTGTTACATGACCATGTGATTGATAAAAAGAAGTCTTTATTAGCTTGCAAACACCACCAGCCTTGCACCTCTGTGATTTATGGTGTAAACAGAAACAAGCTGTGGAATTCAGGCATTTTAGCAGACTTTCTGTTTCCGGTGATAATGACACCTCATGTGCTGCTATGGAGCTCGTTTTCAAAGACCCAGGTCATAGACTTTATTATTTAATAGGTATATTTTTGGAGAATTCATTCATTCATTCATTGTAAGATATGGTGAACCTTTAGTACGTTTTGTTGTTCATGGCAATTTTTTTTATTTATAGTCATCATAGTTATATACAGACAAAATATAACTTTAGGGCAGTGGGCGTGTGCCGTCCTTGACCGCCATGCAATGGAGTAGTAAGGCATCTCCTTCCCTCCACTAGCCTGGGGTGGTGCCTTGAGCAAGCCCTAGCAACCCCTCACAACCACAATACTTTATGTATTTTGAAACTTTTTGCCGCCAGTCTTGGCCAGGATTCCCTGGGAGAAGAGTTATTGTAACTCAATGGGACTTTTCCTGGTTAAATAAAAAATAAATAAAATAAAAACTCCCCCTGGTCAGGGTTATGACCGAAGACTGGATTCGGCAGACTGCGCGGAGGAGTCACCACCTGGTGGTTCAACGGGCAGGAAGGCGGACACAACAAAGCATTTGTGGAGCACGATCAGAGCACAGTGCAACACGGAGAACACTGTTTATCATCCACTGCATCCCGATCTAGTTCCAGTTGTCTTGATTCTGTCTTGCCCCTGGACCCAGTTAGGTCGGGACGAGAGAGTCAAGTCAAGTTTATTTGTATAGTGCTTTTAACAATAAACATTGTCACAAAGCAGCTTTACAGAATTTGAACGACTTAAAACATGAGCTAATTTTATCTCTAATCTATCCCCAATGAGCAAGCCTGTGGCAACGGTGGCAAGAAACCTCGAGAGGAACCAGACTCAAAAGGGAATCCATCCCCATCCGGGCAACAACAGACAACATGACTATAACATTAACAGTCCTAACATAAAGTCAGCTTCGTTGATGCTATAAACCCCCCACCAGCAGAAACCCGAGCGCAAAACCATTCACGACAACTGCAGTCCCAAAGTCAGCAAGTCAACAAGAGCAAGAGTGAGGCTGACAGCTACGCAACTCTCCCTCACTCTAATCCAAGTCACACACAAGTCATGAGTTCAAGTTCAAATTCACATCCTTTGGCAATGGGCAAGTGGTGAAGCAGCAGGTGTGGAAACACTGGAAGCTGTAGTCACGAACCTGCACACAGGCAGCCCAGGGTATAGGCTCGCTCCCTGCTGGAACGAAGCAGCAGCGGAGTTCGGCAGCCCCCTGGGTGTCTGAGTAGCCCTGTTTAGGATTCACTCTGCTCACCTCCATGGCAAAAGGGACTAGAAAAGGTGCCCCAAACATAGCCTGCTTCACCTCATTGTGGCCAGCACACCACAGCTGGCGGGGATCCCACTCAGCACTTGAAAGGTACTCAACCTTGGCACGTGGAATGTTGACATGTGGGTGTACCTTCAAAGCCCGGCTTGGCCTTGTCAGTCATCTCCGGACCCACAACCACCACCCACCAAATTGAAGTCATGGTCATCTTCGACCCCGAAGGACAAACATCATCATACAGATATTGTTTTCAGTCATAAATAAATTTTTTTCAAATTTTGTTCTAATTATTTTGAGAATATTGAATAGTGAGTCCAGTATTGTTAATCAAACTAAATCATCAATGAAGTTCTGTGAATGAAAAGCAACTAAAGCTAACCGCAATTTGGGAATCAAACCCATATGAGATTTAATCAGTGCATTTCACATTCCTAGTAGAATCTTTTGGCAACACTTCAAGCTTGAAAAACATTATATACTAAGCAGATCATTATCGCTACCTGATTCACGTGCATGAACTTAATAAATCTTTGAATTGACGGCACATGTGGCAGAAAGTGTCAGCCATTTTGTTTGGTTCTCTCTTAGCATTTAAACCACTCCATCCTCGCAATGTGAAGCTAACGTCAGTGGAGAAGGGCTTAAAGGTGACATGGGACCCACCTAACGAGCTGGACGGTCGGCCAGTGGATCGATACAGTATTGGCTACGGAAAGTCCATGAGGTCTCTCCGCTTCATCAAAGTGGACAAGGACCGCCGCTCCGAGGTACTAGAGGACGTAGGTAAGGTGGATAGATGTTGACAGCCAATAGTCACGCAAAGATGTAAATGAATTGGAAGTATGAAATGCATGATTATAGCATGCACTATTTCTCTAATTTGCACGGTGCGTGTGTGTGTGTGTGTGTTAGAGCCTGGAGTCCTGCACTTTCTCAAGATGAATTCTGAGAATGAGGACGGAATGAGTAAACCAGTCTACAGAGCAGAAACTCCAGGAGGTATGTGTGTGTGTGTGTGTGTGTGTGTGTGTGTGTGTGTGTGTGTGTGTGTGTGTGTGTGTGCATGCACATGAAAGTATGAGAAAGCTTTCTGTTGTTTCCTATGGTTGCTATTATGGTCTTGGTTTTATCTCGAGCAGCTATGAAGTTTTTGCGCATGTTTAACTGACTGCATTCAGGAACCTACAAAAGCACACTTCTTTTATGTCTGACCAATCTATAACAACTTGTTTTTTTTTTTTTTATAAAAGCGTTACACATAACAGAAATACTATTTCAATATTACGTTGTCAATCCACGCTTCAGCAAAGTTGTAATGTGGTTAAAACTCATTTTTGATCTTTTACACAGAAAATATTTATAACTTCATTGCCTCCCTGCTTATTCTTAATCATGCCTTTTAAAACCAGACTGGATGTCTAATAAAATGACACACACTTGAGCACAGTACAGAATATAATCAGTCCAGTCTGCTTTTCTAATTATTCTGGTCTCCTCCATTATTGGCTTCCCCTAGAATCTGGAATCGCACTCCACCATAAAAAAAATGTTTGTAAAAAGCCAATAGTCAAGATTTGTGTTGTCAGACACAAAGCTAAAATCAAGGCCTTGTATTGTGGCAGCTTGTCACCCATCCAAAGCATGCCGCATAAATCTCAAAATTATTTCCTTTTCTGTCTCTGACAAACAATATCCGTCGGCATAGATGCATTTGCAGAACACCGCACTCAATCAGTACACAAATCACTGCTGTACATAGGCCATAAATTTGTCTGTCGAATCATCTCATCTCATCTCATCTCATCTCATTATCTGTAGCCGCTTTATCCTGTTCTACAGGGTCGCAGGCGAGCTGGAGCCTATCCCAGCTGACTACGGGCGAAAGGCGGGGTACACCCTGGACAAGTCGCCAGGTCATCACAGGGCTGACACACAGACACAGACAACCATTCACACTCACATTCACACCTACGCTCAATTTAGAGTCACCAGTTAACCTAACCTGCATGTCTTTGGACTGTGGGGGAAACCGGAGCACCCGGAGGAAACCCACGCGGACACGGGGAGAACATGCAAACTCCGCACAGAAAGGCCCTCGCCGGCCACGGAGCTCGAACCCGGACCTTCTTGCTGTGAGGCGACAGCGCTAACCACTACATCACCGTGCCGCCCCACTGTTGAATCATTTTTATTTTAATACTGTAAGATTAAGTAAAAGTTTTAATGAAGTGTTCTACAATATATTCTCAGTTTGTCAGTTTAACAGTGGTACTTTGATCCTAATAAATCATCATTATCAGAAATGAAACTGCCAAAATAAACTGGCTTTGTTTTTCACCACAGGTGGGGAGTTGGTCAAACTGGATGGCTTTGCTGTTGAAAGTGAATCTTCTTCAAACAGCTCCTCACCAGGTAGGATTTCATACAGTCTCATCATTATTTTCAACAGCTAATATCAGTTCACCAAACTGAAAAATAACACTTTCAAATAGTATTTAGCAGCTGTGAAAGGCAATGACTTCCTTCAGAAGCAATCATGCATCAGACTATCAAGAGTTTATCTTCACCAGTATCCTTCGCCATCTCTAGCAGAGTCTAGAAGCATAAATACGTCATGTCTATCTCAGATCACTCAGGGGAAAATACGACGTATCCAGATGACAGAATTCACGTCTTAGTGTCTTTCCTCGGCATTTTAAAATCCACACTTCTAAGGACTTTCTGTGGTGGGAGCAAGAAACGTTTTGGAATTTATGTCCCTCCAGAAGGAGGCAGGTAGACAGGTAGATCTTTGGCTGGAAGACAGATGGTGCCCGTATACATGACATCCAAGAAAGACAATCACATATTGTTAATCAGAGGTTAAATTCAGATTCGTACTCAGTACTTTTTTTGGGGGGGTGGCACGATGGTGTAGTGGTTAGCACTGTCATTTCACAGCGAGAAGGTTCTGGGTTCGAGCCCAGTGGCTGACGGGGGCCTTTCTGTGTGGAGTTTGCATGTTCTCCCCGTGTCTGTGTGGGTTTCCTCCGGGTGCTCTGGTTTCCCCCACAGTCCAAAGAATATGGGGCAGCCTTGGGCTATGTGTGCTCATTGCTAATGTGTGTTCACTGCTTCAGATGGGTTAAATGCAGAGAGGAATTTCATTGTACTGCCTTTCAGATTTTTCAAGTGTAGGTTATAAAAATAATTTTCCCTGACACTTGCCGGCAGTAAGTCAGACCTGTTCCCAGTGCATGTTGGACTCCAGCAGGGCTGCCCTTTGTCACCGGTTCTGTTCATAATTTTTATGGACAGAATTTCTAGGCGCAGCCAGGGGCCGGAAGGAATCCTGTTTGGGAACCACAGGATTTCATCTCTGCTTTTTGCGGATGATGTTGTCCTGTTGGCTTCTTCAAACCAGGACCTTCAGCATGCACTGGGGCGGTTTGCAGTCGAGTGTGAAGCGGCTGGGATGAGAATCAGCACCTCCAAGTCCGAGGCCATGGTTCTCGACCGGAAAAGGGTGGCTTGCCCTCTCCAGGTTGGTGGAGAAGTCCTGCCTCAAGTGGAGGAGTTTAAGTATCTCGGGATCTTGTTCACGAGTGAGGGAAGGATGGAGCGTGAGATCGACAGGCGGATCGGTGCAGCCTCCGCAGTGATGCGGTCGCTTTACCGGTCCGTCATGGTGAAGAAGGAGCTGAGCCAAAAGGCGAAGCTCTCAGTTTACCGGTCGATCTACGTTCCGACTCTCACCTATGGTCATGAGCTTTGGGTAATGACCGAAAGAACAAGATCACGGATACAAGCGGCCGAAATGAGTTTCCTTCGCAGGGTGGCTGGGCGCTCCCTTAGAGATAGGGTGAGAAGCACAGTCACTCGGGAGGAGCTCGGAGTAGAGCTGCTGCTCCTCCACATCAAGAGGAATCAGCTGAGGTGGCTTGGGCATCTTTTTCGAATACCTCCTGGATGCCTCCCTGGGGAGGTGTTCCAGGCATGTCCCCCCGGGAGGAGGCCCCGGGGAAGACCCAGGACACGCTGGAGGGACTATGTCTCTCGGCTGGCCTGGGAACGCCTCGGTGTTCTTCCCGAGGAGCTGGCCGAGGTGTCTGGGGAAAGGGAAGTTTGGGCTTCCATGCTTAGACTGCTGCCTCCGCGACCCGGTCCCGGATAAAGCGGAAGAAGACGAGATGAGATGAGACGAGACGAGACGTAATTATTTTTGTTCAGTGGACCGAAAGCTACTGAATTCGAATCACAGACTTCCAATTTTATTTATTTATTTATTTAATAGAACAATTAATGAATTTAGGGCCGTGTGACCCTAAATTATCCGCTGTTTTTTCCTGCTTCACCATGACCCAATTCAAGATACTATGTCATGCATCACGTGGTGGGCTAACTAACAAACTAATAAATATGGGCGCTCAGCGAGCACCTCGGTGTGATCAGCTGTTCGTTTAGCGACAGAATGATGGAACTGTCAGTGCAGGGTCAAAGGTAAACCTGTAGATGGCAGTAATGCAACACTGTGGATGCCAGCTGCCGTAAAACCCAAAAGAAGAAGAAGAAGGTGACTGCGCATGCACACACGGACTTCCTCTGTCTGCTTGACTGCGCGAAGCGAGCGATTTCATGCACATTATTTGCTTTAATCCCCTCAAATTAAATAACTTCCCAGCCACAGAATGGCCTGATATTTTGTGAGATATTACAGAAATAAACATGTATCACAATGACCACATTTCAGACGGAACTAAATTTCACTGATTTTATGAAGTTGAAAGGTCGTCTAGCTTTAAGTGTATGCGTGATGAATAATGTTGTTGTTCTTCTTCCTTGTTATTATGAGGGAGAGTGTAAACCCTGATCAGGGTGGTGTTGAAACACAGAAAACAAGAAAAATGATAAACAGGAAGCAGAAAGAGCAGTCCCCTTGTGTAGGAGTGAACGCAACAGCTATCTGAAACACGCTTCGAAACTCTAGTTTTGCAAATAATATTGAACAGCATTAACAAGTAAATAATTTATAACCTAGCTTTGCTAGTATAAGGCTCGTCAAAATGGCAAAAATGAAGCAGTTTTAAAAGGTCCAACTGGCATACTTGTTGACGTTTATTTCGCTCATAGTCTTATTTCTACACTATATGACCCAAAAGCATGTAGGAACCTGACCATCACACCGATATGTGTCCATTCTAAAACCATGGGCATTAACATGGACGTTGGTCCCCATTTTGCTGCGCCCAGTCTTCTGGGAAGGCTTTCCACTGGATATTTGTGGCTATGGGGATTTGTGCTCATTCAGCCATGTGCAAGCCACTCAATTTCTTCCGCATCAACCCCTGGCAAACTATGTCTTTATAAAGCTTGCTTTATGAATAAGTGCACTGTCATGGGGAAACAAGTTTGAGCAACTTAGTTCTAGTGATCTTCTTGCTACAGCATATAAAGACATTTAAGATAATTGTGCGCTTACAACTTTGCAACAGTTTGGGGAAAGCCCACATACGGGTGTGAGAGTCAGGTGTCCACATACTTTTATCTATTTTGTGTAATTGCAGTTTCATTCATTCATTATCTCTAGCCGCTTTATCCTTCTACAGGGTCGCAGGCAAGCTGGAGCCTATCCCAGCTGACTACGGGCGAAAGGCGGGGTACACCCTGGACAAGTCGCCAGGTCATCACAGGGCTGACACATAGACACAGACAACCATTCACACTCACATTCACACCTACGCTCAATTTAGAGTCACCAGTTAACCTAACCTGCATGTCTTTGGACTGTGGGGGAAACCGGAGCACCCGGAGGAAACCCACGCGGACACGGGGAGAACATGCAAACTCCGCACAGAAAGGCCCTCGCCGGCCACGGGGCTCGAACCCGGACCTTCTTGCTGTGAGGCGATAGCGCTAACCACTACACCACTGTGCCGCCTGTCTCACAGTTATATATTTATTAAAATAACGCATTTAATTTGTTTTCTTTAAATCCACCAAGTTTGCCTGAAGCCAAACTGTGAGTGTGTTACCTCTCCAAGGGTACGAAGGGCTTTCCAAGGGTTCTTCCTTCTCCAAGAGAAGAAATCTGCCTATATAAACCAAATGACAATAGTTTCCTTCACTCCCATGAGTAAATGAGGTAAAAGAGAAACAAAATGGATAGCTATAGTAGCACTGTCAGATAGAATTACCGCTTTTAGTCTCCAAATGCCTTTGTAATTGTATAAAGACAGCAATAAATGCACATGCAGTAGAAGTTACTATATTACAGTATTACTTCCTTCTTGGGATATTAAGCATACCTCAGTGGATTCGGTTACCACAGCAGGAACCCATTATGTCAGATGACACTTATTTATATTTAAAAGATAAAGCAAGGCTGAGGGAAAAGATAAAGAGATAATGCTGAAAGAGATCAAGTTAAAAGAGGGTTTTGTTGTGTTTTTTTTTTCATCTGATTGACGTCTGTGAAGTTGGCATCGGCTTAGCATTCCTATAATGCTGTTTCAATACTGTTTTAGATCTCACCGTGGAAATGCCATGGTGACGCCATAACATTGTACTGTAATCTCTGGCTGGCTGGCTGGCAGATAATAAGAGATATAAGTTAACATCTGTCTGAGGGTACTGGGTTCATTTTTTTTTTTGCAATGCAATGAAATGTTTCAAAATCACAGCCAACACTGAATTTATTACTTAATATTTAATATAATGCTATAAACTGTGTACTTTTAGAAAAAAAAAACTAAAGGATTAATTTTCTTAGCTGCTAACTGATAATACACGTACACAGAAATTTTAAAGAAATTTTAAATTTTAGGGCTGGGGAGTTCATTGTCAACATCTCATTAAATTGCAAGCAGTAAAAATGAAGCTCTGAGAGTTACATTTTTATGATAACTTTTGTGATGCATGCCCCAAGTTATGTGATGCTTAAGTGTTGGTGGAACAGCATTCGAATAAGACATGTAGGAATTCTTAATTGGCCCGTTCAGTATCACCAGGTGTGAACACATGTTGGGAGCCAGGGCCTGTAAAACCCAGCTGAGTGCACACATAGCTCGACTGTCAGCTGCTCTGGCTCCTAGAGCTGGCCGGTTCATCCAGCACCTGCCAGAAATCAAGATAGAGTTCAATGAGGCAGATACCATAAAAACCCTTAGAAAGGGAAGGGGATGTAAATAGGGAACGTAAGAAACAGATGAAGAGAGAGAGAGGTATAAAAGAGGTCACATCACATCGTTCCTGTGGAGGACGGCCCCATATGGACAGCTGAAAGTCACTCTTGGAAGACACTCTGGACTCTTACAGTAATGCTTTTATGGCTGAGGACTACAGTTGACTTGCTAACTTTGGGACTGTGGTTGTCATGAACAGTTTTGCACTCAAGTTTCCATCAGTGAAGAGTTTATAACATCAACAAAACAGACTTCATGTTAAAACTGTTAATGTTATAGTCATGTTGTCTGTTGTTGTCCAGGTGAGGATGGGTTCCCTTTTGAGTCTGGTTCCTCTCAAGGTTTCTTCCTCATGTTGTCTGAGGGAGTTTTTCCTTGCCACCGTCGCCACAGGCTTCATCATTGGGGATAGATTAGGGATAAAATTGGCTCATGTCTTGGGTCATTCAGATTCTGTAAAGCTGCTTTGGGACAATGTCTATTGTTAAAAGCACTATACAAACAAACTTGACTGGACTTGACTTGAGGTATATAGTGGTGCTTGAAAGTTTGTGAACCCTTTAGAATTTTCTATAATTTCTGCATAAATTACCTAAAACATCATCAGATTTTCACACAAGTCCTAAAAGTAGATAAAGAGAACCCAGTTAAACAAATGAGAAAAAATATTATACTTGATCATTTATTGATTGAGGAAAATGATCCAATATTACATATCTGTGAGTGGCAAAAGTATGTGAACCTCTAGGATTAGCAGTTAATTTGACGGTGAAATTAGAGTCAGGTGTTTTCAATCAATGGGATGACAATCAGGTGTGAGTGGGCACCCTGTTTTATTTAAAGAACAGGGATCTATCAAAGTCTGATCTTCACAACACATGTTTGTGGAAGTGTATCATGGCACGAACAAAGGAGATTTCTGAGGACCTCAGAAAAAGCGTTCAGCATCATGGCTGCGTAGAAGAAGGGTCCGGGTACTGAACTGGCCAGCCTGCAGTCCAGATCTTTCACCCATAGAAAACATTTGGTGCATCATAAAACGGAAGATACGACAAAAAAGACCGAAGACAGTTGAGCAACTAGAATCCTACATTAGACAAGAATGGGTTAACATTCCTATCCCTAAACTTGAGCAACTTGTCTCCTCAGTCCCCAGACGTTTACAGACTGTTGTAAAGAGAAAAGGGGATGTCTCACAGTGGGAAACATGGCCTTGTCCCAACTTTTTTGAGATGTGTTGTTGTCATGAAATTTAAAATCACCTATTTTTTCTCTTTAAATGATACATTTTCTCAGTTTAAACATTTGATATGTCATCTATGTTCTATTCTGAATAAAATATGGAATTTTGAAACTTCCAAATCATTGCATTCTGTTTTTATTTACAATTTGTACTTTGTCCCAACTTTTTTGGAATCGGGGTTGTAGATTTCTGCAGAAATATGAGTGTGAGTGGGCACCCTGTTTTATTTAAAGAACAGGGATCTATCAAAGTCTGACCTTCACAACACAGGTTTGTGGAAGTGTATCATGGCACGAACAAAGGAGATTTCTGAGGACCTCAGAAAAAGCGTTGTTGATGCTCATCAGGCTGGAAAAGGTTACAAAACCATCTCTAAAGAGTTTGAACTCCACCAATCCACAGTCAGACAGATTGTGTACAAATGGAGGAAATTCAAGACCATTGTTACCCTCCCCAGGAGTGGTCGACCAACAAAGATCACTCCAAGAGCAAGGCGTGTAATAGTCGGCGAGGTCACAAAGGACTCCAGGGTAACTTCTAAGCAACTGAAGGCCTCTCTCACATTGGCTAATGTTAATGTTCATGAGTCCACCATCAGGAGAACACTGAACAACAATGGTGTGCATGGCAGGGTTGCAAGGAGAAAGCCACTGCTCTCCAAAAAGAACATTGCTGCTCATCTGCAGTTTGCTAAAGATCATGTGGACAAGCCAGAAGGCTATTGGAAAAATGTTTTGTGGATGGATGAGACCAAAATAGAACGTTTTGGTTTAAATGAGAAGCATTATGTTTGGAGAAAGGAAAACACTGCATTCCAGCATAAGAACCTTATCCCATCTGTGAAACATGGAGGTGGTAGTATCATGGAACAATGAATTCTGAATTATACCAGCGAATTCTAAAGGAAAATGTCAGGACATCTATCCATGAACTGAATCTCAAGAGAAGGTGGGTCATGCAGCAAGACAACGACCCTAAGCACACAAGTCGTTCTACCAAAGAATGGTTAAAGAAGAATAAAGTTAATGTTTTGGAATGGCCAAGTCAAAGTCCTGACCTTAATCCAGTTGAAATGCTGTGGAAGGACCTGAAGCGAGCAGTTCATGTGAGGAAACCCACCAACATCCCAGAGTTGAAGCTGTTCTGTACGGAGGAACGGGCTAAAATTCCTCCAAGCCGGTGGGCAGGACCGATCAACAGTTACCAGAAACGTTTAGTTGCAGTTATTGCTGCACAAGGGGGTCACACCAGATACTGAAAGCAAAGGTTCACATACTTTTGCCACTCACAGATATGTAATATTGGATCATTTTCCTCAATAAATAAATGACCAAGTATAATATTTTTATCTCATTTGTTTAACTGGGTTCTCTTTATCTACTTTTAGGACTTGTGTGAAAATCTGATGATGTTTTAGGTCATTTATGCAGAAATTATAGAAAATTATAAAGGGTTCACAAACTTTCAAGCACCACTGTACACTGTCTTCTCCTCTACATCGAATGATGCAGCTGCATCGCCTAAATTCTTGCCTTTAAAGGAGAAGAGTAGGGGTAAAATCATTCACCTTCAGGGTCAAGGTTGATTTGGTGGCATGTCTTTAGGAAGCCACCAGTGAACCTGGAGGAAGTAACATGAACAGGGTGAATATGCAAAACTACAAACACACCGCAACCTGAGCTCAAATTCAAGCCAAGGATGAGGCTGTGAAGCACAAGGGGTCATAATTATTATCCCCCGCCCAAACGAAGTTTGGTGGGGGATATAGAAAAGGGTTCCGTCCATCCGTCTGTCCATCCGGTCATGTTTTCGTTTCCGGGCCATATCTTTAAAACTACAGAAGATATCTTCATGAAACTTTGTATACACATCAAGCAACATGTGAACTGGTGCCTTTTGCTATTTTGGATTTTTGAAAAAAAAGTATTTTTCAAATTTTTACGTAAAAAATAGATTTTGACTTAGTTTCGAAGAGCAATATTTGTTTCCGGAGCATATATCCAAAACTATTCATGATACTGATTTGAAACTTGGTATACATGTTAACAAGGTGATGTAGGTGTGCCTTTTCATACTAAGAAATTAGAGAAATTTAAATTTTTCATGTTTCCATGGAAACAATTTCAGACTTAGTCTCTCAGGTTAGTCTGAGGGGTAGGTTTTGTTTCTGGAGCAGAACTTGAACACTGAGTGGTTTGGTCTTGAAAGTTGGTGTATGTGTTGATTAAGTAATGTATATGTGCCTTTTGATAGTAAGAAATTTGAGAAATGTTAATTTTTAGCTCCCCTGGACCAAAGGTCCGGTGGGTTTATGCCACGGGCTGCTGAGGTCAGTGTAAAGAGGTCGGGTTGGTTTCCTGCAGCAGAACTTGAAAAATGTGACAAATAATATCTTGAAACTTGGTATATAGGGTGGGGGATATCGATGACTCTGTCTTCTTGTTATTATTTTATCCACATTCACTGGATATGAGTAATTGCGCACTCTGATTGGCTACTCTACTACTAGGACATCAGCTCATATACTGTGAATAGAGAAAAAAAATGTTGCTGAACCAACCGAAGATGAAATAAAAACTACTCGAAACTACTCAAAACCCCAAATAATACAAAAAAGCAGCAAAATATAGAATGAAAGTGGTATGAATAAGAATGTATCTTTTTTTATTTATCAAGAATTATAAATAGTTATAAATAATTCTCAAAATCCAGTGAATGTGGATATAATAAAAGAGTTATTCCACTCAATCTAGACGAGCTGATAGTTGACGAGGCGTGTAGCACCGATTTTGATTTCGTGGAATAACTGTTAAATATTTAAAAATAAACCAGAGAAATATTGGCTTAATGAAACACACTGACATGATGGTTAAAGCATCTCCCTTTCCTGCTGCTGCCATGTAATTGTGTTTCAAGACTTGTCCAGTCTCTCATGAGTTTAGTATAATTTTAATTCCAGTGTACCTTCAGTCATTGTGCCAGAGTGAATATGTTCAAGCGTGTGCCTCTTAGAAAGTGAGACAGGGTGGAAAAATGATCCTGAATTAAACTAAAGTTCTCGAGCGAGTACAGACACAATAATTTCATCTCATATTCTCTCTCTCTTTTTCTTCCAGACCTGTTCCTCCATCTAGAACTCATTCATGCCAGCATTACTCAGTTCTAGTCACGGGCGATTGCTCTAAGACAACGAGGGAGGCTCAGCCTCCTCTAAAAATGACAAACATCGTGTAGGATGAATTGCGCTAGGCTTATGTTATAGCCGACCTTATAACATTGCTATTTCAGATCCAGAATCATAGAAATCTATGTGCTCAACCCAACTACAGTGCGAAATCATTCCGTTATAACTTTCCCCAGTTCGCCTAATGTGCGCGTGAGTTTTTCCCCCTCGTGACAGCGCGATGCAGCCCAGCCTCAGTGGACTTCAATGGCATTTGGGAGCTCTGCGCTTTTCAATATCAAAATGCAAGACGATTATTGGACAAATACTGCGAAAACGCCTGTCCACGGACTCCCAGCCTCACAGTGGGAGGGACATGGCAAAGCTTTCTGCGAGGAGACTGGTGATTGGTGAAAGCGGCTGGATATTTTCTTTACTTGACAGCTCGTTTCAAATATAGACAGGCAGCGGTGAATCTCAGTTCAGTCCCATGCGGATTCGCAAGTGCTGTGGTGTATTGTAAGAGATCAGCTTACATTTCGATTTCATTCATTACATACGGTTTCTACCAGCTTTTTTAGTTTGTATATATTTTCATTGTAAATAAAGTGTAAATATAGTGTTGTCAAGTTTGCTATCTTAGTTCCAGAAATTTCGTTTATTTGAGTGACTGAACTTGAACTTGAGGAGGCTAGTCAGCTAGCAAGAAAGCTGCGCACGGATGCCAAGCATTGCTGATTTAATTTTGGCGAAGCCATTTGCCAGTCTTCCTTTCGAGGAAAAAATTAAAATTAAAGAGCAGGGTAGACCAACGCCTCAAATTGACTTGGTGAAAAAGGTCGGGAATAATACTCGTTCCTTTCAGCTCTCCTGGTACGAGAAAGTGAATTGGCTAACAGCAAGTGACCCACATCAACAACAGTAAATAGGCTACTTTAGTAATATGTCATGGATGGACCAAAAATATAGAATCTATTTAAAATGTTTATGCTGAGTATATTATATTAGAATATATATTTCTCTGGATATGAATTAAACACAGCTACAATTTGGAAAACATTTTTAAACAAAAACACAGCCGAGAACATTTCACACTACAGACCTGGATTAAAAGTGAAGGGTTATCAAAATTGTCAATAAAACATTTCTCAGTCAAAATAAGTAAAATATAGGGAAAGTGTCATTGAATGAAATGTGTGGCACCCAGCTCTATGTTTGGCTCCCCAAGGTCAGTGCTTGTGCCTATTCCAGAACACTCTGCTGTTACTGCTGAGGTTCCTGACAAAGAGCTGCTTTCAATAATGATCAATTTTTAAACAACATGCCACAATTTTAAAATATAAAATGTTAAAATATACCCCTCCCCCCAACACCACCATCATGTATATTGGACAGTAGGCTAATGGGCCAAAAGAACCTGTTATTTCACAGTTTGTGACCCTGCCAACAATCAGCCAGATCAGAGGCAAGAGTATGGGCAAAATTGATGTGTTTTTTCTTTTTTCTTTTAAAATCTGGAAATATCGTAACCGACCAGCCTCCCCTGTTTGAAAGACTACCAGCCGCCACTGGTTCTAGTATATAAATTTTTTGTCTGTACTATATTTTTTTTATCCATTTCAAGTCTAACTCAAGTTCCAGAGACACTTGAACTCAGATGAGCTAGAAGTGCACTGAAGCAGAGAAAACACTCAATCAAGCAGAGCAACAGCATTCAAGGACTAAATGTTGTTCGCTCTTGGCTAACCCAGAATATCTCTCTTTAGCGTTCAGCTTTGCGTTGCTTTCGGAAATCTTGATTAAGATACGCAATTCTGATTTACTGCAATCAACCTTCAAAATACAGTGACACTGTGCCCGATGTGTGTCAGACTGCAGTCTATCATCTGTGACTAATTACTGAAGGAGACAGAGGGAAAACCCAGGGGGATGTTTTTCATTACACCGTCTATGATATTAGACTGCACAGGAATGAGAAGAGAGAACAAAAAGTAGGACACAGAAAAATGGGAGAGAAATCAATGCTTTGACAGAAAGAGAGGAAAAACTGCCTGCTTGTCTGCTGGCCAGGTCGAGTCATATGGGGAATAACACTAGAAAAACAGCCAAAAGGAAGTGAGAGAGCAGAGGACTGTGTGGTCTGAATAGCTATAAGCTTGGATAAACATGTGCTGCTGAATTCTCTCTGTATTCTGCAAGCGTTTTATCTGAAATTCAAGATCTCATTTGTTTGCTACAAGAACTAATCAACATCTGTGAAGCCAGAATATGACTTACACAGGCAAAGTGATGCCACATAAAAAAAAAACAGATCAGCTAAAGAAAGTCACGAAGATCTTAAAGTTAATGAATAACATCGTATAAATGGTCATTATGCCACATCATTGCTTTTTAAGTCCCAGCAACAAACTTTTATATCGTTTCTCAGATATGGCCGAAACATTCCAGTTTAAAATGATTGTTCTAAATTATTATTATTATAATGAATTTCTTGGGCGGCATGGTGGTGTAGTGGTTAGCGCTGTCACCTCACAGCAAGAAGGTTCTGGGTTCGAGCCCAGTGGCTGATGGGGGCCTTTCTGTGTGGAGTTTGCATGTTCTCCCCGTGTCTGTGTGGGTTTCCTCCGGGTGCTCCGGTTTCCCCCACAGTCCAAAGACATGCAGGTTAGGCTAACTGGTGGCTCTAATGCCGCTTTTCCACTACAAATGCGGCTGAGTTGGGCTGAGCCGTGCCGTGCTGAGTTGGGCTGAGTCGAGCTGAGCAGGGCTGTTGGAGTTGCATTTCGACTACAACCGCACTGAACCGTGCTGGCTGGAAGTGGGTGGACACATTGGGTGGAGTTAGCGAAAGTGGGTGGACGTCACGTGATGTCGTTAGGCAGCGCAAACAGTGACATCAGTGATCTTTTAAGCGGTAGTCTCACGACCCGAATAGTAAACAATAAACATGGAGTCGTTAGTGTTGCTGGTCTTGGTGCTGTGGCTTGTTGTCACCGACAACGCCAACAGATACTGGCAAGAGCGTATAGATGAGGCGAGGCGCATAAGGCTTCAGAAATTCTCGTAATTCGTAATTATTATTCTTCCGGGTTTACGGTGTTTACAGATCCCAGCGCGCTCGCGGGGCGTGTGTGGGCATGTGAGGACACTCCTCCTCACCAATCAGTGCACAGGGGAGTGTCTGCTCACGCCCCCAGCCTCACTCGGCTCGCTTTGGCTCGCTTCAGCCCCACTCCAAAACGGTGCGAGTTTTAGGGGCTAAGCAGGGCTGAAGCGAGCCGAGTCGTGCTGTTCTTTGGTAGTCGAAACGCGAGCTGTGTCGGGCTGAAGTGAGCTGAAGCGAGCTGAAGTGAGCTGAAAAAGGGTAGTGGAAAAGGGCCATAAATTGAGCGTAGGTGTGAATGTGAGTGTGAATGGTTGTTTGTCTCTGTGTGTCAGCCCTGTGATGACCTGATGACTTATCCAGGGTGTACCCCACCTCTCACCCATAGTCAGCTGGAATAGGCTCCAGCTCGCCCGTGACCCTGCACAGGATAAGCGGTTATGGATAATGTATGGATGAATTTTTTGTTTTAAGATACACCTTTATTAAAGGGGAACTGAAGTAATTTTTAAACTTGCTTTATTTCTTTATTAACGTGTTATTCAATTACGTTTTTGGTTTTAGTAACCTTATATCGTGACTCGTATTGGCAACTAATTGCAATTAAATATTATACTTATCGGCCTATTCGGTTTTTAGCCGTGCTGAATTTAGTTCGTTTGGTCCACGGCAGGCGTCGCTTATCTGCGCGACCTTCACAAGACTTGTGCGAGACTTCGAAACATGAAGTGTCAGCCAGGTGTCAGTGCCGCCATTTTGAAAACTGTTTTCCAAACGAAATATTGCACAAAAATGAGTTTAAATGACGATTACTGCCTACTTTTTTCAAACTTTCCTGATTTGCTATCAAAACAAACAAAACTTCCGGCTTGATTACGTCAGCATTTGAAAGAGGGTGCGCGTAGCTTTTGACAACGTTGGCAGATGAATGAATGAATGAATGAATTTTGAATGAATTTATTTATTTCGAACATGTATAAAAATGTATGTAACTATTTGTACATACAAAAGAAAGAAAATGAAAAAGTGACAAAAAAAGAATAAATAAAATAACATAAAGAGCTAAGACATTACAATACACCGCACATTGTTCAAAAAAGGAGTGGGAAGAAGTACAATACTTTTTTTTAATTTCCCACCCCTTTTTAACTACCCCGAAATCCAAACTACATTAATACACCTATAAAAATATATACCATATATACACTTCATGATTATCCATATAAATATATAATTACAAAAATAAATATATACTACATACCATATCCATATATATATATATATATATATATATATATATATATATATATATACACATATACATACACACACATATTATATATATATATATATATATATACACACACATATATACATACATATATATATATATATATATATATATATATATATATATATATATATATATATATATACGTCATAAATATCTATATAAATATTTAGTTACAAAATTAAATATATACTTCATTCCATATATACACTTCATAAATATCTATATAAATATATAATTACAAAAATAAATATCTACTACATACCTATCCCTGTAAATATGAAGATATCTATCCCCATAAATAAATATATACCATATACTAAGCTAGTTCTAATATAACAATCAACCCTATTCTATTTATCCCTCATCATCCTCCATTAACATACTTCCTCTTCAATATACTTATTTAAAAATGTTTTTTGTACCTTTTTTTAAACAGATTTATATTTGCACTTTGTTTTATTTCTGTCTCCAGTCTGTTCCATAAAGTCACCCCACAGCTCGATACGCACATGCTTTTCATATTTGTTCTAACCTTTGGTTTTTTAAAATTTAGGTCTCCCCTTAGATTATATCCCCCCTCTCTCTCACTAAACATTCCTTGTATATTTTTCGGCAGTAGATTATTTCTTGCTTTGTACATTATTTGTGCTGTTCTGAATTTGACCAGATCCATAAATTTCAACATGTGTGATTTTATGAATAGTGAGTTTGTATGTTCTCTGTATCCTGTTTTGTTTATTGTCCTTATTGCTCTTTTCTGTATTGTACATGTCGGCTGCAGAGTGGTTTTGTAGGTGTTTCCCCAGACTTCGACACAATAAGTCAGATATGGCAAAAATAATGAGTAATATAGAGTACGCAAAGATTTACAATCAAGAATATATTTTGTTTTCCACAGAATTGCCGAGCACTTTGCCAGTTTTGCTCGTACGTATCCTACAGACTTTACTTTCCAGCAGACTTTAGGATCCAAAATCACACCAAGAAATTTAATTTCCTGTACCATTTCTATCTTAGTATTGTCTATTATCAATTCTACATTACAATCTATTTTGTGTCTCCCAAACAACATAATCTTTGTTTTGCTTAGATTTAATGATAATTTATTTTTGTCAAACCATAGTTTTAGTTTATTTATTTCAGTTGTGATTGTCTCTAAAGTCTGCTGCAAATTCTCACCGGAACAAAAAATATTGGTGTCATCTGCAAACAAAACAAATTTCAGTACTTGTGAAATTGTACATATGTCATTGATATATATTATGAATAATTTCGGACCTAATATTGACCCCTGTGGTACCCCGCATGTAATGTTCATGAAATCAGATTTATGGTCACCTATCTGCACAAACTGTTGCCTGTTTCTTAGATAGCTCGACAGCCAGCTCCACCCAACTCCCCTAACACCACACTTTTCTAGTTTACTTAATAATATACTATGATCAATAGTATCAAATGCTTTTTTTAGGTCCACAAATACTCCAATTGCTATTTTTTTATTGTCTATACATTTTGTGATTTCCTCTATCAGTTCCATTAGTGCCATCGATGTTGATCTGTCCGTTCTGAATCCATATTGACCGTCTGTAAGGAGGTTGTGTTTTTCAATGAATTTGTCCAGTCTATCTGAAAAAAGTTTTTTGAGTATTTTGGAGAATTGGGGGAGTAAAGAAACAGGCCTGTAGTTTGTGAAATGGTGTCTATCTCCATTTTTAAACAATGGTATCACTTTTGCAATTTTCATTTTGTCTGGAAATGTACCTGATTGAAAAGATAAATTGCAGATGTGGGTGAGTGGTTTCACAATTCCCTCAATAACTGTCTTTACTGTTAACATGTCTATATCATTCCAGTCTGCAGAAGTTTTGTTTTTACATTTTCTTACAATTTGGATAATTTCTTCCTCATCAGTTGCAGTTAGAAAAATTGTACTTGGATTTCTGTCCCCCATATCTTCTATGTCCCCACATTGTGTTGTCTCGGGTTCCTTTATTTTTGCCGCTAAATCTGGTCCCACATTTACAAAGAATTGATTAAAACCATTCACCACATCCTCCATATTGTTTATGGTCTTATCATTTTCAGTGTAATACTCCGGGTAATTTGTAGTTTTGGTAATTTGTAGATGTCGGTCACTTTGATTTCCGCTGTACGTTTTACTTCCGTCCTACGATGTCTCGCACAGGTCTCAACGAATCTCGTTTACGGCCATTGCTTTGACATATGGACTGATATATTACAGAGCATATTTCAAACACTCAGAACTTGCTATAGCAGCGACAAAATAGCGATCAAAAATGCATTCCGATATTTAATAAAATGAGATAAATAGAATTTTGATAATAAAAAAATTTGCCTTCAGTTCTCCTTTTAGAATCAGTACATACTGTCTACATATACAGTATACAGTAAACATACAGTGCCAGTCAAAAGTTTGGACACACCTCCTAATTCAATGGTCTTTCTTTATTTTTATTAATTAAAAGACACTTCATGTCTTAAAGTAATGATGGATGACATTTCTCTTTACTTAGTCGATCGATTCTTGACATAACAAGGATTAATACACTTGTGGAATAGAGCTATTTACTGTATTTTTTAACTTATTATTAGCTCAAATGGCCGACAGGTGATGAGTTTAATGCCATCATGTGTTGTCCGTCATCCAGCGGCTTCCACATTTCACGAAAATCGCTTCTCTTTCAATTCTTCACCGATTTTTATTCTTTTTGGCAGGAAGGTAGGTCTGCCTGGGGTGCATATGGCTTCTACCCAAATTTGCATAAATTCAATTAATAATGAAGATATGGAGTAATGAATCAATCCCTAATGAGCAGTTTCCACACAAATCGCTTCTTTTCCCTCAATTCTTCACTGATTTTGATTCTTTCTGGCATGAAGATGGGGGTACCTAGGGTGCATAGAACTTCTACCCAGATTTGCTCAATTACAATTGATTGGTTGAGAGTAGAACTGTGCAAGGTGGCCCACTTTAGATCGTTCCTTCTGGACTAGACAGGACCAGAGTGAGCTACGCCGTCATTGACGGTCTCATTTACTATTTACGGTTTGATCTCAAGAAATTGCACTAATTACCTTTTGATGAGACACACCTGTTAATTGAAAAGCATTCCAGGTGACTCCCTCATGAAGCTGGTTAAGATAACGACAATAGTGTGCAAAGCGTCATCAAGGTAAACGCTGGATACTTCGAAGAATCTAAAATATCAAACATTTTGTTTGTTAACTCTTCTTTGTTTACTACATAATTCCATATATGTTCCAGATGTTATTTCATGGTTTTGATGTCTTTTTTGATGTTCTACAATGTAGAAAATACAAAATACAGAAAACCCTATGAATGAGTAGTAGGTGTGTGGAAACTTTTGACCTGTACTCTACACGTATCATTTATTTTCATACCAGGCTGATCTTGAATGTTTTTTTCTTACTGATCAGAAGGTGTTGATGAATTTTCTATAACAGCATGTCTAGGTCAGGACTTCCAGCTGCTTATTCTTGTTCTAATATATGAACAGGACTGGTATAGTGGACGCTCAACATAAATGGATTTTAAAAAGTGTCATCAATGGTGAAGTTTTCTGTGAAGGAAAGTTTATTTCCGTCTCCAATGTGAGCTCTTTGTAACGGTCAGAGTTGTAACTTTAAGGTTTTTCTGACACCGGAGAGTCTTCAGGATGAAGAGCTGTGAAGTTTCTCTGTAACATGACAAGCTGCATTTTTGTTCTTGTTAACATCAGAAGAGTTAAGAGTACTCTTATAATAGATAATACTTCAGAGTGAGGAATCACCATCTTGCAGGTTAAAAAAGCTCATTATACCTGAACCTATTAAACCTAATTTCCTTTTAGTTTTCTGTTATTACTGCATTAAAAATTATTTTCTTTTATTTTCTGTTGATCATTTTTCTAATGCTAATGCTAACTCTAATATTGTCTTGGTCTCTCGTTAGGTAGGAGGTCATCTGAGCTCTCCTCTAAGATAAGCCCTCGCCCTCGAGTTCAGAGACCAAAGACCTTCCGACAGAGAGCTCCTCAGTCCTCCTCAGGCCCTGAGGCTCCACAGAGAAGAGGATACCTGCCCATCCGCTCTCAAAAGAAGCCTAGAGTGGACGTCAGTCAGCCCCAAGCTGACCAGCGCAACGCCAACAAACCTAAACTAGGTGAGGACGATAGCCATCGTCTGAGAACATTACTTGAAAATAGATTTTGATATTTCTCAAGCCTGCTTATGTTGTTCACTTAAAACTATTATCTCTGATAACTCTGTTGCCGAGTTACTTAATATAATAGAACGAGATCCTAGAAGCTTGTATACTTTAACAGTTAATTAGCATGGTTTGTAAGCAATATAATGTTAAAATGCATGTTTATTTTGTGAATAGCATGGCGTATATGGTATAATGATACATGGCTGTATCTGATATTTCCCTCTATTCGTAGCATCTGAGTCCATCTATGTGGTATCACTACAGGCACAGAAACCCCGACAGAGGAACATACCAGCAAGCAAGACTGTCAATACAGAAAACCGTCCTCCAGGTAGAGTCCGTTATTGTAGCTGTCAATATTAGAAAGTTCTAGCTGGGATTTTGGTTGAAAATGAGTTAAGAACAGACTTGTAAGTCTCAGTACTACAAGCTGAAGGAGACAGTAAAATTTACCTGTCACAGTTTTACATATGCTACATAAGAGTAATAATAATTAAAAAAAACCCACACAGGTACAGTCCAGATCTGCTGGACTCACTACATTATATATACACTCACCAGCCACTTTAACAGGAGCTTATACTTGTTTTTATGATTCCTGTTCTTGGCTGCAGGAGTGGAACCCAATGTGTTCTTCTGCTGTTGCATGCTGAGATGCTTTTCTGCTTACCACGGTTGTAAAGAGTTGCTATAAGTTGCCTTATCCTTCCTGGCAAAAAAGCTTGAACCAATCTGTCCATTTTCCTCTGACCCTCTCTTATCAGCAAGGCATTTGATCGCTCAGCGAGCCCCACCCACTATCAACAGAGCAAATAATTTGAGAGAGGCTTAACACTACCTAGTTCATCGCTCAGCAAGCCCCGCCCACTATCAACAGCGCAACGAACACAGCGTGTCACTTCCTTCTCTGGGTGGGGTGGAGTCTTACCAAATGGCGATTGAAGTTCGAGGTCGTCCCCGTCGTCTCCTCGATAGTTCTTCTACATATGGAACACACAGCAGTGCATTTTTCCCACTGCACGAGAAGTCTGTATAAGCAAAGCGGACAATCCTAGGGGCGTCTCTTCAGGCATTTTAGCACCATTAATGTTAGTTTGTTACTGAACATGACGTATGAGCAAGTGAATGTGCATTCTCTTGCACAAAAATTAGTACAAAAATTAGTGTAGTTATAAATATCTTATGCCAAATTATTATGGCATGTTACAAAAAATAAAGAAAAAAATCTGAGTCCTCATCTTCAATTTACGAGTCCAAATGCAGTTAATGCACGAGTCCAAGTCTGAGTCATCAGTGCTCGAGTCCAAGTCAAGTCACGAGTCCTTAAAATTAGGGCACGAGTTGGACTCGAGTACTACAAGCCTGACTTAGTTTACAACAATAAATCAGTCTTATTTTTTTTTTTTGGCAAATCAAGTCTTTAATCATTAACCATGTTTATCAGAGCGCAGTGAAGTAGAGGAGGCGGACGACGTCACAGTGAGGATTCTGTCTCCCCAGTCTGTTGTAATCACATGGGTGGATCCACTTATCCAAAAACAGAAAAGTATCCCTGAAGGTACCAGGTAAGAACTGCGTCAGGTGGGTTTTGGGGTTTTGGTAAAAACTGATTTATGTGTAGTTTGTGTCATGCATTAACGTAGCTTTATATGATACTGTATAGTATCTAATGAGAAAGAGAAGAATTATTCAAGGTTGAGTTTTGATGTGTCACAATAAATGTCCTTTACTTGTAGGCAATACACTGTCAGATATAGAGAGAAGGGAGAGTCTGCTCGGTGGGAATATAAGGAGACCTCACAGAGGCGGCTCGTGATTGAGGAGCTCTCTGCTGATGGAATGTATGAATTCTCAGTTCGAATCACTCAAGGAGACCAACATGGAAAATGGAGTGTATCTGTCTTTCAAAGGACCCCTGAATCAGGTATGGATTACCCAGGATTGTTTGAGATGAGTGAGCTCCAAACACAGTTGGCAATTACACACCAGCTGTTTGTTATATGCTTTATTTTTTCGCAACTTATTTGTAACACACACTCATGCCAACACCTGCATACATACAATTAACAAAGTCTTACCTCAGACTTGTGTAAATCATGCAGCATGTCATAACACCCTCTGTGTAAGGGCTCATTAAGGTATCCTTGCCTGCCTGCCTGCCTGCCTGCCTGGAAAACTAATGACTTCATTACTATTTTTCCTGGAAAACCTATAGCTACAGTATGTTGTTGAAAAAAAATGTGGTGAGAGGAACACTGAAGTTCTAGAGCAAAGTCTCTGTATTGCTCCTTCTCTTTGGCAGTGTACTGCGTATATCCTCTTCAAGTCTGACCTTTCATTATGTCCCTAACTCTGTAGCTCCCTCTGGCCCTCCTGAGAACTTCGAGGTGAAACCACTTAGAGGGAAAGGCACAGCGGTTACTGCGACATGGGATCCACCTGATGAACCAAATGGTAAAATCAGAGGTGAGGCTTACAATGCACTCCTGTTTCTAATAGAACAGTTTATATCTGGTTTAGTCTGTGAGGAGTATAGCCAGGTTTCTGAAAGAGCTGGCGATGAAAACTTATACCAGTATTTCGCCAAGTTACAAATGAAAATAAATCATATTTTCTGGTTTTACATGTTGCATTAGTCAAAGTGCTGCTTTCTATTAGTCAAAGAGGATTGAATCCTATCCAAATATAAACGAGCAGATGTATTACTCTGTTTTTCTTCCAGAATATATCCTGTCCTATGCTCCAGCCCTGAAACCCTTTGGAGCAAAGTCAGTAACATATCGTGGCATGACTACCTCAGCCACTATAGATGGACTGACACCTGGTGATCGCTACGTCTTCAAAATTCGAGCAGCCAACAGGAAAGGACAAGGACCACAGTCGAAAGCCTTGAGTGTTGCAATGCCAGGAAGTAAGTCTCAAATTGTTTCTTTCTGATTATCAAGGTTAAAAAGATTATTTTCTAAGCTACTAGGACCAAACGAGAAAAGCGTAAAAACGTTGACAGGTATAACTAAAATAAAACATCCGTTCTTGTAATGGCCATCATGATTGTGGTGTTAACATCAATTAAATATATTAAGGTTTGGCAACTTAAGTTCAAAAGATATATCAGTATTTATACGGCAAAGTTCATTTCAGAGAAAGCTTTCTCAGGTGCTTAATTTGAAATTCTGACTGGGCCAATCAGGTTATTAAAATTGGCTCTGTGTAACCTAGCCTCAGGGTTTGTTAATGTCTATGTTAATGTTGTTTGGTTCAACCAAACTGATGGATTACAACACTGTTGTGGTCTCGACCCTCCTTTATGGGTGTAAAACATGGACCCTTTACAGCCAAGACCTGAAGAAGCTGGAACAGTTCCATCAGAAGAAGCGCCACAGCATCCTAAACATCAGCTGGGAGGGCTACATCACCAACATCACAGTCTTCAAAAGAGCTGGGGAAACCAGCATAGAAGTGACCATCATGAAACCTCACCTTCAGTGGTTAGGTCACATTGCCCACATGGATGAAACGACTCCCAAAGAGGATCCTCTTCAGCAAGCTGGGCATAGGGAAATACCCCGGGGGCCGCCCCGTGCTACACTACAAAGACCAGCTGAAGCAGACCCTCAAGGCAACCAACATAGACCCCGAGACCTGGGAGGAGGCAGCTAGACAGTGTACCGAGTGGTGAAACACCATCTGTACACGGATGGAACTCTTTGACGTGAACAGAAGAACAAATCTGGAAACCAAGCGACAGCACAGAAAAGAGAAAGAGGCACAACCCCAACCACCACCGACCTTTCAGTGCCACCAATGTCCCTGAGTTTCCAGAGCTAGAATCAGGCTCATCAGCCATCAACAAGTCCACCATCAGATGTGACTGGAAGGACTGAACTACTCAGATACGAGGAATCGCTGACAACATGCTAGTGTTGTAGTCAAGACCACCTAAACTGAGACCAAGTTATGACCAAGACAAAAGTGTATTGAGACCGAGACCAAGACCAAGACTTTAAGGGGTTGAGACCAAGTCAAGACCACGTGGGGGGGGTGACAGCCATCAACAATAATGAAAAATTCGAATTAGCATTGAGTCACGTAATTAGTTGCATTTGTAGCAGTAAATTTTGCATCCAATCACAGTAATTGTGTTAACAAATAAATCAGACAATACACAGGCAATTTAGTGAAATCCCTGCAGTTGTGGTCTCAACCAGTCTTGAAATAAAATCCAGAGTCCTCTATATCTGAGACGGAGACAAGACCAAGTAAAAATGTGGTCGATTCCAAGACGAGACCGAGACCTTTGAAAAGTGGGCTTGAGACCAGTCTCGAGTACTACAACACTCATCTATGTATCTGCCTTTAATGACAAGAAATCTAACAATAGACATTGCAGAGGAGATTGTAGATTATTAATTAACTAATTGATTGATTGATTGATTGATTGATTGATTGATTGATTGATTGATTGATTGATTGATTGATTTAAAGTGCACTAAGATGAAGCACAAAAGCAAGAGATTATATAGAAATTACAAGAAAACACACGCACACACACATACAGTATATATATATATATATATATATATATATATATATATATATATATATATATATATATATATATATATATATATACGCACACACACAGTATAGCACAGGCATTGTTTTTTGTTCTTGCAAAATAAAATAGAATTAGCCTACTATTATGTGTAGGAAGCAGAAAAAAGCATGAAGTTTAAGTTAAGAAGGTTTTAAATAACACTGAAAGATCCAGAACTAACTGGACAGATCACAAAAATACTTTTCTTGTCTATTTTTGAGTATATTTATATATTTATGCAATTTCTATCTATCTATCTATCTATCTATCTATCTATCTATCTATCTATCTATCTATCTATCTATCTATCTATCTATCTATCTATCTATCTATCTATCTATCTATCTATCACTTCACATGCAGGTGTAGGAGCAGTGCTTAAGTCTGCTGTTATGTCTAAAAAATGCTTCACAGAACCTTACAGGTTAAAATCTGTCTGTACTCTTTGTTCCCAGCCAGCAGTACTGCCTCACGACATTCCACTCAGTCCAAGAGTCCCTCCAGAACATCTGTGGATGATGACTTAGAGGATCAGGATACACAGGAGACAGAAGACTCTCATACCCATACCACTACTTCTCCACCAAAAAGCAAGAAATCTCGCCCTCTTTCTCAAACACGGTCTTATCACAGTATTTTTTCATCTATAAGGGGCTCTTTCAGGAATTCAGGTTCCAAGTCTAGGACAACCATTAGCAGTGATAAAAAAGGAGATGAAGATGAAACACCAACAGAAACTACAAAAGAAGAGGACGCAACAGAAAATGAAGCTGTTGAGGATACACAACCAGAAAGTACGAACAATGTTCCATCAAAAACTGTCAAGGAAGAACAACATAAAGTTTCAACTGGAGCTAAGGACTCAAGCACTGTTCTTAAAAGTTCATTACCCAAGACTCATTCCTCAACGCAGTCATTGTTACCTCGCACATCCTCTGTTGTCAATGCCGGTCGATTAAGACGGCCACCCTCTAGCACCTCAAGTGCACGGTCAAGAAGTCAGAAAGGAGCATCTCCTAGTTTACCCAACAGTCAAGACCCTGTAGTCTCAAAGAAAGTCCACACCAGCTTATATCCTGATGACAAGGTCAGTATTACAGCAGTAACATCATCCACCCCATTGCCTCAAGAAATCAAGATGGAACCAGAGAGAGAGTTGTCATCATCTTCATCATTATCTTTCCCATTGTCAACTGGGAAAAGCAGAGTTTCTACCCCAACAAGTCATGCCAGTAACTTAGGGCCTGGTCCTGTTTATCCAAAGGGCAGAAGAATACCTCAAATTAAGAGTCACAGACATCAAACAGGACGCCAAAAAACAGCTTTAACCTTATCTGCTTTATCACAATCTTCAACAGGATCCAGCACTGATGATCAGGATACCCAATCAACTAGCATCGTGGACACAGAACACAAAAATAAAAATGATCACAAAATAAAAATTAAAAAGAATGAAGACCCATCTTCCTCTTATCAGTATACCACTACTCTTCCCCCTTCAATCAAAGAAGAGAATGCACAGGACCTTGGTCACAATAATTATAAAGATAGGACTGTTAGCAGCTATTTACCTACATCTCAGACTCCTTCTACAGCAAGCCCAGGACAGGGTTCCTCTTTGTTGAACAGAAATTCCAGGATAGTAGTTGGAAGTAGTCAAAGAAAAGATGGCAGGATCCCATGGAGCAGAACTGCTTCTTCTGTAGGTGCAGGGAGGCCAATTCTGAGAGGAATACCATCCAATCCAACAAAACATTTGGTTGATTCAAGCCTTGAAAAACCCACTGTAAACAGCAGACAAGCAGCTTCAAGCAATGGACGGACAACTACTAATGATCACATTCACGAAGAAGAAGAAGAAGAAGAAGAAGAAGAAGAAGAAGAAGAAGAAGAAACAAACTCTAACAATGATCACAAACATGATTACCTCTCTGAGGTCAGCAAAGAAGCCCCTGAGATTAGCAGTAAGAATTCTGCCCCAACTGCTTCCCCTAAAACAATTTCCTCTGATGTTAAAGAGATTTGGCGGTCTGGTCAAACCTCTGAGAACAGCTCTCGCTCATCCTATACGACTCTCAATAGACTTGGTTTGGGTTCAAATGGAAAGGTTCGTTCTGCTCTCCTGGCCAGTCGTCTGAATGAGTTTCTGTTGCGTGGTAGGTTGCAGACAGTACAAAATACACAACTGGGCTCTGCTGCTAAACAAAACTCCTCTTCATCAACTGTTTCAACTTCTTCATCCTCTTCTGCCTCCCAGACCATGGAAAAAAAAGCTTCGTCTTCAGATCAAGGCACAAGTGCTAGCCAAAATGGTAATGTTAGATCGACTGTGGGATCGGTCTCACGTTCATCCCTGAAGCAACCTGCTAGTGCACAAAATTCTGGTGGCGACACATCAACTGATTTCAAGACCTCCTTATCAGCTCCAGCTAGAAATCCAGTGGTGAGATCACGCTTTTCAAGCAGAGCTGACAAAAATTCAAGAGGAAAAACCCCAGTTAGCTTCCACAAACCTAGTTATGGCCGAGGTAAACTTAAGCTTATGAACAGGCCTTGTTCAATATATACATAAGTATGGATGAAGGTGTGAAGTTACAGTGTTTCATATTTAATTTGCTTGTCCAGGCAAAAATGGACGACCAAATCTTACAGCTTCAAATGGCAAAATTGCATCTACATCAAATGAAAATACAAAAGGAAATGGAGTCAAATATATTACAGGCCCCGATGGAACCAAATGGGTGTGTTTACTTTAATAATTGTTATTAAGAATGATATTATACATATAATGATCCAACATTAGAAAACTCAAAGCATTCTCTTAAGGGATATCTTTTTATGTTGTGGCTTAGGTCCTGCCATGTGTCTTTTTTAATCTTTCTCATGTATTTACAGTGAATGTACCCTCCCTTAGGTTGTAGATCTGGATAAAGGAGTCCTAATGAATGAAGATGGAAAGGTTTTGCAGGATTCTAGAGGCCGACCCAGGAAAGTAGTTGTTGGAGAAGATGGGAAAACTATCTTTGGTATGATTTCTTGTTCCTTCTCATGTTACCAGCTGCTTGCTTTAAATCTAGCAAACATTTGTTAAACAGTTAAAATATGATCTGTGTTCCATTAGATGAGCAGGGTACCCCATTAGTAAACCAGGAAGGTATGGCTTTGTTTGGTCATGGGAGGGACAGTCGGCCTGTGGTTAACCCCAAAGAGAAATACCTCACTGTGGGAGGAAAGCCAGTGGTGGGTCTGAATCGTCCTACACCTAGTACTACAACCACAACAACCACAACTACACCTATAACTACACCTACACCTACAACTACAACCACTACCACCACCACCACCACAACCACTGCTGAACCAACAACAACAGAAATGACAACTCTGGAGTCCACAACTGATGCTTTGCCTACCTGTCCCCCTGGAACATTTCCAAGGCTGGATAAGTTTGGCATGCCTATAATGGATGTTTATGGAATACTGGACTGCTACCCAAGTGGTGAGCTTTTTTAAAATCACACTCACATTTTCCAGGTCTGTTTTAACATATGACAAATACTGTACAAATATCATGTCCTGATCTCCTCTGAATGGCCCAGTGGAGAGTTGAGTGGACACATGTGATAATGTTGTCACTGTGTTCTGTCAAAATTACATAAGTCGCTCCCCACGTCTCCTCAGTGACATAGACTCTGCCCTAGTGGAAGTCTCCAGCGAGGAGCGCTGATCGCGAGGTCCCGTACAATTGAGACTCTCAGGCAGGTCAGGGGGAGGGGATTCCCCACCGAGGCTGTGTGCAGTGTGTTAGCGTGAGCATGTAGCCTATGGGAAATTAATAGTGTGTTGGACTATCACTAATCCCATGTTTTGGAAAATCGAAAATGATGTCTTGGGCTCCTCTGGGGTGTTACCATTCCATGTGCAAAGTATGGAGTATGTTTGTCCAGCCGTGACAATTTGCATAGGTGAACAGACAGAGAGACAGACAGCCTACCTTTAGTAGTATAGATATTAAAGCTCATATATATATATATATATATATATATATATATATATATATATATATATATATATATATATATATATATATATATATATAATATATATATATATATATATATGAGTGATTCCACGCTTACGGGTACTGAAATGGGGACATGAACTTATTTTTAAAAATTCACCTAAAACCATTTCTTTTTTTACCATCAGGTCACAAAACATGTAATCTTTAATGAATGATATGTTAAAAGATAACTTTAATTTTCTGAGATGTAATAAAAACATATTTATATGCCAAAGTCAAGCCTATGAGTTCCAAAATGATGTCTGTTACATTACTTCCGTTACGATTGTCCATCTCGCGTCTGTTACAAATGAATTGCAATCTAGCTATATACCATGTTAATCTTATTGAAAGAATGTGTATGTTTATTCTACTACACATGTTTATTAATTATATTTGCTAAAACATCACCTTCCTATGTTTCAAAAAGTAATTCTACATTGTTAAAATTGAGAATATATATGTCCACAACACTTCTGTTACGTTCTGACTTTGGCATATAAATATGTTTTTATTACATCTCAGAAAATTAAAGTTATCTTTTAACATATCATTCATTAAAGATTACATGTTTTGTGACCTGATGGTAAAAAAAGAAATGGTTTTAGGTGAATTTTTAAAAATAAGTTCATGTCCCCATTTCATTGGCATATAGATTAGTTCAGGCGCCATCTTTGTGTTTTTGTCTTCAGTAGGTTACACATTAGGCAATCTGAGTTTATTAGTAAAGAGTCTGAAAACTGTAGGTAAAGGTTTTTTAACTAAGTTGACTGATATAATTGTTTGTATTCATCTTACATACAGGTGTTAAGGCCTTAACAAATAGCTCAATCAGTTAAAATAATATACACAATTATATTATAATAATACTTTAATTACTGACCATTCATGCTGTCAATGTGCCTTTTATCCTCCAGATGTGTTTTTGATGGAGACCACCATGTTCCCTACCACCACTCAGCTGCCCCCTACCACTCATTCCCCCACTACTGAGTTCCGCTTCTTCAACAACAGCCCATCTTCTGAGTTTGATGCTGTTGGCAAGAAACGCTTCACAGGTGGTGTATCTTTGTGTGTGCATGTGTGAATAATTCAAAAAATTGCCTTGTAGATTCCTCTGCATTTAATGGTTCAAAATCATGAACTTCAGTTCAGTTCTCAGTGCAATTCAGCTTTATTTTAAAATGACTTCACAGTAATTCACCATGGTATCGCTCTTGGTAAGTAATATGGCCCACATGCTCTTGAGTCTTGGCCCACGTTTTATTTGTTCTGTTGGACTGGGCCATTTGAGAAAGTTGTTGACGTTACAAAATCTAACAGCTCAGCTTCGTTAATGTGGGTAACTTCTGGAGCCTACTGAATATCTCTGAATGCCTGAGAGACAGGATTAACAATAATCTGAAAACCTGTGACATGTGGCCTCCTGCCCAAACTGAGAGCGTGTGAGAGAGAGAACGGAGGGGTGGTGGTGGGGTGGATTGCAGATTTAGCACTATAAAAAGGCTTTTAAGTACGATGATACATTTACAGGTCATTACTGCACTTTTCCAGTATATGACTGTATACATTCAATTCAACTGCCTCTACCATTGAATTCACTCACACTAAAAATGTAATGCCAGTGCTTTACAAAATATTTTTTCTACCATATAAATTCAAAGAGGGTTTGTGTTTGCCTAAAATATCAACTAAAATCAAAGGCACAAAAACAATGCACATATGTTAAGACGCTGGCACAACAGTGTTAATTTTGTCAACGAACATTCTGACAATAAATATATGCTGATGATCTTTTATTTCATAACTAAATTGCAATGACAATATAAATGAAAAAAATATTTGACAAAAAAAATTACAGTGAAATATCTGTACATTAAGCCTCGTCTCGTCTCTTCTCGTTTTCTTCCGCTTTATCCGGGACCGGGTCACAGAGGCAGCAGTCTGAGCATGGAAGCCCAAACTTCCCTTTCCCCAGACAACTCAGCCAGCTCCTCGGGAAGAACACCGAGGCATTCCCAGGCCAGTCAAGAGACATAGTCCCTCCAGCGTGTCCTGGGTCTTCCCCGGGGCCTCCTCCCGGGGGGACATGCCTGGAACATCTCCCCAGGGGGCATCCGAAAAAGATGCCCGAGCCACCTCAGCTGATTCCTCTCGATGTGGAGGAGCAGCGGCTCTACTCCAAGCTCCTCCCAAGTGACTGTGCTTCTCACCCTATCTCTAAGGGAGCACCCAGCCACCCTGCGAAGGAAACTCATTTCGGCCGCTTGTATCCACGATCTTGTTCTTTCGGTCATTACCCAAAGCTCATGACCATAGGTGAGAGTCGGAACGTACATTAAGCCCTGATGAATAAATATGAGACAAAATCTGTTCGGGCAGACAACCTTACTTCTCAGGGGAATTTTTACAGCCAGGAGAAATAACTGAGAGCAAAATCCATTCCAGTAAGTTTCCTTCCCTCTGTTTCGCATTCCTAACAATAGTTGGGAAGCGGGGAATCCGGCTCGCTCGCTTAGCTGCTCACACAGCTATCATAATTATAGCGAACCCCAGTCGGACAATGATGAAGCTTACTGATGTTTCAAGAAGCATTTATTTATGTTCAGCTGTCATCCTTAATTTGAACACAAATATACTTCCTTTCCTTCACAACCTTTCTTCACAAACACCGTAAGAGCTTGTTCCCATTTCCAGCTAGGCGCTTAATTATCTGTAATGAAACTTTACATTGCAAGGCAACATCTTCAAAACACCTGTTCCTTCCGTACACTCTTCAGTTAGCTGCCATTCATGTGTGAACACCTATGGGCAAGTTGCTGACTCTCAGATGAGAGTACGCCAGAAAGGCTTCAAAATAAAAGACCCGAAAACATAAAAGGCACTAACAAAAATAAAACTTACAGGAAGTCGTTAACTTGCTTATATACCGTCAATAAGAGTCATTTACACTCCCACCAATCATGAGTAAATAATGGAACAGTATACGGTTTACATTAGGCACGAATGATTTCAAACTGAAAATGACCTTCCCTATACCTTGTTTAGAAGGTGGAAAACCCTTTTAAACCATGAACTATGAGCTTACAAGCTATAGGTAGAAGGTATTATTAACTATAGGGTGAACAGGCTTAATCAGTCTCCAGCAGCAAGACTAGCTTCTGGACTGGGCGCTCCACTTCAGACATCTTGTGGAGACGCTCCCCTTTCTTGCCAAGCTTCCTATCACTGAGGCAGACCTTAACTCTCTTTACTAGTCCGTCTTTGTCAGTAGTGGTTTCTGAAACTCTGCCCAACCTCCACTCGTTCCTGTGCACATCCTCTTCTTTCATCATTACGATATCTCCAACTTGCAGATTTCTCCTGGGAGTATGCCAGCGCTGTCTGAGGGCAATGTTAGCCAGGTATTCCTTTCACCATCGACTCCAAAACTGTTCTGCCAGGTATTGAACATGTCGCCACCTTTTCTTGCTATACATGTCTTCTCTGATGAACTCACCTGGAGGAGGCAAGGCCTTGACAGATTTCATAGTTAGGAGATGATTGGGGTGAGTGGCTCGAGGCTGTGGGGGTCACTGAGGTTGTTAACAGTCAATGGACGGCTGTTGACGATTGCCATAGCTTCATAGAGGAAAGCTCGTAGTGAAGCATCATTTAGCCTACCAGAAGAAAGAGCAAGTATGGACCTTAGGATGCCTCTCACTGTTCTAATCTGTCTCTCCCACACCCCTCTGACATGGCTCGAATAGGGTGCATTCATGCTGAACTCGCATTGTTTCTCAGCAAGAAATGCAGCCAGCCGGTCTGCACTGACTTCTTTTAGAGCTTCTTTGAGCTCATTTTGGCTCCAACAAAGTTGCTTCCTTGATCACACTTGATTTGACAAACAATGCCACGTATGGCAATAAAGCATCATAGGCCATTTATGAGGGTGTCGGTGGACATGTCGTCAAGCATCTCAATATGGATGGCGCGGGAGCTAAGGCAAGTGAAGAGAAGACCATGCCTCTTGTTCTCCTTTCTACCCTGCTTTGTGAAAAATGGACCAAAGTAGTCCATTCCACAGAAGGTAAAGGGGGGTGATGGTTCCACACGTTCAGGGGGTAGATCAGCCATCCTTTGGTCTTCCGTTGGTTTCCAAAGCCGTCTACACGTAACGCATTGATGAATGTAGGATGTTACTGCCCGATTGATGCCAGGAATCCAGTAGCCATGGGACCTGATGTCATTTATGGTAAGACCTTTGCCTTGATGTTTCATCCTTTCATGGTGATGAGCAATGATCATCTTTGCAGTGTGATGATCCTTGGGGATGATTGCAGGGTGCTTGATGGAGTCGGGAAGAGAAGAGTTGCACAGCCTACCTCCCACCCTGAGGACGCCATCTTTGTCGAGGAAGGCATCAAGTGAGTATAATGGATTTTGAGATGGTAGGGGGATCCCTTTGCTCAGCAGTTTCAACTCCTCTTGATACACATTTTTCTGCAGGTCGTAGTGAAGCATCATTTAGCCTACCAGAAGAAAGAGCAAGCGTGGACCTTAGGATGCCTCTCACCATTCTAATCTGTCTCTCCCACACCCCTCTGACATGGCTCGAATAGGGTGCATTCATGCTGAACTTGCATTGTTTCTCAGCAAGAAATGCAGCCAGCCGGTCTGCACTGACTTCTTTTAGAGCTTCTTTGAGCTCATTTTGGCTCCAACAAAGTTGCTTCCTTTATCAGACTTGATTTGACAAACAATGCCACGTATGGCAATAAAGCATCATAGGCCATTTATGAGGGCGTCAGTGGACATGTCGTCAAGCATCTCAATATGGATGGCATGGGAGCTAAGGCAAGTGAAGAGAAGACCATACCTCTTGTTCTCCTTTCTACCCTGTTTTGTGAAAAATGGACCAAAGTAGTCCATTCCACAGAAGGTAAAGGGGGGTGATGGTTCCACATGTTCAGGGGGTAGATCAGCCATCCTTTGGTCTTCCGTTGGTTTCCAAAGCCGTCTACACGTAACGCATTGATGAATGTAGGATGCTACTGCCCGATTGATGCCAGGAATCCAGTAGCCATGGAATCTGATGTCATTAATGGTAAGACCTTTGCCTTGATGTTTCATCCTTTCATGGTGATGAGCAATGATCATCTTTGCAATGTGATGATCCTTGGGGATGATTGCAGGGTGCTTGATGGAGTCGGGAAGAGAAGAGTTGCACAGCCTACCTCCCACCCTGAGGACACCATCTTTGTCGAGGAAGGCATCAAGTGAGTATAATGGATTTTGAGATGGTAGGGGAATCCCTTTGCTCAGCAGTTTCAACTCCTCTTGATACACATTTTTCTGCAGGTCTATGATTATGCAATGTTCTGCATGTTCTCGTTCTGTTACAGTGGTGAGACTGTTTGATCTGTTCTTGCTGATGCACCTTAGTATGCATGCAACAGCTCGAATAGCCAGTGACCAAGATGAGAGCTTAGACAAGCAATGAACAAGGCTTACTCATTCTGTGGTTCTTGTGCTAAGCACGAGAGCACTTCTGACCTCTGGATCTCCGATCGTTAACTCTGGAATCTCAGCAGCAGGCAGCTTCATTTCCTTGTTGAGCTGAGATGAATCTTCTGAACGCGATTAGCCACAAAGGTGTGGAATCATCATGCTTCATTGTTGATATATCCTAAGACCACCTTAGAATTAGTCCAGAAGAACTCCTCAGTCCCAGTAGATGCAAATTTGTCCTTGAGCATGTTACTTATCTTCACAGAAACAACTGCGACTGTTAGTTCCAATCTCGGAACAGTTGCGACCTTGGATGGTGAGACGCATGCCTTTCCTACAACTAAGGCACAGTGAACATCTCCCTCTTCATTTTGAAGTCTCAAGTACAAGCACTGGCCATAACCCTTAAGGCTAGCATCCGAGAAATGATGCAGCTCTGTCTTTGTGATTTTTCCAAATCCAGCAGGTGAGTAGGTACGGGATATGGTAACATTATCTAATTGGGCTAGATCACTTCTCCACTGTTCCCATTTTGGACGAAGTTCGTCCGGGAGAGGATCGTCCTGGCCTGTGCCTCGCCTACACATCTCCTGAAGAATGATCTTTGCATTGAGCAGAACAGGCACCACAAACCCGAGAGGGTCATACAGGGAAGCCACTACAGACAGGATGCCACGGCGTGTTGCAAGCTGATCCTTTAGGCTGACATTAAGCCAGAAGCGGTCGGATTCCACATCCCATTGAATCCCTAGGACTCTTTGAAGTGGCAGGTTGTCGAAGGTGAGGTCCATATTTTTCACATTAGTTGCTCGTTCTGAGGGTGGTATACTCTCTAGAACATCTCTGTCATTCGACACAAACTTGTGCAGTCACAGACCACCCGTGGTGCACAGTTTGCAAGCTTCTCTGGCAAGCTGAATAGCATCTTCAGTGCTTTCAACACTGGCAAGCACGTCATCTACATAAAAATCCCTCATGATGAACCGGGAGCCTTTAGGGTAGAGGTTGCTATTCTCTTTAGCTAGATGCTTCAGCCCGTAGTTTGTGCATCCAGGAGAGGAAGCAGCACCAAACAGATGCACCTTCATCCGGAACTCACTGGGCGGTGAGTTCAAGTCTCCTTGCTTCCACCAGAGAAAGCACAGGTAGTTGCGATCAGCCTCATACACATGAAATTGATGGAACATTTTTTCAATGTTGCACATCAGAGCAACAGGGTGTTGTTGAAAGCGAATGAGAACGCCACTCAACTTGTTCAGCATGTCAGGACCAGAGAGGAGGTGGTCATTTAGGCTGGTTCCTTTGTATCTGGCAGAGCAATCGAACACTACGTGAAGCTTTTCCGGCTTCTTTGCATGACGAACACCGTGATGGGGAATGTACCATCTCTTACCTTCACTCCCACCATCTTCAACCTGCTCTGCAATTCCCTTCTCAATTACCTCCTCAATGAACTCGACATGCTGCTCCTTATACCTTTCGTCCCATTGCAGTTTCCTTTTCAGGTGGTTGAGGCGTATCATGGCTGAGTCTTTGTTGTCAGGCAAGCTAGGTCTGTTTTTGAAGGGCAGGGGCATTTCATAGTGGCCATGCGTGTTTTTCCGTATACCCTCATCTAGCTTGTGGAGGAAGGCGATGTCGTCTTGTGACACTGCTTTGCTGTCTTCACTGCCATCCTTGAAGTCAGATTCTAGAATGCGAATAGCATCGGCAGGAGTTACCAGAGGCAGCTCTTTAACTGTGATTTTGTGACACAGGCGACTTGCACTCAACGGATCATGGCCTTGGGATGAGCGCCCCACAATAGTCCATCCTAAGTCTGTCCCTATTGCATAGGGTTCCTCATCTCCTCCTAGGATGACCTGCCTTGGTGCCATGGCTCTGGAGCAGTTGTAGCCTATAAAAAGTCCTACTTCACAGTCCTTTAGTGGTTGGATTTTGTCTGCTATTTCTCTGAGATGACTCCATTGTTTAGCCGTCTCACAAGTGGGAATGTGAGCACGGTTAACGGGTATGCAGTCCTTCATGTAGGCAACTGGAAGATCAACCTGAATAGCAGAACTGTATCCCCTTACACGAAGGCCGGAGACACTCTCACTTGGGAGAACCATGTTTTTTCCACTCATGGTGGTCAACTTCAACTTCACTGGATACTTGTCAGCAATTAGACTGTCGCTCACTTCTTGGTTGACGAATGTTGCATCGTTTTGAGTGTCGAGTAGAGCATAGACAAGCTTCTCAGCTGTTGAATTGTTTTTAGTTGACACCCACACTGGTATTACCATCGATGTGTAGGATGAGCCTTCGCCTGCTACACTGAGTGATGTTGCGACAGCAGCACTTGGATTCATCCCTGTTTCAGATGAAGACCTTTCCTTTCCATAGTTGTAATCATGGAGGACTGTAGGATGCCTTCCTTTGCAGTTGTCACAGAAGTGACAATGACGACATTTTTTTGTGCTGTGTCCAGATTTTAAGCATCTGTAGCATAGTTTCTTCTCCTTTACGTAGTTCCGTCATTCTGCCAACAACATCTCTGTGAACTTGGGACATGCATGAAGTTGGTATCTGTTATCTTGACAAAGGATGCATGGAGCTTTAGCCCTTTTCTGGTCTGATCTTTGATTTGTGTTGTCTGTAGCTGTGTGAGTGGTGAGAATACTGGCCTTGTTTCTCTTTGTGTCTCTGAGATTTCTCTTCTCAGTGTTAGAGTCTGATGAATGAAGAGCATGAAGCAATGTAATTGGATTGCAGGCAATCTCAGCTTCAGTTGACAGAAATGTTGCAAAGTCCTTGAAACTTGGAAATTCTTGCTTCTCGTTCAGGCTTTGGGTGACTTGTCGGTTCCAGCATGAAGCTGCCCAGTCTGGTAGTTTGTGGGCAAGCTTCTGGATCTCCTCACAGTCATTTAGTATGTCAAGGCCCTTGACATGGGGCATGGCATCTTGACAGGCATTCAGAAAATCTGAGAAGTTTCTGAGTCCTTAAACATCCTTTGGTTGAATCCTTGGCCAATTGGTGAGCTTCTCTCTGAATGCTCCCTGAATGGCGAATGGCTGGCCAAAGTGACGATTCAGCTTGTTCCAGGCCTCCTGATAGGCTTCATCATCATTCCAGAAGAAAGTGCCTTCTAGCACCTGGCATGCTGGACCACCAACGTATTTCTTCAGATAATAGAGTTTTTCAACTGGTGTGATTGCTCTTTGGTCAATGAGTGAGGTAAACACTGCTTTCCATTCAATGAACCGTATTGCATCACCATTGAAGACAAATGGCTCCGGAGCAGGGAGCCTATTTAAGGCTATGCTGTCTTGAAAGACCCGAGCAAGAGAGGAAACATCTGTCTGAGGGGGTGTTGCAACATGAGATAGAGGGACTGCAGTTACAGGCGCATTCTTTGTTTCCTTGTTCCTTTCATCGTTAATGCAGTCAGCAGCTTTGCGTTCCGTCTCTTTATCATATACCTTTAGCTTAGCTTGAGTTGCCCGCACTTCCTTCACTGCCTGCAATCGCTCCAACTCACATCTTTGTGCCTCCAGAGCCTTCCGTTGCTGTTCCTTTAACTCTCAGATGACTTCTCTTTGTCTTTCTTCTGCCTCCATCATTTCATAATTTGCTTCCTTCACTGCTAGCTCTGCAGCTGCATCTGCATGCTTGGCTGCCATGGACGAAGCTGTGGAGTGTTGGTCAGACTTGCTGTGACTTGTCAATTAAGCAGCAGATCCATAGACAGACTTTGCATAGTCACGGTGGAGCAGTTCATGAAGGCGGCGTCTTTCCATGTCCTCATTAAACTCACCTTCTTCGTCTATTGCTCTGCCGTAGGCAATGGTGATGATTTCTATGGTAGCTGATTCGCAAGTGTCAACTCTTCTTCTCATATTGGTGGAAGGTGTGGCAAGATCTCGAATTCCAAAATACAGGTTCATTATGTCTTCCTTAACTTTCTTAAGCTCTTCAATGAGAGGCCAGAGCTCACTCTCTGGCATGTACGTCTTCAGCTGATCTCTTGCTTTGCGTATGTCGAGCTTCCATTTTTCGTACAAGGAGAGCAATCGTTTCTCCTTTTTCTTGGCCTCTTCATCTTGTAGTGCACCCATTTTCTCTGTCGCGTTCCGTGCACGTTCAGAGCGTCGAGGCCCTTCAGGTTCCTTCAGGTCAGGTGTCTCAGATACAACTGCCAGTGAGTGGAGCTCACTCTGGAAGTCTTGAACTTCATGCTGGGAACCAGGCATCTGCTCCTCTGTCTCCTTGAGGCTACCTGACTTTGACATTATCAACTCAATTTGAAATTATTAAGTCAGAAGAAACCCCTTAACAAGTATGATCAAACCTTTGCAATAAACAGAAAGTTGCTGTAGATATCCAGGTAAGTATTACAATAAAGGCAAACCTTAAAGTACTTGAAATGCAAAATGCAAATATCAGAATATGAGCATGAACAACTAGCAGAGCTGCATTAACATGCAGACACTCAAACAACTGTAAATGTCCAGGTAAGTACTGTAATGAACACACTTCTCAAAGTACTTGGTATGCAAAAAATATAAAATGTCCTTAATAAAGAGTCCATGTGAACGTGTCCATGTGTGAGTGTAAGCAACAGTTTCTTTCCTTTGCTGTAGATGAGCAGGTGAGTATGAAAAGTTCACTGGTTCAGTCTAAAAGGGCTGTTCATGTGGAGCTCACCTTGTTGCAGTCTGTAGACTGTAATATAGGTGTGTACTCACAGTTCTGCTTCAATGTCAGTGAATTGCATTGAATCCATGAAACTGCTGCCTGGATTGCCAAAGTGAATCATAATAAAAGACCTGAAAATGTAAAAGGCACTAACAAAAATAAAACTTACAGGGAGTACTTAACTTGCTTATATACTGTCAATAAGAGTCATTTACAACAATGATCATGGATTCTAACAGGTCCATGAGTCAGGACACACACACGGTGATGGTCTAAATGAAGTAACATCTTTATAGGAAAATAGTGGTCCTCACCATCACAGTGTACAAAATGCCATCTTCACTTGATAACTCGCAAAACAGTAACAGAGTTGTGGCGAACTCCACATAAATTCTACATAGCAACAACACCAGTCACATCCCAAAACAACAGAAAAAATAAACATCTAGCAATACCACACCTGTAATTACTCATCTGAAAGCTATAGGGCACATTTTACTAGCCTGGCTAACGTGACTTCAAAGCTCTCCGAGCATTTGGTCTGGCCAAGCTATTAAGCCCAACCGTTTCCCAGAGCCCGTGGTTGACCCGCCTCCCTGAAATGCCTCAGTTTGCTACTGGTCGAAGCCAGAAAAGGCTGTGACGAAGCTTAAACCAATCACATCACTCGTTCCTCTGACATATGTGACGCGACGGGGCTAACTGGTAGATTAAACTCTTACCGAAGCCGGTCGGGAGCAAGGCGAAAACGTCCTTCCTTTCAATAAATACCTCCAGGGCTGCTCTTTGCTCCGTTTTCAATGAGAACTTCCCGTTGAATGCTTTCAATACAGCATCTACCGCTGTGTTAAAGGCTTGCCGCTGCTCCATGTTCGTGATGTGAATGAAGCGCTTCCGGCATAGATTCTGTAAACAATCTATGGCTTCCGGTCGCAGTTCTACTACGTCACTGCCTTGAACACGCCTCTACCCAGGGCCGTTGGAGATGCTCAAAGTTGATTGGTTCCCGATTTTTCGGGAGCTTGGAAATGCTGTAGATAGCCTGCCTGGCCAGACTAAGCTCGGAACAGGCCCTCGTGTTGCGTCACACTTAGGATGGGCGGGCCCAGGCTAACATTTTACAACAAGTATCATGAGACTGTCTGAGAAAATTATGAGTAAAATTAAAATTGCGCTCCACTGACTAAATTTCGACTAAAACAGAACAAAAAGACCAAAATGTGACTAAATTATAAATACAAATTTCAGTAAGAAACTAAAACTAAATTTTAAATTCTTGTCAAAATTAACACTATGGCACGAAGAGAATCTTTATCATTCCCACCTACCATTTATTTTCTCCCAACTAAAATGTTAGTTATCCCACACTGCATTGAATTTTCTGGTATTTTATTGTAAAACAGTGCAGTGCACTATCGGTTAGAATACAGTCCTGTAAAATAATAAAACAATATTTTGCTGTAAAATACATAAAATTCCAAGTTACAACATTCAGATCGTTCTGATTTGATCCAAATTTCTTTCAAATGATATTATCAGCAATAACCTGAGTGAAAAGTAGAATCTTGGAAACATTTACATGAATTTCACAATTTCCAAGTATTTGGTATTAATGACCCCCTTTTGCTTTAATGACAGTGTGTACTCAAGCTACTTTGCACTACTTTGTTTAAAGTAAATCATACAAATCTGATGATCCAAACAAGCTTAAATCCATGAGTCTCATCTGAACAAGTGCTTCAATAGAAGGGATCATCTGATTTTTTGTTCAAAGTAGTTAACATTGTCAATATCATAAAGTTGCTTAAATTTAAATAGAGACCTGGAAATAATGCAGACTCTTGAATATGAAATATTCAAAATATTTCCTTTCTTTGTTTTATATTCCTCACAATTGTAAGTCTTTCTGCTTGTTTCTAGTTTTGAATGAATAAAAATATTTTGAATGTGGTGTCCGATTTTTGGGCCCCATTGTATATTGTTGTTAATAAGATAAAAGATTCATCTGGAAGCTGGCTTTAGTGTGTAACTAGCAGTTATTGCCCGTGAACCTGATTTCCTCTGAATGGTGCTCTTCGAGGTCCGGCAAAATCGAGACTCTCAGGCGAGTCGGGGAGGGGATTCCCCGCCGAAGCTGCACGCAGTGTGTTAGCACGAGCATGTAGCCCACGGGAAATGAATAGTGTGTTGGATTAGCGCGAATCCCATGTTTTGGAAAAATCAAAACCATTGTCTTGGGCCCCTCTGGGATGTCACCAATCCATGTGGAAAGTATGGAGTATGGAGTGCATCCAGCCGTGTCAATTTGCATTGGTGAACAGACAGACAGCCTTCCTTTAGTAGTATAGAAGTTAAAAGGTGATTGTGTCTTTGTGGCCTGTATCCTTTGAGTGATTTATTCCCCTCACTGCTGCAGTCTCGGGTTAGATTGATTAAGTCTTTTGTAAACAGAACCTGGTGCAGATGTTGAGTGCAGGGTTGGAAGTTCGAAGCTGGGAAGGTAGTGTGAGTGTACTGTAAACATTATTCTGGCCAATACTTCCTCTCCAGCATGGTCTGTAGAGATAAAGTGTGCTGTAAGCATAACAGCAGTGTGTCTGCTTTGCTCATTTACATTGCCCTGCTCAAGCTTCTGATCTGAGGCCAGCTCAAGGCATGAGATTCATGGTGGGACGGTCAAGGACCTTCTGCTTAATGGCTTCCTACCTTTGCCATTTCTGTGTATTATTTTTTCCCAAAGCTTTGACTTAATGAATAACTGCAAGAAAGAGGCTGAAAAGATACAGTCATCCATTATAATTTCCATATCCAGTCAGAGGAGAATAGATACTCTGTCTTGTTAACCAAATTTATTTTAACCACTTAGGTTCCTTTACATTTCCAAATCCAGTAACTGCATGGAAAACAATGCATAAAGTTTAAGCTAAGGTTACGTTATAAATTTAAGGACTGAAATTGTTGGACCATCATCTACAATACAAAGGTGTAAATCGTGTCAGAAAATGGCCTTGACCTGGAGATCCTCTTTTTCTGAACATTGAACCATGTTCTAAGAGTTCACAGTGTCTCATGGTTCTTCTAATGTGTTTTTCTTGGCAGCAACTTGATATCAACAGATTTATCTGGGAAAAGCAGACAGAAACACTCTAAAGAATGATGATTATAATAAGCCCATTCCTCGTTGTTTTTACGAAGGAGTCTCACAGTGGTCCTCAGGCTTGCTGGTCTGAGAGAGAAAGCACAGATGTCAACACCACAGATACCAGTGGAGCCAGTAGCACCAGTGCAGAACTGCTCTCATAACACTCAGAATTCCCTAAACCCATCCCATTATAGACATCCAAAATGAACTCTGACTGAGTTCAAACTGGTCTTTTTTTCTACTAATGGCAGTTGGCCAGTTCTTCTCACCCTGGAAACAACAAAAATATGATAAGTAAAGTTAAACTAAAACACTGGTCTAGTAAAATGATGGTGCAGGGTGTTGGCTCTCCTGAGCTAACAGCATGACCGCAATGAAATGACAGCATGCAATTAATTAAGAAGTTTCCTTAATACAGACAGGACACTCATAACTGAGACAATGAACATGGTTTAGTAGTCTGACAGTAAAAAGTCCTGGCTCAGCAAGTTGACTGAGGTACCTCAGCTGACCTCAAAGCACAGTGTCCAAGAGAAAGAGAGAGCCTGAGTGTAACGCATTGTCATGCTTTAAATTCACATTAAAAAAAAAAAAACCTGGAATCTCCTTTAAACCCCTCCTTTGTTTTGGTCTGAAGCATCTTTTCTTATCACATATGAAACAAAGGCCTTTGGCTATTAGTTCATAATTCAATGCAGTGTGACGCTATACGGCTGTATCTGCACAGGTTTGTTCTGGTCAGCAACAACTCATGAAGCATTTGATTAGCTCCAGGTGTGTCTTGTAACCCCATCAAATTTCTGGAAGTGCTCCAAGCTGTCAGACTATAGCAATCACAGGACCACAATGAGCCAGCAATAGAGAAAAAGCCTACCAAACCACCACAGAATTGCCAACAGATAACAGATAAACAATAGTCTCAAGTAACAACCCCTCCATGCCGTCTAAACAAAACAGAGAACCGCAATGAGTCAGAAGTTTCATTCAGTCAGCTAGAGTATACCAGGAATGTAAGATATGCAGTCTAAACCCAACTGAAAAAAGTATTTTATTTATTTTTTCACTGCAGAATGTGGAACACATTAATATGATTTTCTGATGATAACTGGACAGAGAGACTCAATATGTTTCAGTGTCACTTGAGCCCTCATCTCTTTCCTTTTTTTCAGCTCCATATGTGAACTACATCCAGAAGGATCCTGGCGCACCATGTTCCCTGACCGAGGCTCTAGAGTACCTACAGGTGGATGTACTGGTTGATCTCATTGAGAAGGACAACCAAAAGCAGCCACCCAAATACAAGCCCCATAACCTCACTGTGATTGCCATGGAGGGCTGTCACTCATTTGTTATTTTGGACTGGGCCCGCCCATTGAAGGATGACATGGTGTCAGGTGCCACCTTTGCTCAAATCTAGCATGACCCAACAAACACATTTTGGCTTTGCTTAACATGACAAGCAAAAAATTGACTTCAGATCCCAATAGGATCCATCAGTTTATCCTTAAGAGACTCAAAGTCAAACCCAACATCGGGGAGTATCCATATCCGAGAAGGAGTAGAGCCCATTTAGGAAGCCATGAAGCTTTAACTACCCTCAGAACAATTTTCTAAATTCCTAGACAAGAAAGACGTTCAACCTAGAACACTTAAGGGGTTGCCCCTCTGGGAGAACCCTTAATGGTTCTATATAGACCCTCTTTAGGAAGCTATGAATGCTTAACCATCTATAAAATAGATAGGGTAAGTAAGCGCATACTCTTAAAGCTAGACGGCCTTTCAAATTCATAAAATCGGTGAAATTTAGTTCCCTCTGAAATTTGGTCATTGTGATATATGTTTATTTCTGTGTTGCATTACTGCCATCTACAGGTTTCCCTTTGAGCGTGCACTGACAGTTCCATCATTCTGTCGCTAAACAAACAGTTGATCACACCGAAGTGCTTGTTGAACGCCAATATTTGTAAGTTTGGTCCTGCGTTTCCTTTCCTTCGTATATAGCATAACGCCTTTTCTTCTCGCTTTCCGTTACCATAGTCAGTCTTTCACGTTTCATTCGCACACTCACGTCCTCCATTTTTCTCTCCTGTTTCAAATTTGTATCCCACAATGCTTTACGCGAACGGGGAAAGCCCACCACGTGATGCATGACATAGTATCTTGAATTGGGTCATGGTGAAGCAGGAAAAAATAGCAGAGAATTTAGTCATGTGACACTAAATTCATTAATTGTTCTATTTAAAAGAAAACCCTAATAAAATTGTAAGTCTGTGATTCGAATTCAGTAGCTTTCGGTCACTAAACAAAAATAATTGGGTGTCGGGGAAAATTCTTTTCATGACCTACACTTGAAAAATCTGAATGGCCGTCTACCTTTAAATTTAAATTTAGATCCATAAAAGCTTCTGTCTAGAACTCTGTAACAATGTGATTACAAGTAGCGTAAAAGTATTGAAGTGCACTGTACGTTCCAAGTACACATTTAGACATGCCTTCAAAAGGTTCTATTATAAAGGATCCAATAATACATGTTTTACTGGTGCCAACAGGCTAAACATTATTATTATTGATTTACCTTTAGTTTATAAACATAGCTTCTCCTTCTTATGGCTTATGAGACCAGGTAAACTCTGGAGTCTGTAAGATTACTGGATTTCCTTGTCAGAATTAATCATTTAGTGTCCCTCTGTGCTTTAAATATGTTCTCTCTGAATAGAGGAGAAAAGATTTGAAGCAGCCATGAGACTGTATGATGTTGAAAACAGATAGTAGTTGTTTTCCTCACCCTGTCCTCTCCCCCGCATAACTTCATTCCATACTCATTCTCTCTTCCTTTCTTCTTTGCAACCCCGACTCTATGTACCTTAGTACATTGCTGACCTTAATATACACATACAAATGCGCACACATACAAGTAATGTTTTAATAAGTGTCAGTACAATCCTAAAATGTTTTCTTGGCCTTAGCTTTAACCAGAAGTGATGTGCAATGTTGTTGGTGCCATAATTTGAGCCCTGTATTTCTCAGCAGAGAGCTGCATGGTTATCAGCAGCTCCATCAGCAGCAGAATAACGCACAGCTGTATTTTCTAGAACACAGCAGAAATAATATAGTCAAACCTATTCATTGGATTGTGAGAGATTTGTTCTGTTCTGTGCATCACTGATGGCTCTCTCTGCAGGGTACATGGTGCACAGTGCCTCCTATGATGATGTCCTCAACAACAGATGGTCATCTCATCTTTCATCTGGCACCCACCTAGCTGTGGAGAACCTCAAGCCGAACTCCAGGTGAACTACATTTCTTCTCTTTCTTCTAAAGATCTAGAAGTGGATTGGCCAACATTCCTGAAAAGGTCCAGTTCCTGAAAAGCATTGTGGTTTAAGGGCTGTATTTTCATGCAGGTGAAATCACAGTTTGCCTTAGCAGATTGCTAAATGAATAGGAACTTTAAAGGAGAACTGAAGGCAAATTTTTATTATCAAAATTCTATTTATCTCATTTTATTAAATATAGGAACGCATTTTTGATCGCTATTTTGTCGCTGCTATAGCAAGTTCTGAGTGTTTGAAATATGCTCTGTAATATATCAGTCCATATGTCAAAGCAATGGCCGTAAACGAGATTCACTGAGACCTGTGCGAGACATCGTAGAACGGAAGTAAAACGTACAGCGGAAATCAAAGTGACCAACATCTGCCAACGTTGTCAAAAGACGTGCGCGCCCTCTTTCGAATGCTGACGTAATCAAGCCGGAAGTTTTGTTTGTTTTGATAGCAATCAGGAAAGTTTGAAAAAAGTCGGCAGTAATGGTCATTTAAACTCGTTTTTGTGCAATATTTCATTTGGAAAACAGTTTTCAGAATGGCGGCGCTGACACCTGGCTGACACGTCATGTTTCGAAGTCTCACACAAGTCTTGTGAAGATCGCATGGATAAGCGACGCCTGCCGTGGACCAAACGAACTCAATTCAACACGGCTAAAAACCGAATAGGCCGATAAGTATAATATTTAATTGCAATTAGTTGCCAATACGAGTCACGATATAAGGTTCCAAAAACTGAAAACGTAATTGAATAGCACGTTAATTAAGAAATAAAGCAAGTTTAAAAATGACTTCAGTTCACCTTTAATAGGAACACCTGTGCACCTGTTCATTCATGCAATTATCTGATCAACTAGTCATGTGGCAGCAGCGCAATGCACCAACTCGTGCAGATATAGGACAAGAGCTTTAGTTAATTTTCACATCAAATATCAGAATTGGGAAAAAATGTGATCTTGGTGCCTTCCGGTATGGTTGTTCCTATCTGACAGACTGGTTTGAGTATTTTAGAAACTGCTGATCTCCTGGGATTTTCATGCATCAATAGAACAGTAGTTCTGCATGTGGAAGCACCTTGTTGATGATATGTTACAGGAGAACGCTCAAACAAGTCCATGCTGACAGGAAGTCCACAATAACTCAAATAGCCACTCTTTACATCAATGGTGACCAGAAAGGCATCTCAGAATGCATAACACATTGAACATTTGGCAGATTTATCCACACTAGAACTGTGTACTGCTCAGTGCTGCACTGTCCTGATATTTACTTTGCTTATCGTCCTGTTTTAGTAACGTTGCACTGTCTTGTGCTGTTTGCTCATGTGCACTTTATGTAGTCCTGTGTAGGTCTGTGCAGTCGCCATGTAGTTCTGTGTAGCACTATGGTTTTGTTTCACTATGAGTACTGTACCAGTTGTGTGTGGTTGAAGTGACAATAAATCCCGCTGACTTGACGAGAAGGGCTGCAACGGTAGAAGACCACATCAGGTTTTGTCACACTCCGATCAGAACAGGAATGTAAGGCTACTGTGCGGACATGCCAACCAAACCAGGGCAGCTGGAGACCGGAATAAGTCTAGGCAATGTTTTTCCCATTTTTCAATTCTGCAGGTTTAGTGATTTTATGCATCGTGCTTCTGCAACACTATTGGTGGAAAATTGCATGAATGAACAGATGTACAGGTGTTCCTATTAAAGTGGCCGTTGTGTATATCTGCATGAGTAGACAGAAAACATCTTTATTGTAAGTTGTCAGGTAGTTGTTTATTTAACGTGTTCAAATACAGAAGAATTGAAAAAGCAGGATTGAAAAGCTTGTTGGAAGGATAGTGCAAATGCTGTATGTGGAAAAAACGTCAGAAATATGCGTGGTGTAAATTGATATATGTGCATAATGGTATAACATTTCCTTGAAATGAGAGTGTGTGAAATACTCAATGATAAGACAAACTACACACAAGTGAGGTGCAAGAGCAAGACATGACAGTATTTTTAGCTTAAATTATAGCTACTATATTAATATTTATTGAATATTTGTGTCAGAGCAAAGCTGATATTTGTGTATGGTTGCAAAGCTGAAACTGAAAGGAATTGATGGAAGGGTACCACCAGGAGTGGAGCCTGCGGCTTAATTCGACTCAACACAGGAAACCTCACCCGGCCTGTACACAGAAAGGGTTGACGGATTGATAGCTCTTTCTCGATTCTGTAGGTGATGGTGCCTCGATGTCCATGGCTGCACGCGCGCCACAATGGCCAGTCCAGCGTGTGCCTACCTTATGCCGAGAGGCGCGGGTAATCTGCTGAACCCCAATCGTGATTGGGACTGGGGATTGCAATTATTCCCCATGAACGAGGAATTCCCAGTAATCGTGGGTCATAAGCTTGTGCTGATTAAGTCCCTGCCCTTTGTATACACCGCCTGTCGCTACTACCAATCGGATGGTTTAGTGAGGTCCTTGGATCGGCCCCGCCAGGGCTCCTCGTAGGCCTTAGAGGAGCACCAAGAAGTCAATCAAACTTGACCATCCAGAGGAGGTAAAAGTCATAACAAGGTTTCCATAGGTGAACCTGTGGAAGGATCATTAACAGGTAGTGCCTCCCACATGGGGGGGGCACACCTCCTTCTCCTCTACACTCAAGGGGAGCCGAAGCCAGGGAAGTAACCCTCCGGGGAGAAAGCCGGCCAAGGCAACTCTTGAATTTTTTTCCTTTGTCAGTGTCCTGAGAAAAAGGAACGAGACAAAAAACATCTGTAAGACTGGGTAAAAACGGCCAAAAGGTACCTGCTGCTTTCTGTGCTGCTTCCGCAGGCGGCCAGGGGCGAGGTTTAATGACCCCGAGTTTGCCTTCAGGAGTTCCAGGGCACCCTCCCCAAGTTTGTTTTCCCTAAAACAACCTTTTCTCTATTGATGCAGACAAGGTTTCATAAAAGAAAACCAAAGAGCCGACAGCTCTTAGCGGTGGATCACTTGGCTGGTGTGTCTTGTATTGGCACACAAAGGGTTAAATGATTCACTTGTGCTAATTTGAAAAGTTTGGGGAAGACAAATGAAACTGTTTTAGTACAGGCCTTTGTGTGAAATGTTTGGAAGGTTTTGAGACACCAGCAGGCATATGTGTTTTCAATTGATTGGATTGACTGACTGATTTGATTGTTTTCACCATTGATTTATCGTCGTTGGCAATTCCTCATATCCGAGTAGTTCATTCCTTCTGATCACATCTGATGGTGGGCTCATTGATGGCTGATGAGCCTGATTCTAGCTCTGATAAACTTGGGGGCATTGGTGGCACTGAAAGGTCAGTGATGGTTGGGGTTGTGCCTCTTTCTCTTTTCTGTGCTGTCACTTGGTTTCCAGATTCATTCTTCTGTTCACTTCAAAGAATTCTGTCCCTGTACAGATGGTGCTTCATCACTCGGTACACTGTGTAGCTGCTTCCTCCCAGGTCTCAGGGTCTATGTTGGTTGCCTTGAGGGTCTGCTTCAGCTGGTCTTTGTAGCACAGCATGGGGCAGCCCCGGGGGCATTTCCCTGTGCTCAGCTCGCCGCAGAGGATCCTCCTTGGGAGTCTTGCTTCATCCATGTGGGCAAAGTGACCTGACCACTGAAGACACGGTTTCATGATGGTTGCTTCTATGCTGGTTGCCCCAGCTCTTTCGAGAACTGTAATGCTGGTGATGTAGCCCTCCCAGCTGATGTTGAGGATGGTGTGGAGCTTCTTCTGATGGAACTGTTCCAGCTTCTTCAGGTCTCGGCGGTAGAGGGTCCGTGTTTCACACCCGTAAAGGAGGGTCAAGACTACAACAGCGTTGTAGACCATCAGTTTGGTTTGATGGCTGAGGTCCTTATTCTTGAACTCCCAGCTTGTGAGTCTCCCAAACGTAAGATGTGCTGTATGGAGCCTGTTCTCTATGTCCTTGGTTGAAGTGCACTGCATTGGTTTATATACCAGTACAATTTGCATATTTTTTTTTTAGTTAGTGAATGTGTTAGAGACCATGAGTTGGCCTAGTAGTTAGCATGTCCACCTCTTGACCGGAAGATTGCGAGTTCTACTCACCATTGGGTCATACCAAAGACCATCATAAAAATGGTACCTGCTACTGTCTGGCAAGGCACACTGCGATACAGATGCAAGTGGGGAAGTCAAACTCTCATGGTTACCAGAGGACCCACCCCTAGCTGTATAGGCGAGAGGCCAAGGGCTATCAAAACGGAGATCAGCACTGCACCCATACGCCTTAAAGAGTTGGGACAGGAGACTGCCTGGGAAGACCAGATCCTGGCGTGAGAGGGACTTTGACTTTGAATTTGTTAGAAATTTCAGCAAACCATTGAGTATTTTCAAAGCTCTGCAGCAAAAAAGACACTAATTTGCCAATTTCTGATATGCAGTGAAAACTGAGAAGAAATAATTAAGGAAATATGTAAACTGTGCAAATAGCATTAATTTATATACCAGTACAATTTGGGTAGTTTACATATTTCCTTAATTATTTATTCTCAATTTTCATTGCATATCAGAAACTGGCAGTTTAGTGTCTTTTTCGCTGCAGAGCTTTGAAAATACTTAATGGTTTGCTGAAATTTCTAACACATTCACTAATCAAAATAAGTGAGAACTGGCATTGATTTTCCCCCGGTCCAAGCACGGCTGTTCCTGGAGGTTATTTCATTAAAGAAAGCAAGCTGCTGGACTTTATCACGCACTCCCTCTTAGAGTTTCATCTATTCTGCCTTGACTGTCACCTGGTGTTTCACTGAACTTCCTCCTGTTGTCAGTATTTTGTATCTCAGACAGACTTGTTGATTTGTTTATTAGTATTTGATGTTTTTAAAGATAAAAAGGACAAAAGGAATGACTAAATCTAATTGTTTTTCTGTGTCGTATGTGTTGTCTCTGCCTTGCTCGTTCTGTCTGTCTTCCAGACTTTAATGAGTATATTTTAGCAGAAAGGCTTAAAAACTCCAATCAGAGTTGACAGACAAGATCTTACCTGGTTTAGATCTTACTTGAAAGACTGTTATTGATTTTTTTTTTAGTATAAACTGAGCCTCAAACAGTTTTTCACTCAGACTTAACTATTCATTTCCCTGTGTAATTTACTGAGTTACTTTTAAAATCAACATTGACAGCTCCACACAACGGCGCGACCTGGCACCCTGTCGCTAATCCCTTACAAAATCCTTTACCCTGTTGCTGTTTTGGTGTCTGGCTAAGTTTTGGCTGAGCTTAAGTTCCAGCTGTAATAGGAATGGTTCACCACTGCAATCAGGATATACTTTAGGGGTCCAAAATAGTCCAGAAATCAAAGCCCTGATTTTTGTGTTTCTCTGCTGTCAAAAATGAACCTTTTGAGATGGAAATGAACTGCGCAGAATTTCAGAGCTACAGGACGTATACTGGGCATTACTTGTGATAAGAAAATGGTGTATACATAGTGTATTTCTAAACTTGACCACCTTTCTCATATTCCAAAAGAGTAAGGTACCGTGGTGCTTGAAAGTTTGTGAACCCTTTAGAATTTTCTATATTTCTGCATAAATATGACCTAAAACATCATCAGATTTTCACACAAGTCCTAAAAGTAGATAAAGAGAACCCAGTTAAACAAATGAGACAAAAATATTATACTTGCTCATTTGTTTATTGAGGAAAATGATCCAATATTACATATCTGTGAGTGGCAAAAGTATGTGAACCTTTGCTTTCAGTATCTGGTGTGACCCCCTTGTGCAGCAATAACTGCAACTAAACGTTTGCAGTAACTGTTGATCAGTCCTGCACACCGGCTTGGAGGAATTTTAGCCCGTTCCTCCGTACAGAACAGCTTCAACTCTGGGATGTTGGTGGGTTTCCTCACATGAACTGCTCGCTTCAGGTCCTTCCACAACATTTCGACTGGATTAAGGTCAGGACTTTGACTTGGCCATTCCAAAACATTAACTTTATTCTTCTTTAACCATTCTTTGGTAGAACGACTTGTGTCATTGTCTTGCTGCATGACCCACCTTCTCTTGAGATTCAGTTCATGGACAGATGTCCAGACATTTTCCTTTAGAATTCACTGGTATAATTCAGAATTCATTGTTCCATCAATGATGGCAATCCGTCCTGGCCCAGATGCAGCAAAACAGGCCCAAACCATGATACTACCACCACCATGTTTCACAGATGGGATAAGGTTCTTATGCTGGAATGCAGTGTTTTCCTTTCTCCAAACATAACGCTTTTCATTTAAACCAAAAAGTTCTATTTTGGTCTCATCCATCCACAAAACATTTTTCCAATAGCCTTCTGGCTTGTTCACGTGATCTTTAGCAAACTGCAGACGAGCAGCAATGTTACTTTTGGAGAGCAGTGGCTTTCTCCTTGCAACCCTGCCATGCACACCATTTGTTGTTCAGTGTTCTCCTGATGGTGGACTCATGAACATTAACATTAGCCAATGTGAGAGAGGCCTTCAGTTGCTTAGAAGTTACCTTGGGGTCCTTTGTGACCTCGCCAACTATTACACACCTTGCTCTTGGAGTAATCTTTGTTGGTCGACCATTCCTGGGGAGGGTAACAATGGTCTTGAATTTCCTCCATTTGTACACAATCTGTCTGACTGTGGATTGGTGGAGTCCAAACTCTTTAGAGATGGTTTTGTAACCTTTTCCAGCCTGATGAGCATCAACAACGCTTTTTCTGAGGTCCTCAGAAATCTCCTTTGTTCATGCCATGATACGCTTCCACAAACCTGTGTTGTGAAGATCAGACTTTGATAGATCCCTGTTCTTTAAATAAAACAGGGTGCCCACTCACACTCATATTTCTGCAGAAATCTACTTGTAGAAAATTCTAAAGGGTTCACAAACTTTCAAGCACCACTGTATACCTCTCTCTCTCTCTCTCTCTCTCTCTCTCTCTCTCTCTCCATCTGTTTCTCTGTTTCTTACATTCTAAAGGGTTCACAAACTTTCAAGCACCACTGTATACAAAGTGAAAAACTGTTGAAATGGATGTGATTTTAAATACAGATTTTCAACTCCTGTGCAGTAATGTTTGTACATGGTGGTAACTGTAGTAACAACTTGAAGTGGTGACGATCCTAGTGGTTTTCCAGAGAGGACACTTTTAGACGGATTCACATTTCAACCACATGTGAAGTTCTGTTGCAACAACAGAGTATTCTACTTCAAAAGAGACAAATATTTTCTTTAAAAAATTATTCACAACCTTATCATATGGTGCCTGTTTTACAGAAAGGACATTTTTGACGGACAAAAGATCCTATCGGAGGCACTTAGCTTAAAAAAATTTAACTTTCACTTAAATATCTTTCTATTGTGAATGAAAGTACTGTATACATCCCAAAGTAAAACCTGGTTTGTGCTAAAAATGCAATTCTGAATTTAACCAGTAAAATTTAAGTGTAATAATGAAAGTAGAGTTAAATAAAATGATCACAAGGTCAAAACTGAGTTCAAAAAGATATTTACAAGCACTTAAAAGAGACATTAGTGCTGTCAGTAGGGCTGGTGTGTCCCTGTAAAATAAGGTACAAGAAACTCCAGCATATATACTGCACCCAGTTGCAGTAGTTATTTGGTGTTACAACCCCAATTCCAAAAAAGTTGGGACAAAGTACAAATTGTAACTAAAAACGGAATGCAATGATGTGGAAGTTTCAAAATTCCATGTTTTATTCAGAATAGAACATAGATGACATATCAAATGTTTAAACTGAGAAAATGTATCATTTAAAGAGAAAAATTAGGTGATTTTAAATTTCATGACAACAACACATCTCAAAAAAGTTGGGACAAGGCCATGTTTCCCACTGTGAGACATCCCCTTTTCTCTTTACAACAGTCTGTAAACGTCTGGGGACTGAGGAGACAAGTTGCTCAAGTTTAGGGATAGGAATGTTAACCCATTCTTGTCTAATGTAGGATTCTAGTTGCTCAACTGTCTTAGGTCTTTTTTGTCGTATCTTCCGTTTTATGATGCGCCAAATGTTTTCTATGGGTGAAAGATCTGGACTGCAGGCTGGCCAGTTCAGTACCCGGACCCTTCTTCTACGCAGCCATGATGCTGTAATTGATGCAGTATGTGGTTTGGCATTGTCATGTTGGAAAATGCAAGGTCTTCCCTGAAAGAGACGTCGTCTGGATGGGAGCATATGTTGCTCTAGAACCTGGATATACCTTTCAGCATTGATGGTGTCTTTCCAGATGTGTAAGCTGCCCATGCCACATGCACTAATGCAACCCCATACCATCAGAGATGCAGGCTTCTGAACTGAGCGCTGATAACAACTTGGGTCGTCCTTCTCCTCTTTAGTCCGAATGACACGGCATCCCTGATTTCCATAAAGAACTTAAAATTTTGATTCGTCTGACCACAGAACAGTTTTCCACTTTGCCACAGTCCATTTTAAATGAGCCTTGGCCCAGAGAAGACGTCTGCGCTTCTGGATCATGTTTAGATACGGCTTCTTCTTTGAACTATAGAGTTTTAGCTGGCAACGGCGGATGGCACGGTGAATTGTGCTCACAGATAATGTTCTCTGGAAATATTCCTGAGCCCATTTTGTGATTTCCAATACAGAAGCACGCCTGTATGTGATGCAGTGCCGTCTAAGGGCCCGAAGATCACGGGAACCCAGTACGGTTTTCCGGCCTTGACCCTTACGCACAGAGATTCTTCCAGATTCTCTGAATCTTTTGATGATATTATGCACTGTAGATGATGATATGTTCAAACTCTTTGCAATTTTACACTGTTGAACTCCTTTCTGATATTGCTCCACTATTTGTCGGCGCAGAATTAGGGGGATTGGTGATCCTCTTCCCATCTTTACTTCTGAGAGCCGCTGCCACTCCAAGATGCTCTTTTTATACCCAGTCATGTTAATGACCTATTGCCAATTGACCTAATGAGTTGCAATTTGGTCCTCCAGCTGTTCCTTTTTTGTACCTTTAACTTTTCCAGCCTCTTATTGCCCCTGTCCCAACTTTTTTGAGATGTGTTGCTGTCATGAAATTTCAAATGAGCCAATATTTGGCATGAAATTTCAAAATGTCTCACTTTTGACATTTGATATGTTGTCTTTGTTCTATTGTGGATACAATATCAGTTTTTGAGATTTGTAAAATTATTGCATTCCATTTTTATTTACAATTTGTACTTTGTCCCAACTTTTTTGGAATCGGGGTTGTATTCAAAAAGACAACCATGATTGTGAAACAGCCCATATAGCTTATGGAACTCTCTCTAAAACACTTGTTAACATCTGAGAAATATAGTTAAAATAAGTAATACCCCAACCCTATATGAGAAACTGAAAACTGAGAAACACATGTATGCTTTCATAACCTTGGGATTGGACTAGCTGCCCTGCTGACTGTACCTGTAACCTTCAGCATGTTCAAAAGCAGCAGCCCAAATCCTTTCCAGAAGAACATCAGAGCATATTACCCCTGTCTTATTTAATCTACATCAGCTACAAACACAACGTCTGCTTGAGTACAGAGTCCTGCTCATGACGTTTAAAGCTCTGAATGGTTTCGCTCTGCTGTTTCTTTCTGAACTCCTGAAACAGTATCAGGAACACTTCACTCAGCTGAGATAAGCTGGTGATCCTCAGCTGGTGGAAGTTATTTTATTTACATTATGTGCCTTTCTAGAGAACATTAAGAGACAAGGTTAATAACTGTTTCTAAAATCAAGCTTTAAAAAATATGTCTGTGAAGGTTCTCAGTCATCCAGGTCATCGTAAACCTTAGGTGCTAAAGAAGGCAACTGGACTTGCTTGAAATCCTTGAAGACGTTTCACCTCTCATCTGAAAGGCTTCTTCAGTTCTGTTTGACTAGGGCAGAGTTCCAGGAATTTATCCTCTCGTGGACCAAAAGCAACACTAAGGAGAGTCGTTGAGGTCACATGGGTCGTTGACCCTCTCAGCCATCCTGTAGGTGTTAGGGTCCCTGAAGGCCGGGTGTGAGTGGTGTTAGCAGCCTAGAGGGTCGTTAGGGTTGTCTGTGGGTCATTGACAAAGCCATTTTTGTCAACCTGGAATGACCATCACTAAACAGACGAGGTGGTCTGAGGCTACATCCACACGACAACGGCAACGAGATGTTATTTAAAAAAATATCGTGTCCACATGGGCAACGATCAGTAAAATACCAGGTCCATATGGCAACGCAACGCTTGCTGAAAACGATGCAATACACATGCCACACCTCTAGGGGCGCTGTAAGACGGTCCCTTCGGAGACACCAGAACAATAGAAGAAGTAAGGATGCATGCACATAAACTATTATGCGCGAGACTTCATATTAGCCACAAAGTCAGAAAAATCTGTTCGTAAAATTACATTATAATGACCAAATACAATGAAAAGTATTTTCCCAGTCTCACCTGTGAAAGGTAATCCCATGTGATCTCGTTTGGATGGTAAACCTGTTGGTACAGTTAAACGCAGCACATGAATGAGGCATCTTTATTCTCCGCTTTGACCCATCCAATATGGCGGCGAGGATGACGTATGATTCTACGCGGAAGGCGGCGTTTTTAATGGTCCGGAATAAATTGAATGCTACACGTTGATGGATTAATTTGTTCTTCTACGCCCTTTTTGAGGAATGTATTGTAGGACTTAAACCAACATCTGAAGAGGTGAGATCGCTCCTTTTTTTTTCCCTATTTTTGCTGGCGGGATTGACTCTGCCCTAAGGGCTATTCTCTCTCTCTCTCACTTTGCACCATTACACAATAAATATTTACAGTGAAAATATTTTGTAAGCGCGTTTCATGAACCAAGTTATAGGATTTGTTGACAACTCGCATCGAGTTCGTTACACTTCTACCCGGCGTGAAGCACTGACAGTCATGTGGTTGTGACATCATCGTAAACAAATCCGTTCTACTCATCCAGACGACTTTGCAACGGCAACGTTGCCAGATCTTTCCACTCTGGAACCCGTTCTCAAAAGATTGCGTTTTGGGGCACCCAAAACGCCGGTGCCGTGTGGACGCCAGGCCAAAACGATAAACAATTGCATCGGATTCACCTGAATCCGTTGCCGTGTGTACAGGGCCTGAGACATCACTTTTCAGCCACCTACAATGCAGTCCTTGGCATACGTCCCAGAAAACTGAATACACATCCACACCAAGACTCAGCTGACCTCAACGACTCACATGATGGCAGAAAGAGCCAATGACTCACAGATCACCCTAACGACCCTCTAGGCTGCTAAGGCCAAGTTTACGTTAGACCATATCTGTCTCGTTTTCTTCGCGGATGCACTGTCCGTTTACATTAAACCGCCTGGAAACGCCGGGAAACGGGAATCCGCCAGGGTCCACGTATTCAATCCAGATCGTGTCTGGTCCGGTGCTGTGTAAACATTGAGAATACGCGGATACGCTGTGCTGAGCTCTAGCTGGCGTCGTCATTGGACAACGTCACTGTGACATCCACCTTCCTGATTCGCTGGCGTTGGTCATGTGACGCGACTGCTGAAAAACGGCGCGGACTTCCGCCTTGTATCACCTTTCATTAAAGAGTATAAAAGTATGAAAATACTGCAAATACTGATGCAAATACTGCCCATTGTGTAGTTATGATTGTCTTTAGGCTTGCCATCGTTCCACTTGCAAGTGGTAAGTGATATGCGCTGGGATCACACACACAGCGGCTCAGTCCCGAATCGTGGCTCGTGCACTTCACTCGCGTGCTCTGTGAGCTGCGCAGGGCCGGAGTGCGCACCCTCCAGAGGGCACTCGCTGTTCAGGGCGGAGTGATTTGGAGCGCAGGATGCCTGCGGAGCCGAGCGTATCCGTGTATTGGTGTTGCTGTGTGCACGCAAATCGTGTATTGGTGTTGCTGTGTGCACACTAATCGTTTTAAAAACGTTAATCTGATGATCCGCTGATACGGTCTAATGGGCTAACACCGTTCACACCCGGCCTTCAGTGACCCTAACACCTGCAGGATGGCTGAGAGGGTCAACGACCCATGTGACCTCAATGACTCTCCTTAGTGTTGCTTTTGGTCCACGAGAGGATAAATTCCTGGAACTCTGCCCTAGTCAAACAGAACTGAAGAAGCCTTTCAGATGAGAGGTGAAATGTCTTCAAGGATTTCAAGCAAGTCCAGTTGCCTTCTTTAGCACCTACGGTTTAAAAAGTTGACTTCATGATTCAATGTAAGTCTTATAGATGTATAGTTAATTTATTCGTGATTTACATTTAACAGTTATTCCATGAAATCGAGTCATACATGAGCTGATAGCTGATGAGGCACGTAGCACTGAGTTGGCTATAATCCATGTACGATGAGATTGAGTGGAATAACTGTTTTATTCTATCCACATTCACTGGATTTTGAGAAACGGAGCATTTTTATTTTTAGCAAATTCAATTGAGCTTATAGGACTTGATGGTACAATCCCTTAACTAATCAGCACTTGGTGAGTGGTTAGGGCTAGAGGGGTAAATGCTTCACGGGGGTCTTCAGGTGGGCACCCTCCTTCATTGGTGTTTCGTTGAAAGGCCCACGACACCTCCAAAGGGCTCAACGGCAACATCTGGCGTCCCAGATGTGCCCCCCTCTGCTTTTACCCCTCGATGGTCATCTTGCAGCCCAGTTGCAGTCCTTTCTCTTTATCCATATCCAGTTGCTGCTCCTTTCAGCAGCTCCTGACAGTGACTTGACAGCTTGTTGGAAGGCTTGTCCTCTCACTCCCATTACCTTCAAAAGCTTGGTTGTAGATGTAGCAACAAATCCTCTACAGCCAACCTTGACAGGAAGCACCTGGGCACGCCACCCACGTTGTTCGGCGTCGGCTATTAAGTCGGAATACTTCAGTTGTTTCCACTCATATGCTTCACCAACTGCACCTTTCCAGGGTACAGTTAGCTCCACAATGAAAACCGACTTCTGTGAGGTTGACCATAAGACCAGGTCTGGCCTGAGATTAGTTGTAACAATCTCAGGTGGAAAGATGAGTCTCTGGTCCAAGTCAACCTGCATTCTCCAATCCCGGGCACTATCCAAGAGGGTTGGTTCCACTCTTGCTGCAGGTTTTGCTGGGAGTTGTCCTGCTCTCACAAATGTTGTGGTAGTTATACGTCCAGGCACTGAGGGAGGGAGGGCGTTGGTGCTGATTCTCCTTCCTTCCAGAGAGATAGCCAGTTGTCGTAACACCTGGTTGTGTCTCCAAGTATAGCGACCCTGGGCTAAGCTGGTTTTACAGCCAGTGAGGATGTGCCTCAGAGTTGCAGGAGTTTGACAGAGCACACAAGAGGGATCTTCACCAAACCACTGGTTGAGGTTTGTGGGTGTGGGAAGAACGTCATAGGTGGCTTTGACGATAAAGCTGATTTGGCTCCCTTCCATTTCCCAGAGATCCCTCCAGTTGAGCTTCCTATGTTCCAGGCTGTCCCAGCTAGTCCACTGGCCCTGTTTGGACTGCGAGACTGCCTTTGCGCATCTGTCTGCCTCCTCTTGTTGCCGCACCTCGGCCACAACCAGCTTTCTCTTCTGGGTTGATGTTGCTTTGTGCCATGTGGGTCTGCTTGGCCCAAGCCCAAGCCCACCTCTTCCATGCTGTATCTGGCCTACAATGTCTCTATGCCTGAGAGCAGATTTCGCTTGCTCTACAGCCTCAGATGGGATCCATTTCCTCCCAGTTACCAATCTGGGAGCAGCCAACTGAATCCTGTCATCTTGGGAGTCGATCAGGGTCATGTTAAGCCTCACTTTGGTGCATTTAAACTCCTTTGTGAGGCTAGAGATGGGCAAATCCAGGGCACCATGTCCATATAAGTTGATGTTACTGAGGCAGCGTGGGAGGCCAAGCCACTTCTTGATATATGAGCTGACTGTCCTCTCAAGCTTCTCAACTTTGGTAATGGGAATCTCATATACCGTCAGGGGCCACATCAGGCGAGGGAACAGTCCAAACTGCAGGCACCACAGTTTTAACTTCCCAGGAAGCAAGGTCTTATCTATGCTGGCCAGGCCTTTGATGGTTTCTTTCCTCAGCTGGTCAGCCTGGTCAAAGTCTTTTAGGCTGGCATCGTACCAGCGCCCCAGGCTCTTCACAGGCAGTTCTGATACCAGCGGAATGGGTGTCTCCTTGATGTAAAACCTCTGGTCCACAAGTTTTCCTTTGACGATGGATATGCTCCTGGACTTACTGGGTTTAAACTTCATCCGTGCCCAGTCAATGTTGACCTGAAGTTTTCCCAATAGTTGCTTTGTACATGCCACGGTCGAGGTCAAGGTGGTCAAATCATCCATGTATGCACGAATGGGGGGTAGCCGATGTCCAGATTGCAGACGTTCTCCTCCCACAACCCATTTGGAGGCTCGAATGATCACCTCCATTGCCATGGTGAAGGCTAGAGGGGAGATGGTACATCCAGCCATTATTCCCACTTCCAAGGATAAAATAATAAATAAAATCTTTATACAAAACCATCAACAAAATCATTTCCGTTTAAAATGTAAACAAGCCAGCAAAATGACAAGAGCAATTTGTGAAAAATGCGATAATAATGATAATTCTTGAAAAATTAAAAAAAGATATGTTCTTATTGTCAAATACTTTTATTCCATATTCTGTTGCTGTTTTGTATTTTGGGGGGTTTTGTTTTCAAGTAGAGTTTTTATTTTGTCCTCAGTTGGTTCAGCAACACGCTCCGCCATTTTGTTTTTCTCTACTCATGGTATATGAGCTGATAGCCTAGTAGGAGTGTAGCCAATCAGAGTGCACGATTCCTCATATCCAGTGAATGTGGAGAGAATAATATTTAATGTCCCTTAGCATAAATAACTTTTTGTTATCATCTAATGTTGAAATCAGTGCTACGTTGCCAGTGTATGATTTCTGTTGCTTGGTATGCACTGAAAATAAATAATTTGCTCAGAACCTAACTTAACAAAAAAGAAGTAATAGTGATAGTGTCATTAAAATGCCAGAATAAAGAGATATAGCATTGTCTCATCAGAATAAGGAGACGTTAGGGATGATTTCTTCACATTGGTTTCTCCAGTTGGAAGTTACTTTGAATGCAATTTTTTTTACCGGGTTTTCCACTTTATTTGGTAGCTGCACTACTGGGGTTTTTTTCTTTCTTTCTGGGTTTGATGGTAACAGCTGATGCAGGAGGGATGTGATCAACACAGAAACATTTTTATTACTCTCAAGGTGGGATAAATAAAACATTCAACGATTGGAATGATTGGTGGACAGCATGGAAACAAACAAATATCCCACAAGTCATTCAGCATGACAGAATTAGATCACAGTCTAACAGATCTCACTCATATCAACACTGAGGAAAAGCTGATGTCATCTTATGGCACATCAAACCTATGATTCCAACATCAAACCTCAGTCTAAACATCGTTTTGTTCCATGCAAATATTTTGCAGTACCAGTTCACCTTTCACTGAGAGAGAGTCAACATGGTGATAAACTATTGTGATTTGTGCCCTGGAGTGGATGCTCGTGTTTAAAGTTGCGTTATGACAGAGTGTAGCAGTTGCGCAGAAAAGCCAGAGTTTTCATCTCAGTGCTTCAAGCATGATATCCAACCACGCCTAAAGTTGCATGATTTGTGTCACGTCTACAAGCAAGCAGTGTAATTCAAATTCAAATTTATTTGTCACATATACAACCATACATAGGGTGGCACAGTGGTGTAGTGGTTAGCACTGTTGCCTCACAGCAAGAAGGTCCGGGTTCGAGCCCCGTGGCCGGCGAGGGCCTTTCTGTGCGGAGTTTGCATGTTCTCCCCGTGTCTGTGTGGGTTTCCTCCGGGTGCTCCGGTTTCCCCCACAGTCCAAAGACATGCAGGTTAGGATAACTCATGGCTCTAAATTGACTGTAGGTGTGAATGGTTGTCTGTCTCTATGTCTCAGCCCTATGATGATCTGGCAACTTGTCCAGGGTGTACCCCGCCTCTCACCCATAGTCAGCTAGGACAGGCTCCAGCTCGCCTGCAACCCTGTACAAGATAAGCAGTTACAATCATACAACCCTGATTCCAAAAAAGTTGGGACAAAGTACAAATTGTAAATAAAAACGGAATGCAATGATGTGGAAGTTTCAAAATTCCATATTTTATTCAGAATAGAACATAGATGACATATCAAATGTTTAAACTGAGAAAATGTATCATTTAAAGAGAAAAATTAGGTGATTTTAAATTTCATGACAACAACACATCTCAAAAAAGTTGGGACAAGGCCATGTTTACCACTGTGAGACATCCCCTTTTCTCTTTACAACAGTCTGTAAACGTCTGGGGACTGAGGAGACAAGTTGCTCAAGTTTAGGGATAGGAATGTTAACCCATTCTTGTCTAATGTAGGATTCTAGTTGCTCAACTGTCTTAGGTCTTTTTTGTCGTATCTTCCGTTTTACGATGCGCCAAATGTTTTCTATGGGTGAAAGATCTGGACTGCAGGCTGGCCAGTTCAGTACCCGGCAGAGATGGGAGTAAGTCCCATACATGCAAGTCTCAAGTAAGTCACAAGTCTTAGCCCTCAAGTCTCAAGTAAGTCCAAGTCATCTCTATAGGAGGATCAAGTAAGTCAAGTCCAAGCAGAGCTTAAGTCAAGCAAGTCAAGTCGAGTCACAAGTCAAGTCATTAGTTTTTCAAATGTCTGTATTCACCAAACCAAAACCATCTTTTTTATGCACACTAACGAGTTAATGAATCAGCTGAAAATGAATGAATCTAAAACAGATTTTTATTACTTACACCACATGAAATAATCTCATTACTGTATGTGAAATTAAACAATGTATGATAATACATTAATAATAATATGAAAATCTGTTATCCTGAGTCAGAAGACAACAGTTGTTTTTCCCTCTGTGTGTGTGTGTGTGTGTGGTGTGTGTGTGTGTGTGTGTGTGTGTGTGTGTGTGTGTGTGTGTGTGTGAATGAGTGAAGCACTGTAGCTAAATGTGCACACACTGAAATACTGGATTGCTCATTTTGTGGTCGGGTATCTGTGGCAATTATCACATACTGTATATAAAAAGAAACATAGGAACAGTTGAAGAACAATGTGCTTAATTCAACAAGTGTGTGTGTGTGTGTGTGTGTGAGAGAGAGTGTGTGTGTGTGAGATAGAGAGAGAGAGAGAGAGAGAGAGAGAGAGAGAGAGAGCAATGTGAAAAACAATGTGAGCCTACAGTAACAAAGCATCAGAATATCTTGAGTTGTGAGCCATTACCAGTGGCCATTACACTTGCAAAAAACCAAACTAGTTAAAACCCTTGCACTGAGTTGCGACCGATGGGGTCTCATGATCACACCACCATGGCTAAACACACGTTCAACCGGGGCACTGGATGCAGGGATATGCAACAGTCTTACCACAACCTTGAAGAGAGAAGGAAGGGTGTGCCTGTTCAGTGCCCAGAAGTGGAGACAGTCCTGTCCACTACAAATGTCCAGGAAGTGTGTGAGCTGCATATGAGGTGTTGACGCAGAGTCCTTCTTTTGTCTCTTGTTCTGGTAGGATGCAAAGAGGCTTGACTGCGGCTCTGTCGCCTGGGCCTCTTCTTCCTCTTCTATGCGTGGGTTCGTTGGAGTGACCTTTCACTGCTTCTTCCAGAATCAAGTCTTGAGCAAAAGCAAAAACAATATCACTCAATCACCAAGTAATATGATAATGTATATACCACAATATTTTTTATATATGGATTAACTTGATATGTATTTACAATAAAGCTGTAACATACCTTTGATCATCTTTGACACCTCCTCCTTAGTGTTGTCAGGGACCAAAACATCATGTATGACCCACATGCTGCCAAACGAAGGATCCAGCATGGCTGCCTTCAGATACAGTGGGTCAGAGAAGGGCAATGGCTGGCAATCAGATGATGAGTTTTCTGCCATCTTCACATTTACGAAAATCCCCTTGAACCTCCTTTGAAGAGATGTCTGTAAGGTTTTGATGAAGGCCCCCAAGTAGCACATAGTGCCTTTTAAGTTTTCCAGATGGTGGTTGAGGGAGAGGACACAGGGGACCACTGCACTTATGGTTACCACTTTTTCACCTTGAGTGAGGTCAGTGGCTTCGACAAAAGGCTCAAGCACATGCACCAACTCTTGGATTTGACTCCATTCTCTTGATGTGAATGCTATCTCTTTGTGGCCAGACTCTTGTAGAATGGCGGTGAGCTTTGTGGCGTCACATTTCAGTACCGCTTTCAACTGCGTAAGTGTTGAGTTCCAACGCGTGACAACAGAGGAAGGGATGCCAGATTGCCCAAACTCTCTCTCAAAAATGTCCTTGAAGGAAGTGCTGCTGTGGAGTAAATTGCTCAGCTTGCAGGCCTTTGCAAGAGCTGCATTAGCTATTTTTGTGTCTTTTAAGCCATCCCCGACAACTAACTGCAACGTGTGGGCAAAACACTGCTGTCTTGTCTGAGATTTATCTTGGAGAAAACCATCCACCCTCTCTTGGTCTTCGACTGGCAAGTCAGTCCACAAGTTGTTGTCCTCAACTCCTTCATCTTCGTCATCCTCTTCATCTCCATGTTGTGGAAAACAAGTGCTGAATGCTTTTCTCATATTTGCAGCATTATCGCATATGATGTGCAATAGCTTCCTTTTGATTTGGTACTCGTCACAAATTTGCTCAAATTCCTCACATATTCTTTCCCCTGTATGGGAACCGCTGAACCTATTACAAGCCAGCAAAGCAGATTTCAGGACTAGTCCACCTTCTCCAATATCCAACCAGTGAGCAGTAACTCCTAGGAAGCCCCGCATTTTCCGATCTGACCATATGTCAACTGTGACTGACAGATTTTCAGCATTTGCAAGACTGTTCTTTAGTTTTGTCTGCTTTTCCAGCACTACATCATCCAGTTTTGAAGTAAGAGTTCTTCGGCTTACAGGGTTGTACCTTGTGTCAACAATAGACATGAAGCGCCGGAAACTTGGGTGTTCTATGATGGACAATGGTAAGTTGCAATCAATAACCAGGTCTGAAAGTATTGAACGTGTGATGGCGTTCTGCTGGGGATGGCTAGAAGTGTAGTGTTGCTTGTTACTTGTGATGAACTGGGAGATTGGTGGCTGACTTGAGTCTGTCGTTGGAGCTGCTTTTGAGCGAAGGTACTCTTCATATCTAAACATTTTGTCAGGATGGAACATAGGAACGTAACACATTGCAGTTCCAATTTACTTAACATCATTAGTTACTGAAGTACCATACAGTCGTTACTCGTTACATTTGAGCAGTGTGTGAAATCCTCTGGGTTTGCTGATAAAACGAAATCATTTGTCTGAACAAGAAGTGCGCAACTGCGTGCTGGGCTGTTTTTTTTTTTTTTCACCCTGAAAGAGCTCGCAGGTTTCCAGCTGGAGAAATGTAAGCGCGCGTGTGCACGCCAGTGCTCCCTGTGCAAAGGACTACATTCATGACTAGCCAGTTTTGGTGTTTAAGCTCAGGGATGCAAATCAAAGTCCAACCGTCTCTGTGCAAATGCATCGTTCAAATTTTGTTTGCAGTTGTTTTTCTTCCCCTCTTGTCCTTACGTTATGTTAAATTTAATCTCGTGCCTCAACTAGCTCTTTCTTTGACCATACGTGTTTACATTAATGAGCTTAATCACCAAACTGCCAAATTTTAATATTAGCTAAAAAACACAAAGTAGTAGACTAAATAGTTGCAAACAGCGCTAACGTTAGTGCTAACTAAGTTAGCTGTAACACCAGAACATTGTTTTCAGACGCTGCTAGCACTAACCGTTAGTCATAACGTTAGCACTGCTTGCAGCTATTTCGCATTCTACGGTACGTTTTGTTTTTTTAGCTAATATTAAAATATTAACGTATCAAGCCACTATAGCCTAGTAGTCTCTGTTGTAGAAGTCTCAGATATTAGCAGCCAAGCAGCAAAAGTCACATCGTTACTCACCTTTCCCTATGAGCTGTCCTGAAATGTCTGATGAAATTTGATGTAGTGCTTGCAGTATCAGAAACTTTAGCATCGCAGATGTTGCATGTCGCTCCTCTTTTATTTTGTGTTGTCCAATAGTCTTTGAATCCATAATGTATAATTTTCGGGATGGTGTTGGTCGAAGAGCTCGCCATCTCTCCATCTGATCGCTCATGCCTGCACGTTGCGTTGGGAGGAAGTGGGGTTGCCAGGTTTGCTGATATGCAGCAGGCCAGGAACACCCGCGCACAATTAAGCAATATCGATCTAATAATTTATTTGTTTTGTTTTTTTTAACAAGGCATGTTTTAACCAGACAGGTTTTTGTAATGTGACTTGTCAAGTCACATGACAAAAGTCAAGTCAAGTCGCAGGTCAGGAAAAGCAAGTCAAAGTCAAGTCAAGTCTTTTCTTAATATTGATCAAGTAAGTCACAAGTCACAAATCTGGCGACTCGAGTCGGACTCGAGTCAAGTCATGGACTCGAGTCCCCCCATCTCTGGTACCCGGACCCTTCTTCTACGCAGCCATGATGCTGTAATTGATGCAGTATGTGGTTTGGCATTGTCATGTTGGAAAATGCAAGGTCTTCCCTGAAAGAGACGTCGTCTGGATGGGAGCATATGTTGCTCTAGAACCTGGATATACCTTTCAGCATTGATGGTGTCTTTCCAGATGTGTAAGCTGCCCATGCCACACGCACTAATGCAACCCCATACCATCAGAGATGCAGGCTTCTGAACTGAGCGCTGATAACAACTTGGGTCGTCCTTCTCCTCTTTAGTCCGAATGACACGGCGTCCCTGATTTCCATTAAGAACTTCAAATTTTGATTCGTCTGACCACAGAACAGTTTTCCACTTTGCCACAGTCCATTTTAAATGAGCCTTGGCCCAGAGAAGACGTCTGCGCTTCTGGATCATGTTTAGATACGGCTTCTTCTTTGAACTATAGAGTTTTAGCTGGCAACGGCGGATGGCACGGTGAATTGTGTTCACAGATAATGTTCTCTGGAAATATTCCTGAGCCCATTTTGTGATTTCCAATACAGAAGCATGCCTGTATGTGATGCAGTGCCGTCTAAGGGCCCGAAGATCACGGGCACCCAGTATGGTTTTCTGGCCTTGACCCTTACGCACAGAGATTTTTCCAGAGTCTCTGAATCTTTTGATGATATTATGCACTGTAGATGATGATATGTTCAAACTCTTTGCAATTTTACACTGTCGAACTCCTTTCTGATATTGCTCCACTATTTGTCGGCGCAGAATTAGGGGGATTGGTGATCCTCTTCCCATCTTTACTTCTGAGAGCCGCTGCCACTCCAAGATGCTCTTTTTATACCCAGTCATGTTAATGACCTATTGCCAATTGACCTAATGAGTTGCAATTTGGTCCTCCAGCTGTTCCTTTTTTGTACCTTTAACTTTTCCAGCCTCTTATTGCCCCGTCCCAACTTTTTTGAGATGTATTGCTGTCATGAAATTTCAAATGAGCCAATATTTGGCATGAAATTTCAAAATGTCTCACTTTTGACATCTGATATGTTGTCTATGTTCTATTGTGAATACAATATCAGTTTTTGAGATTTGTAAATTATTGTATTCCGTTTTTATTTACAATTTGTACTTTGTCCCAACTTTTTTGGAATTGGGGTTGTACATAGTATGACATGAAGTGAAATGTTTATTGCAGTGCTCCATAAGTAGTGAAAATAGTTTGGGGAGAAAAAAGGAAAAGTAGTAAAACGAAAGGGAGTTTAATAGAATAAAAAATAAAAATGTAATGCAGTGCTCTGCAGAATATACAAAATATGTATAAATATATTTATTCTATCCACATTCACTGGATATGAGCAATCATGCGCTCTGATTGGCTACTCTACTACTAGAATATCAGCTTGTACTGTATACTTTGAGTGGAGAAAAACAAAATGGCAGAATGTGTTATTGAACCAACCGAGGATGAAGTAAAAACTCTACTCGAAAACAAAACGCCAGAAATAAATAAATAAATAAATAAAGCGCAACAAAATATGGAATGAAAGTAGTTGATGGTAAATACATAATTTTATTTTTCAAGAATTATTATTATAGAATTTTTCACAAATTGCTACGGTCATTTCACGAGAAGCCATGGCTTAATGGTTAGAAAAGCAGCTTTGGGACCAAAAGGTCGCCTGTGTGATTCCCTGGACCAGCAGGAATGGCTGAAGTGCCTTTGAGCAAAGCACCAAACCTCCAACTGCTCCCCAGGCTGCTCTGGTTGTGTTGTACATCACTGTGGATAACAGCGTCTGCTAAATGCCATTAATGTAATGCAATTTCACTGGTTTGTTTACATTCTAGGCGGAAATGATTTTGTCCGACGTTTTGTATAAAGTTTTTATTTATCAAATTTGCAAAAAATAAAAATGCTCTGTTTCTCAAAACCCAGTGAATGTGGGTAGAATAAAACAGTTATTCCAATCAATCTCATTGTACATGACTTATAGCTGACTTGGTGCTCATGCATGACTCGATTTCGTGGAATAACTGTATAGAAGAAGAAGAAGCCTTTATTTTTGTTGCATGCACACTCAAGCACAGTGAAATTCATCCTCTGCATTTAACCCATCTGAAGCAGTGAACACACACACACAAGTGAGCAATGAGCACACACATACTCAGAGCAGTGGGCAGCTATGCTACAGCACCCAGGGAGCAGGTGATTTGTTCAAGGGCACTTCAGCCTAGGGCTGTGTACCGGTACTGTACCATGAAAATCGATTCGGTACAGGTCCAAAATACCGGATCATGAAGTACCGGTACTGTACCGATATAAATTTACACCAAGTATATGCTTATTTTGTGACTGAAGATACGTAAATCCTACCACAAAGACGAAAATTTAGCACTGGAAAAGACGTAAAATGCCCGCTGAAACTTGAAATCAGAGCCATCTTTGATTTGAGATCCTCTTGCCACAGTCTCACGAGAAATGAGCTTGGTTGATCCAGCGTTCTGATTGGTCAAAAAGACTCAAAAGCAGGTCAGCCATTTTTCCTTTGCTGGCATTGGCTGCCTTTGTTGCTTTGTGTAATTTTGCCGCGTAAGTTAAAGGCTGCGGACTGTGCGTAGTCTGTAGTACTCTAGTGTAGTCACTTCTCGCTGTGAAAGAACTTATGACTTTTTGTCCCAAGTTAACTATAGGGTGACTGAGAAGTGAGGTAGGAAACCTAGTTATGTTCGGTTTTCTTTGAATAAAGATACTGACAAGTTGTCAACAGTTTATTAATGTTTCTGTCATTATTGAAGAAGTTCAGAAGAATTTGTCAAATTGTTAAGGTACAGGTACAGGTCCGGACCTGTACCTAAACCTCTGTACTGGTACCTGTACCTGATGTTATGTTTAGGTACGCAGCCCTACTTCAGCCCAAGGCCACCCCATGTTAACCTAACCACATTTCTTTGAATATATATTGCACAAGAAAAAAATATGTATATATATATTGCAGTGTAAATGAAGTTGCACAAAGAGGTACAATAGCAGTAGGACTGTACTATTGGAAATGTACTGTATATATTGCACTTTAGTGAGATGGAATTGCATGAGGAGGTGTAAGAGATGGGGGGATGAGAGTGAAGTGGTGACGAGACCTGGTTGTTATAATATCCACTGTACAGAAGGTCTTTAGGCATAGCACATGTTAATAATAGATTTTTGTTAATCATAATTTACATCAGGATATTATGCATTCTCAGACCACTATATCTAGATCCTTACTAAAGCTTACATTGAATGGATTAGTTTGAAAAGTCTTATTCTGTAATGGGTAAAATTATGTTTCAACACCCACTCCTGCTACATCTCTCTTTATCTGTCTTCCATAATGCAAAACAGACAGCGGTCAGTTCAATTCTCAGTAATTCAAAAGGAACAAGATTATACGTGTGATTCATTTCAAACGAGCTAAAGAATACTGCAATTTTATGTAGCATTAAGTGGCTAATATGGAGCATATGTCTCATTCGCTAGGCCTTGGCAGCTCCATTAGAACTGGCTTTACACTACTCAGGCTCACTGATCTGTGACTTGTGTCTCTCTTCTGAACCCTCCAACTGCACACAAACAAAACCGTACCCAAGTCCTGTCAGAATTCTGATTTCTAACTTGGCCATAAAGGTACTTTGTCATCATGGTCGCAGTAGATCTGAAATATATTTATGGACTGCCGAGACACTTCTCACAGATGTGGAGCTACCAGATCTGATCTAACACGTCATCATCATCATCATCCACTCCAACATTCCTTCACATTAAGCTCCTTGTGCACAAAAAAGCAGGTACTCAGTCTTAAACCGATCAGCTGATGGCAGTTGTCTGATCTGGTGACTTTTTAAAATGAAGTGTTTACAGATAGTCTTTACAGATGTCAGAGTGTAGATAGTTCAGAAGACTGGAATGTAGAAATATAGAGTGTTTTGCTTTTATTTGTGTGTGTGTGTATGTGTGTGTCTTTCATCGGAGGTGGGTTGTGGGGAGGGGTGGGGGGTGGAAGGGTTATGTTTTCTTCGCCTGTCATCGGAACACTGTTACCTCTTTTCCACCAAGACAGTTCCAGGGCTGGTTTGGATTCTAATCTCGAACCAGTTATTCACGTTCCAACAGCCAAAGAACCAGCTGTCAGCCAAGAAAAGAGTGGCACCAAATATTTGCTGGTCTCGAACTTAAAACTACTTATGATTGCTGTGACCAAAAGAAAACAGCTAAAACTCTGTGACTGCCATGTTTAGAAAACCAGAGCTAGTGGAGCGTCTAGTCTGACTAATCCAAAGAAGAAGAAAAAGAGACAACAGCATCTGTATTTATTGTTGTTGTGGTGGTGCTTGGAGGTAGCAGTGCTAGCGTGGTGGTCTAGCAGTGCTAAAGGGGCAGAGATGTATACCGTTAGATTAATGACCTGGCTCTACGGTGTGTGTGTATATAAAATATTTATTCTACCCACATTCACTGGATATGAGCAATCGTGTGCTCTGATTGACTACTCTATTACTAGGCTATCAGGTCATATACCATGAGTAGAAAATAAAATGGCGGAGCATTTTGCTGAGCCAACTGAGGACGAAATAAAAACTCTACTTGAAAACAAAACCCCAAAAATTGTTAACAAGTATTTAAAGGAAACAGAAATAGCTAAAAGAATATAGTTTTTTCCCCCAATATCTCCTGTTCCACACTCCAGCCCAGTTGGTGGCAGTAATGCACCTGTAAGTTGGTTTGCCAACCACCAAAAAAACCCTAAAGAAGAAGAAGAAAATGGCGGCGCATGTTGCTGAACCAACCGAGGATGAAATAAAAACTCTACTCGAAAACAAAACCCAAAAAATACAAAAAAAAGTAACAAAATATGGATTAAAAGTATTTGATTGTAAGAATGTATCTTTTTTTATTTTTCAAGAATTATTATTATTATCATCGCATTTTTCACAAATTGCTCCTGTCATTTCGCCAGTTTGTTTACATTCTAAGTGGAAATGATTTTGTCAGACGTTTTGTATAAAGTTTTTATTTATCGAATTTGCAAAAAATAAAAATGCTCCGTTTCTCAAAATCCAGTGAATGTGGATAGAATAAAATAATTATTCCACTCAGTCTCATCGTACATGGATTATAGACAACTCCGTGCTACGCGCCTCGTCCACTATCAGCTCATGTACGACTCGATTTTGTGAAATAACTGTTATATAAAAATTTTTGTGTGTGTGTGTGTGTGTGTGTGTGTGTGTGTATACACCTGGTCCCCTGGTCTCTCTATGCCAGGCTGTCTGGAATTGTGTTTATAATTCCCACTTTATTTTGGTCAGAGTTTCCACATAGCTCCTCTAATCTGATCCAGCCATAAAGGTATTATGTCATTAAATGAGTCACAAATAAAAACAGGTGAACCATGAAGGTAGTGACCTTCTGAAAATACACACACATATATCTTGTACTTCTGTCTTTGTGGGGACTCTCTTTGACATAATGCATTCCCTAGCTTCTTACCCTAACCTTACCATCATAACTAAATGCCTGACCCTCACCCTGAACCCCACCCTGAACCCTGAACCCCACCCTGAACCCTGAACCCCACCCCTCACCCTCATTCTAACCTGAACTCTAAAACTAAGTCTTAACCCTCAAATAGCCCTTTGAAGAAATGAGGACCAGAAATAATGTCCTCACTTCCCAAAAATGTACAAACTCTGTTGGTTAAATTAAAAAAAAAAAAAAAGTATTCCAGTCTTCAGTATGTAGCAAGTAGAAGTACACACACACACACACACACACACACACACACACACAAGGGGTTGATTCTCTCATTCATCTTTCTCAGTGTGTGTAAGTCACTGGGTTTTTCTTTTCTTATTTCCTTAATGAAATCTTTCTCTAATCGTTCAAAAAACTTGAAGCAAGACACTTGCCAATGAAAAAAAAAATATCCCCATCTCTAATACACCAGTGTTTTCCCTTTCCTTGCTCCTTCTTGCTTCTCTGGTTAAACATTACACTCTTTAGCCTCACATGACGATTTAAAAATGAGTCATTCATTAATATTCAGTCGCTGCTTTAACCTGGACAGAGTCGCAGTGGATCAGGAGCCTAAGCTGGGAACGCTGGGCGTGAGGTGGCTACGAGCTGTCTATCACAGGACACCATGCGCACACATTCACACACTCATTCACACCTAGCGGCAATTTATGGCCCTTTTCCACTACCCTTTTTCAGCTCACTTCAGCTCGCTTCAGCTCACTTCAGCCCGACACGGCTCGCGTTTCGACTACCAAAAAACAGCACGACTCGGCTCGCTTCAGCCCTGCTTAGCCCCTAAAACTCGCACCGTTTTGGAGTGGGGCTGAAGCGAGCCAAACCGAGCCGAGTGAGGCTGGGGGCGTGAGCAGACACTCCCCTGTGCACTGATTGGTGAGGAGGAGTGTCCTCACATGCCCACACATGCCCCGCGAGCACGCTGGGATCTGTAAACACCGCAAACCCGGAAGAAGGAGAATTACGAGAATTATGAAGCCTTATGCGCCTCGCCTCATCTATACGCTCTTGCCAGTATCTGTTGCCGTTGTCGGTGACAACAAGCCACAGAACCAAGACCATCAACACTAACGACTCCATGTCCTCCATGTTTATTGTTTACTATTCGGGTCGTGAGACTACCGCTTAAAAGCTCACTGATGTCACTGTTTGCGCTGCTTAACGACATCACGTGACGTCCACCCACTTTCGCTAACTCCACCCAATGTGTCCACCCACTTCCAGCCAGCACGGTTCAGCGCGGTTGTAGTCGAAATGCAACTCCAACAGCCCCGCTCAGCCCGACTCAGCACGGCACGGCTCAGCCCGACTCAGCCGCGTTTGTAGTGGAAAAGCGGCATTAGAGTCACTCATATATCTACTGGCATGTTTTTTGGAAGGCAGGAGGAAACAGAAGAACCTGACGTAAACACAGCGAGAATACTGTTTGTGAAATGCCACACGGAGAGTAAATCGAGCTCAGGATCAAACTTAGGACCCTGGAGCAGTGTGGCAGTAACTGCTACCAGCTGCATAAATAAATAAATAAATAAATAAATAAATAAATAAATAAATGCCATTAAAATGAGTCAATCTTAAATCATCTGGATTAGTTATTACGAGTAAAATGTCAAGCAGTAATTCTCAAGGACCCAGATGTGTTTTTATTGATCTTGTTTCTTTGATTTGCTTTAGATATTACTTCAGAGTTCAAGCAAAGAATGTTTTTGGTCTCGGCCCGATCAGCGAAACATTAACTTACATCACAGAATCAGGTCAGTATCCTCTCCAGCTTGGGAGAAGCTTTGTCTTCGTGTTTCGTTTGACTTTAACTGTTCTGTAAATGGAAAACATTGATGTCTGAACCAGAATGTTGTCCTTTTTACAGATGACCCTCTTCTTATAGACAGACCTCCAGGTACAAGACACCTATTACACTATACATGGTCTATAATAGGATGCTAGTTGAAACACAAACATAAAACCCCGTCATATTTACTCACAACAGTCCAAACCTCATGTGTCTAACAAACTCATGTTTATCGTCGAACACATCATTCCTGTTTCCCCTCAGGTGGCGAGCCAATTTGGATTCCTTTTAAGTTTAGGTACAACCCTGCGTACAGTTCCTGTAAAGGAAGTCAATTTGTCAAGCGCACGTGGTACAGGAAGTTTGTGGGTGTGGTCCTGTGCAACTCACTCCGCTACAAGATCTTTATGGGAAATGGACTTAAGGGTAATATTGATGGTTGTTTTATTTGCACATTTTTACGTCTCTGCTGCAACAGATCCAATTCACCTTGCATCGGTCAGACGTCTCATCTACACGCATCTAGTTTACAACTCAAACTACTGCATCATTTCATTCATACAGCGTACTGTACCATTACACCGTTACATGCAACACGCTCATGGCAAACAAACTGTAGTATAATCAGCGATGGCATGGATTTATAATGTCATCATTCAGTGCATAATCTACCGTCAGCCAAGCTGGCCATGAAATATATTTAACAGTTATTCCACGAAATCGAGTCGTACATGAGCTGATAGCTGACGAGGCAAGATTGAGTGGAATAACTGTTTTATTCTATCCACATTCACTGGATTTTGAGAAACAGAGCATTTTTATTTTTATTTTTTTGCAAATTCAATCAATAAAAACTTTTATACAAAACGTCCGACAAAATCATTTCTGCTTACAATGTAAACAAAACAGCGAAATGGCAGGAGCAATTTGTGAAAAATGTGATAATAATAATACTTGAAAAATAAAAAAGAAATGTTCTTACCATCAAATACGTATTTTTTATTCCATATTTCATTGCTTATTTTGGGGGGTTTTGTTTTCGAGTAGTTTTTATTTCATCCTCAGTTGATTCAGTAACACGCTCCGCCATTTTCTTTTTCTTCTTTTTTTTTTTTTGGCGGTTGGCAAACCAACTTAAAGGTTCACTACCGCCACCGACTGGGCTGGAGTGTGGAACAGGAGATATTGGGGGGAGGGGGGACTATATTCCTGGGTTTCATGTGATGTCACATCTACCTCATTAGTTATTCATAACTTTAGCTGGCAGTCGACAAAGCGTTTGTATGGAGAAGGTGCATTGCTCGCATGAAAAATGCCTCACGCTTGCGTTGTTTTAGGTTGTTCGAATCGATCAAACCATGAAACTGATAAAAGTTCCTTCAGGGTTCCCCGTGAACTAATAAAAAAGGGTGAACAAACACAGGATTTCACAAAAAGACGTTGAGAAAGGTGACTTTTGAACCTCTGACTGAAATCGAAGGGAGCCGAGTCGAAGCATGCTCGAGTTTGCAGTGATCACTTGGTGAAAGGTTTGTATTTCCCTCTCAGCTCTGGCCTTAGTGCTTTCCAAGTACTTTTCTTGCTATGTGTTGTTATTTTACGGTACTTTTTTTAAAGTAATGAAGCGCTAAATTCTCCAGCTGTTTCTTTGTTTCCTCCTCACAAAGTCCATATGCATGAAGGTCGCGACAAAATTCTTCCCCAGCCGTACAGTTACAATGCGCCGTGATCACTTCTCCGTCTTGTTTAACTAAGATCCAGGTCTTTAAAGGGGTTTCTGATGATCTTTGTGAATGATTTAGCTGAGAGATAAGAGCCAACACAAGTGAGAATCAAGCCAACTGTTGTTTGTTTACACTTCAACTTGCAGCGCTTCGTTGTAAAGACGTGAACGAAAAGCTGAAAAAAAACCACACTTACACGGGCAAAAACAATACAGGATTCATTGGGCAGCGACTTGATCCCGAGGTCCTTTATCCAGCCACATACAAAAAAAGTTGTAAGCCTCTGTACTCTTCCACGCTTTCATCTGTTTTGCGGTGTAGAAGGACGTCTGCAACACCAGATAGTTGGAGATGTTGGGGAACTCGACTGAAGGGTAGTTTTCCAGATCGTATGACAAATCCTTCTTTCCCAGACTGTAGCGGTCGATTCCATTGCACATAGCAACCTTCTGAAGATATCTAAAGCCAGCAGTGGCTTCTAGATTACGACCGTACTCTGATAAGTTATCGCTAGTTGTTTGCGCTACGGCAGCCGTTTAGACCACCAGCTATTTCACTGCCGGTAAAAGTCACGTGACTGAAACCCAGCAATTCTTTTAGCTATTTCTGTTTCTTTTAAATACTTCATAACAAAGTGATATATCTGACTTGATGCCCACCACCATTTTGTTTTTCTCTACTCACGGTATACGAGTTGATAGCCTAGTCATAGAGTAGCCAATCAGAGTGCACGATTGTTCATATCCAGTGAATGTGGATAGAATAATAAATGTTATCACTTTGAGATCCTGAATTATTGGTCTTAATCGATAGACTGTATAATATGTCAAAAAAAAGTTAAAAAGACTTACTTTTTGGCCCTTCAGGGTCTCACAAAAACATTGACGTAGCCCAGACAGATTTTGAGTTTAACGCCGCTGCTCTAGTCCAATCTGTACCTTTCATGTTTCTGTATCATACACAATGTCTAATGTGTGTCCATTGAATTCAGTTGTAATTGCTGCCTTTCAGTTCAGGCACGAATACTTATTCTCTTTCCTATATTTTCAGATACTTTCTACAGTATTGCTGATTCTTTTGGCAACGGAGAAGACCACTGCCAGTTTGTAGACTCACATTTGGATGGAAGAACAGGACCACAAACCCTTTCTCTCTACCTACCCCAAGCTCAAGGTACAAATCCTGGCACGCTCTCAGAATTTACTGCTTTTCATTCTGGCATCAGTGCTTTCCATCAGGAGCATGCTGACCATGCTACCTTTTCTCTATTTCAGGTTACTATCGCTCGTATAGACAAGAGCCTGTAAGTTTTGGGCCTGTAGGCAGGCGTACACCTCATCAGATTGTGGGCTGGTATGAGTGTGGGGTCCCAATCCCTGGGAAATGGTAACAGAGGACATTCTGAATGCCAGTGATCACTAGCAGCTACATTTCATTCTACTACAACCTCTCTGTTTGCCAAGTCCGTAAATGAACTTTTGCCGACCGCAGCACGTACAGCCTAAACCAACATACTGTTTCTGTCAGAGAGGATATAATACTTAAAATAACATTTTATATATAACTGTTCCAATATCAAGCACTTTTTAAAAGCAGTCTGTATATGAGGAAATACAAGCATGTGTGCTCAAATTATTAACAACATTATCGGAACACTGTGTCCTGTACGGTATAATTCCCAGTGACAATGTCTTTGTTGGCTTCTTATTACTGCTGGTAATATTAAGGAGTTTGATACAAACCACAAGCCTTACAATTGCAATGACGTATATAATAATAATGATGTAACAAATTGTCTGTGATTTTTTTTTTTTTTTTGTAATTTTTTTAAATAACTTTTGATAGTTTTGTACTCGTGTTTTCTATCCTCTTACCTTGAATGGCAGATGGCTTGGAAATATTGCCCATATTAGGGCAGATAAAAAGGTAATTTTATTTGCTCAGGAAAGATTTAATACTGAATAAAGATACTATATCACTTAAAAATACTATGAACATCAAATTTTATATCACACAGACAAAATAATGTAACCATTTGATAATATGTGAGGGAAATACTACTTTAACGAGGGGAGGTTTCTTTGAGTGGACCAAAAGATCTGTTGGACCCCTGATACTATTGTATGTCTAGATGTTCCTGATCACCGAGCACCTGACAATCGCCAGCCTTAACCATGTATGTTTTTTTGGTTCATCATATAAAAAGAATGATCAAATAATTTGAAAAGGTCAGAGAAAAGTACATAAGTTGGTCATTAACACATTGATGTTTATGTATAGTACCAGTCAAAAGTTTGGACACACCTTCGAATTCAATGGGTTGTTTTAGAAGAAGAAGAAGAAGCCTTTATTTGTTACATGCACACTCAAATTCATCCTCTGTATTTAACCCACCTGAAGCAATGAACACACACAAGTGAGCAATGAGCACACACACATCCCCAGAGCAGTGAGCAGCTTGGACTTCAGTCCAAAGCCACCCCGTGTTAACCTCACCACATATTTTTTTGGACCGTGGGGGAAACCAGAGCACCCGGAGGAAACCCATGCAGACACGGGGACAACATGCAAACTCCATACAGAAAGGCCCTCGTCAGCCGCTGGGCTCGAACCCAGAACCTTCTTGCTGTGAGGTGACAGTGCTAACCACTACACCACCGTTTTTCTTTATTTTTATTAATTAAAAGTCACTTCATGTCTTAAAGTAATGATGGATGTCATTTCTCTTTACTTAGTTGTTCAGTTCTTGACATAATATGGATTACTACAGTTGTGGTATGGAATAGGGTTATTTATTGTATTTTTATTATTTACTGTTTATTATTTGATCTCAACTGCATCAAGAAGGCGAGAAATTGCACTAATTACCTTTTGATGAGTCACAGCTGTTAACTGAAAAGCATTCCAGGTGACTCCCTCATGAATCTGGTTAAAGGAAGACTGACTTTCAGCGTTTTCAAGTGTAAATCATAAAAAGAATTTTCCCCAACACACACTTATTTTTGTTTAGTGACCAAAAGCTACTGAATTTGAATCACAGACTTCCAATTTCATTAGTTTTTTTTAATAGAACAATTAATGAATTTAAAACCACGTGGCCCTAAATTCTCCGCTATTTTTTCCTGCTTCACCATGACCCAATACAAGATACTACGTCATGCATCACGTGGTGGGCTTTCCCTGTTCACGCAAGGCATTGTGGGATACAAATTTGAAACAGGAGAGAAAAATGGAGGACGTGAGTGTGCGAATGAAACGTGAAAGACCGACTACAGTAACGGAAAGAAAGCGAGAAGAAAAGACGTTATGTTATATACGAAGGAAAGGAAACGCAGGACCAAACTAATAAATATCGGCGCTCAGCGAGCACCTCGGTGTGATCAGCTGTTCGTTTAGCGACAGAATGATGGAACTGTCAGTGCACGCTCAAAGGGAAACCTGTAGATGGCAGTAATGCAACACTGTGGATGCCAGCTGCCGTAAAACCCAAAAGAAGAAGAAGAAGGTAAACCTGCGCATGCGCACACGGACTTCCTCTGTCTGCTTGACTACATGAAGCGAGCGATTTCATGCACATTATTTGCTTTAATCCCCTCAAATTAAATAACTTCCCAGCCACAGAATGGCCTGATATTTTGTGAGATATTACAGAAATAAACAGATATCACAATCACCACATTTCAGCCGGAACTAAATTTCACTGATTTTATGAAATCGAAAGGCCGTCTCGCTTTAAGATAATGCCAGTAGTGTGCAAAGCGTCATCAAGGTAAACAGTGGATACTTTCAAGAATCTAAAATATGAAACATTTTGTTTGGTTGGTTTTTAACACTTTTTTTAACCATATAATTCCACACATTCCATTTGTTATTTCATAGTTTTGATGTCTTCAGTATTGTTCTACAATGTAGAAAATATAAAATACAGAAAAACCTGTGAATGAGTAGTATGCGTGTACAAACTTTTGACTGGTACTGTATCTGCTCTGCTTAACATGGACACAGTATAGTATAATTCTAACATTCTCATCATCATTAAGAACAATTTGTAATTTCTAATAATGCAAGTCACATTTCCCTTGTCTGCACATACTGGAAGAAGTATAATATATGGTTAATTTATTTGAGGTTAAAATGCATTCATATTTATCAGTAATCTCAAATAAATCAATTTGTCTATATTATCGATGGACAACATTTCCAGAAGCAATATTTTTTTATATTTCCTGCCATGTCGTCATGTACTTTTGGAGCTGAATTGTTTGTTTTTCATACTACTGTGTGGAAAATATTACTATCTCAAGGAACAGCAGTTCCTTATCATAAAAATCAAACACATACGTGTTTTACTTGGCATTTAGGAAAAATGTATCTGGCAGTTCATACAAGAGGGAAATCCGAGGTTAACTAGTTCAATCATCTGTCTTTCAGACAGCCATTGTTTTCCACTGATTTTGGTGACAGTAAATGTTTTGGTTCAAGGACGGTCCATAGCAAAGCATAGCATATTTTGCACTAATTTCACCTCCATAATAAAGACATGCTCCAGAAGTAATCTGTTTTTTATCCTGCTTTGTTTAAACTGGTCAACTGGCCCATATTTCATTATGAAGCGCAGCATGGTTTGGAATAGTTAACAACTTGTGTTACATAATAATATATGTGCCATCTGTCACTATAATCAATCCATGTCAATGAAAAAAGAAAAAAATACTGGAGACAACCTTCACATCAACCTCCAGTAATGAATAAAACATCACTATTCATTAGAGCAAGAGTGTTGAAGTATACCATACAATAACCTTTGGTTTATACAGTAAATATACACTACCGTTCAAAAGTTTGGGGTCACCCAGACAATTTTGTGTTTTCCATGAAAAGTCACACTTTTATTTCCCACCATAAGTTGTAAAATGAATAGAAAATATAGTCGAGACATTTTTCTGGCCATTTTGAGCATTTAATCGACCCCACAAATGTGATGCTCCAGAAACTCAATCTGCTCAAAGGAAGGTGAGTTTTATAGCTTCTCTAAAGAGCTCAACTGTTTTCAGCTGTGCTAACATGATTGTACAAGGGTTTTCTAATCATCCATTAGCCTTCTGAGGCAATGAGCAAACACATTGTACCATTAGAACACTGGAGTGAGAGTTGCTGGAAATGGGCCTCTATACACCTATGGAGATATTGCACCAAAAACCAGACATTTGCAGCTAGAATAGTCATTTACCACATTAGCAATGTATAGAGTGGATTTCTGATTAGTTTAAAGTGATCTTCATTGAAAAGAACAGTGCTTTTCTTTCAAAAATAACGACATTTCAAAGTGACCCCAAACTTTTGAACGGTAGTGTACATGTTTAAATCCAAGATAAAGTTTCATGGCCAAAATGTAATAAAATTACCATTAAAGAATCCAAACAATGCTTCCTAATGCAATTTGATTTATTATATAATTCTGAAGAACTAGAATAAAAGCATCATGATAAATATATAAATATAAATTGTTCACGGTGGTGTAGTGGTTAGCACTGTCACCTCACAGCCAGAAGGTTCTGGGTTCGAGCCCAGCGGCCGACAGGGCCCTTTCTGTGTGGAGTTTGCATGTTCTCCCCGTGTCCACGTGGGTTTCCTCCGGGTGCTCCGGTTTCCCCCACAGTCCAAAGACATGCAGGTTAGGTTAACTGGTGACTCTAAATTGAGCGTAGGTGTGAATGTAAGAAGTGTGAATGTTTGTTTGTCTCTGTGTGTCAGCTATGATCTGGCGACTTGTTCAGGGTGTACCCCGCGTCTCGCCCATAGTCAGCTGGGATAGGCTCCAGCTCGCCCATGACCCTGTAAAGGATAAGTGTGTCTGTGAAGGTTCTCAGTTATCCAAATCATCATAAACCGTAGGTGCTAAAGAAGGCAACAGGACTTGCTTGAAATTCTTGAAGATGTTTCACCTCTCATCCAAAAGGCTTCTTCGGTTCTGTCTGACTAGTGGGGAGTTCCAGGTATTTATCCTCTAGTGGACCAAAAGCAACACTAAGGCCCTGTCCACACGGCAACGGATTCAGGTGAATCCGATACAATTGTTTATCGTTTAGGCCTGGCGTCCACACGGCATTGGCGTTTTGGGTGCCCCAAAATGCAATCTTTTGAGAACGGGTCCCAGAGTGGAAAGGTCTGGATGAGTAGAATGGATTTGTTTACGATGACGTCACAACCACATGACTGTCAGTGCTTCACGCCGGGTAGAAGTGTAATGAACTCGATGCGAGTTGTCAACAAATCCTATAACTTGGTTCATGAAACGCGCTTACAAAATATTTCACTGTGAATATTTATTGTGTAATGGTGCAAAGTGAGAGAGAGAGAGAGAGAGAGAGAATAGCCCTTAGAGCAGAGTCAATCCCGCCAGCAAAAATAGGGAAAAAAAGGAGCGATCTCACCTCTTCAGATGTTGGTTTAAGTCCTACAATACATTCCTCAAAAAGGGCATAGAAGAACAAATTAATCCATCAACGTGTAGCATTCAATTTATTCCGGACCATTAAAGATGCGGGCGGCACGGTGGTGTAGTGGTTAGCGCTGTCGCCTCACAGCAAGAAGGTCCTGGGTTCGAGCCCCGTGGCCGGCGAGGGCCTTTCTGTGTGGAGTTTGCATGTTCTCCCCGTGTCCGCGTGGGTTTCCTCCGGGTGCTCCGGTTTCCCCCACAGTCCAAAGACATGCAGGTTAGGTTAACTGGCGACTCTAAATTGAGCGTAGGTGTGAATGTGAGTGTGAATGGTTGTCTGTGTCTATGTGTCAGCCCTGTGATGACCTGGCGACTTGTCCAGGGTGTACCCCGCCTTTCGCCCATAGTCAGCTGGGATAGGCTCCAGCTTGCCTGCGACCCTGTAGAAGGATAAAGCGGCTAGAGATAATGAGATGAGATGAGATTAAAGACGCCGCCTTCCGCGTAGAATCATACGTCATCCTCGCCGCCATATTGGATAGGTCAAAGCGGAGAATAAAGATGCCTCATTCATGTGCTGCGTTTAACTGTACCAACAGGTTTGCCGTCCAAACGAGATCACATGGGATTACCTTTCACAGGTGAGACTGGAAAAATACTTTTCATTGTATTTGGTGATTATAATGTAATTTTACGAACAGATTTTTCTGACTTTGTGGCTAATATGAAGTCTCGCGCATAATAGTTTATGCGCATGCATCCTTACTTCTTCTATTGTTCTGGTGTCTCTGAAGGGACCACCTTACAGTGCCCCTAGAGGTGTGGCATGTGTATTGCATCGTTTTCAACAAGCGTTGCGTTGCCATATGGACCTGATATTTTACTGATCGTTGCCCATGTGGACGCGATATTTTTTTAAATAACATCTCGTTGCCGTTGTCGTGTGGATGTAGCCTAAGGTGGGGTTTACATTAGACCGTATCAGCGGATCATCAGATTAACGTTTTTAAAACGATTAGTGTGCACACAGCAACACCAATACACGATTCGCGTGCACACAACAACGCCAATACACGGATACGCTCGGCTCCGCAGGCATCCTGCGCTCCAAATCACTCCACCCTGAACAGCGAGTGCCCTCTGGAGGGTGCGCACTCCGGCCCTGCGCAGCTCACAGAGCGCGCAAGTGGAGCGCACGAGCAGTGGTTTGGGACTGAGCCACTGTGTGTGTGATCTCAGTGCATGTCGGGCATGCGCGTCACTTACCACTTGCAAGTGGAAGGATGGCAAGCCTAAAGACAATCATAACTACACAATGGGCAGTATTTGCATCAGTATTTGCAGTATTTTCATACTTTTATACTCTTTAATGAAAGGTGATACAAGGCGGAAGTCCGCGCCGTTTTTCAGCAGTCGCGTCACATGACCAACGCCAGCGAATCAGGAAGGTGGATGTCACAGTGACGTTGTCCAATGACGATGCCAGCTAGAGCTCAGCACAGCGTATCCGCGTATTCTCTATGTTTACACAGCACCGGACCAGACACGAACTGGATTGAATACGTGGACCCTGGCGGATTCCCGTTTCCCGGCGTTTCCAGGCGTTTTAATGTAAACGGACAGTGCATCCGCGAAGAAAACGAGACCGATACGGTCTAATGTAAACTTGGCCTAAGGAGAGTCTCTGAGGTCTCAGTCATTCTGTAGATTGTTAGAGTCCCTGGGGGCCAGGTGTGAATGGTGTTAGCAGCCTAGAGGGTTGTTAAAGTGATCTGTGGGTCGTTGGCTCTCTCTGCCATCATGTGAGTTATTGAAGTCAGCTGAGGCTACGTTTACACTAGACCGTATCTGTCTCGTTTTCTTCGCGGACGCACTGTCCGTTTACATTAACCCCCCTGAAAAAGAGGGGAAACGGGAATCCGCCAGCATCCACGTATTCAATCTAGATCGTATCAGCTCCGGTGCTGTGTAAACATTGAGAATACGCGAATACGCTGTGCTGAGCTCTAGCTGGCGTCTCATTGGACAACGTCACTGTGACATCCACCTTCCTGATTCGCTGGCGTTGGTCATGTGACGCGACTGCTGAAAAACGGCGCAGACTTCCGCCTTGTATCACCTTTCATTAAAGAGTATAAAAGTATGAAAATACTGCAAATACTGATGCAAATACTGCCCATTGTGTAGTTATGATTGTCTTTAGGCTTGCCATCCTTCCACTTGCAAGTAATAAGTGATATGCGCTGGGATCTCACACACAGCGGCTCAGTCCCGAATCGTGGCTTGTTCACTTCACTCGCGCGCTCTGTGAGCTGCGCAGGGCCGGAGTGCGCACCCTCCAGAGGGCACTCGCTGTTCAGGGCAGAGTGATTTGGAGCGCAGGATGCCTGCGGAGCCGAGCGTATCCGCGTATTGGCGTTGCTGTGTGCACGGCTAACGGTTTTAGTGTCAACGCGAATCGTTTTAAGAACGTTAATCTGATGATCCGCTGATTCGACGTAATGTAAACGTAGCCTGAGTCTTGGTGTGGATGTGTATTCAGCACAGGATAAGCGGTTATGGATAATGGATGGATGATTATTCCCAGATAGATCAGGTATGTCACTTTACTAATTACCTCACCTGTGACAGAGTAAGCAGGGCAAGGTATTGTAATCAGTGTGGTTTATTTGTGTGTGTGTGTGTGTGTGTGTGTCTCTGTTAACAATCTAGCGTCTAGACAGTTGTACTGATTGACTTCAAATTTTCAGGGTAGGTGGGCAATGGTCCATAGATTACCTGATTACATTTTGGGGATAATCGGGTCAAGGTGAAGCTCAAGGTCACCGGAAAGGTCAACCTTTCGGTCAAAATAACATATTTTCCATTATACAGTGGTGCTTGAAAGTTTGTGAACCCTTTAGAATTTTCTATATTTCTGCATAAATATGACCTAAAACATCATCAGATTTTCACAAAAGTCCTAAAAGTAGATAAAGAGAACCCAGTTAAACAAATGAGACAAAAATATTATACTTGCTCATTTATTTATTGAGGAAAATGATCCAATATTACATATCTGTGAGTGGCAAAAGTATGTGAACCTTTGCTTTCAGTATCTGGTGTGACCCCCTTGTGCAGCAATAACTGCAACTAAACGTTTGCGGTAACTGTTGATCAGTCCTGCACACCGGCTTGGAGGAATTTTAGCCCGTTCCTCCGTACAGAACAGCTTCAACTCTGGGATGTTGGTGGGTTTCCTCACATGAACTGCTCGCTTCAGGTCCTTCCACAACATTTCCATTGGATTAAGGTCAGGACTTTGACTTGGCCATTCCAAAACATTAACTTTATTCTTCTTTAACCATTCTTTGGTAGAACGACTTGCGTACTTAGGGTCATTGTCTTGCTGCATGACCCACCTTCCCTTGAGATTCAGTTCATGGACAGATGTCCTGACATTTTCCTTTAGAATTCGCTGGTACAATTCAGAATTCATTGTTCCATCATACTACCACCACCATGTTTCACAGATGGGATAAGGTTCTTATGCTGGAATGCAGTGTTTTCTTTTCTCTAAACATAACGCTTCTCATTTAAACCAAAAAGTTCTATTTTGGTCGCATCTGTCCACAAAAATTTTTCCAATAGCCTTCTGGCTTGTCCACATGATCTTTAGCAAACTGCAGACGAGCAGCAATGTTCTTTTTGGAGAGCAGTGGCTTTCTCCTTGCAACCCTGCCATGCACACCATTGTTGTTCAGTGTTCTCCTGATGGTGGACTCATGAACATTAACATTAGCCAATGTGAGAGAGGCCTTCAGTTGCTTAGAAGTTATGCTGGGGTCCTTTGTGACCTCGCCAACTATTACACGCCTTGCTCTTGGAGTGATCTTTGTTGGTCGACCACTCCTGGGGAGGGTAACAATGGTCTTGAATTTCCTCCATTTGTATACAATCTGTCTGACTGTGGATTGGTGGAGTCCAAACTCTTTAAAGATGGTTTTGTAACCTTTTCCAGCCTGATGAGCATCAACAACGCTTTTTCTGAGGTCCTCAGAAATCTCCTTTGTTCGTGCCATGGTACACTTCCACAAACGTGTTGTGAAGATCAGACTTTGATAGATCCCTGTTCTTTAAATAAAACAGGGTGCCCACTCACACCTGATTGTCATCCCATTAATTGAAAACACCTGACTCTAATTTCACCTTCAAATTAACTGCTAATCCTAGAGCTTCACATACTTTTGCCACTCACAGATATGTAATATTGGATCATTTTCCTCAATAAATAAATGACCAAGTATAATATTTTTGTCTCATTTGTTTAACTGGGTTCTCTTTATCTACTTTTAGGACTTGTGTGAAAATCTGATGATGTTTGAGGTCATATTTATGCAGAAATATAGAAAATTCTAAAGGGTTCACAAACTTTGAAGCACCACTGTATCTCAAAAACAGTTGCTGATAGACAGATGTTTACTATTATGAGCATATAGGAACTCCCATATGGGCTTTCATTTGGCATCATGATCTTTAACCTTGAATGATTTTGAAATGTCAAACTCAAGGTCATGCATTTTCATAGACTATAACCTGACAGCTGATGATTGAGAAATATTACCATTATCAACATATAGGTATGAAATAAGTGCTGCCGGGCGAGCTTTGTTTTGCCTGGCAACACTTATTTTCTAATAATCTGTAATATCCACCTATTACTACAACTGAAATTATTTGATTTATCTTTAATATGTCAACACCTTGCATGCGCTCCAGCAAAATTGTGAATGCGTTATCTGCATTAAACTTATCCATTGTATATCTGCCAATTCAAGAATTCTTGGCACATCATGAAAATACTAAATACTACAATTAATATATGATATGAACAGCACATGTAATTACTGATATTTTGAAATTAAACATATGACAATGCTGATGGTTTTATTTCAAAGCAATATTTTTGAACATGATAATTACCAACTACGGAGGGTGAAGGCAAGAGCATGCTTCTTCCAAGATACATGAAGCAACCACAATTGCCATTTGTGCTATGTCGCAGGGCCACATATCACACTCGGAGAAAAGTGCTATCCTCTATTTCCTGTGTGTGTGTTGTTGTTGTTTTTCAAAAACCATTGGTCACAATTAATCATTGAGCCACTTTTCTTTGACTGTGACTCTAACAATGTGGGCGACACCTGCAGAAGAATCGTGGTCCACTCCTCCCTCCTGACTTCACACTTATGGGTTTGCATATGTGGACTCCTTCTTTAATTCAGAGTGAGATAGTCAATGCAAACCATTCATGATGTGTTCCTGAAACAATTTCTGTGTTGATTTGGATGTAGGTCTTTTTTTTTTTTTTAAGATTCATCTACAGTCAAGCCTTAACCGAGACTTAGGGATAAAATTTCATGGTACTTAAAAAAATTTCTGATGCCATCAATCTTCACAAGAGCCTCCAGACCATGAACCACGATACAGCCAAAATATCAGCTTCAATAAGCCACTGTAATATATCAATAAGGATCTATGTGCCATAAAATGTTTTAATGCAGATCAAGTGAAACAAAGTGAAAAATCAAGGATGAGGTGAGGAGGCAGGCATGGGTAATAATCACACCAGATCATACGACAAACAGTGCAAATAAGCTTGTTTACCAGGGTTTTGACATTTTATTTAGCCCAGGTTTTGATTAACGGTACAATCAGCTGTATTTTGTAATCATTACCTTCCTGGCAGACCATTCTGTTTTCCTCCGTGGTGATGAATGGCAAAGGCATTTTTATTTCTGTGCATTCATATTTAGTTAAAGACAACAGCGGAGCTCCTGGAGACTGAGAGCACTTTGTACGCTTTTTTTATTTATTTACACTACCATTCAAAAGTTTGGGGTCACCCAGACAATTTTGTGTTTTCCATGAAAAGTCACACTTTTATTTCCCACCATAAGTTGTAAAATGAATAGAAAATATAGTCGAGACATTTTTCTGGCCATTTTGAGCATTTAATCGACCCCACAAATGTGATGCTCCAGAAACTCAATCTGCTCAAAGGAAGGTCAGTTTTATAGCTTCTCTAAAGAGCTCAACTGTTTTCAGCTGTGCTAACATGATTGTACAAGGGTTTTCTAATCATCCATTAGCCTTCTGAGGCAATGAGCAAACACATTGTACCATTAGAACACTGGAGTGAGAGTTGCTGGAAATGGGCCTCTATACACCTATGGAGATATTGCACCAAAAACCACACATTTGCAGCTAGAATAGTCATTTACCACATTAGCAATGTATAGAGTGGATTTCTGATTAGTTTAAAGTGATCTTCATTGAAAAGAACAGTGCTTTTCTTTCAAAAATAAGGACATTTCAAAGTGACCCCGAACTTTTGAACGGTAGTGGACATCCTTTATTTATCCAGGAATTGTCCCATTGAGATACAAGATCTCTTCTTCCAGGGAGTCCTGGGCAAGATGGTGCACAGATATTAACATAAATTGCATACATACAGTAAAATACATACATCATACAGTGGTGCTTGAAAGTTTGTGAACCCTTTAGAATTTTCTATATTTCTGCATAAATATGACCTAAAACATCATCAGATTTTCACACAAGTCCTAAAAGTAGATAAAGTGAACCCAGTTAAACAAATGAGACACAAATATTATACTTGGTCATTTATTTTTTGATGAAAATGATCCAATATTACATATCTGTGAGTGGCAAAAGTATGTGAACCTCTAGGATTAGCAGTTAATTTGAAGGTGAAATTAGAGTCAGATGTTTTTAGTCAACTGGATGACAATCAGGTGTGAGTGGGCACCCTGTTTTATTTAAAGAACAGGGATCTATCGAAGTCTGATCTTCACAACACATGTTTATGGAAGTGTATCATGACACGAACAAAGGAGATTTCTGAGGACCTCAGAAAAAGCGTTGTTGATGCTCATCAGGGTGGAAAAGGTTACAAAACCATCTCTAAAGAGTTTGGACTCCACCAATCCACAGTCAGACAGATTGTATACAAATGGAGGAAATTCAAGACCATTGTTACCCTCCCCAGGAGTGGTCGACCAACAAAGATCACTCCAAGAACAAGGCGTGTAATAGTCGGCAAGGTCACAAAGGACCCCAGGGTAACTTCTAAGCAACTGAAGGCCTCTCTCACATTGGCTAATGTTAATGTTCATGAGTCCACCATCAGGAGAACACTGAACAACAATGGTGTGCATGGCAGGATTGCAAAGAGAAAGCCACTGCTCTCCAAAAAGAACATTGCTGCTCATCTGCAGTTTGCTAAAGATCACATGGACAAGCCAGAAGGCTATTAGAAAAATGTTTTGTGGACAGATGAGCCCAAAATAGAATTTTTTGGTTTGAATGAGAAGCTTTATGTTTGGAGACAGGAAAACACTGCATTCCAGCAAAAGTACCTTATCCCATCTGTGAAACATGGTGGTGGTAGTATCATGGTTTGGGCCTGTTTTGCTGCATTTGGGCCAGGACGGCTTACCATCATTGATGGAACAATGAATTCTGAATTGTACTAGCGAATTCTAAAGGAAAATGCCAGGACATCTGTCCATGAACTGAATCTCAAGAGAAGGTGGGTCATGCAGCAAGAGAACGACCCTAAGCACACAAGTCGTTCTACCAAAGAATGGTTAAAGAAGAATAAAGTTAATGTTTTGGAATGGCCAAGTCAAAGTCCTGACCTTAATCCAATTGAAATGTTGTGGAAGGACCTGAAGTGAGCAGTTCATGTGAGGAAACCCACCAACATCCCAGAGTTGAAGCTGTTCTGTACGGAGGAACGGGCTAAAATTCCTCCAAGCCGGTGTGCAGGACTGATCAACAGTTACCGCAAACGTTTAGTTGCAGTTATTGCTGCACAAGGGGGTCACACCAGATACTGAAAGCTAAGGTTCACATACTTTTGCCACTCACAGATATGTAATATTGGATCATTTTCCTCAATAAATAAATGACCAAGTATAATATTTTTGTCTCATTTGTTGAACTGGGTTCTCTTTATCTACTTTTAGGACTTGTGTGAAAATCTGATTATGTTTTAGGTCATATTTATGCAGAAGTTTAGAAAATTCTAAAGGGTTCACAAACTTTCAAGCACCACTGTACATAAAATCAACACAATATTAAGAACGTGAGAAATGGAGTTGTCACAGTCAACAGTCACGTCAGGTAAAACAGCTACATGTTTCCTGTAGGGCGGATTTTAACATTCCTTTGAAGGCTTTTACAGTAGGAAGTGCTTCTAATGTAATGATAACCTGCATCTCATTCCATATTGATGGTGCATAAAAGGAGAAGGCAGTTTTTCCAAGCTCTGACTGTACCATCGGAACATCCAAGAGCATCCTATTTGCTGCTCGCCTAGTATTGTAGGTGCCTGTGTGGTAAGTTAGAAGTCTTGAGATATAGAGCGGCAGTTTACCTAGCAATGCCTTGAGAGTAAGAATCAACAAGTGCCATTTTCGCCTCTGATATAGAAAGGGACAACCTAAAGATTCATATAAAGTGCAGTGATGTGTTCATGAACCTGCATTTGTTACAAAACGTATTGCAGCATGATACAGAGACTCCAGCTTTTTTAGCATGGAAGAGGCTGCATGCATATATATCACATCACCAGAGTCTAATACAGATAAAAAGGAGCTTTGCACTATTCTCTTTCTAGCCTCAAATGGAAAGCAGTCAAAGAGACTGAGAGCACTTTGTACGCTTTTACAATAACCATACTTGTATTTAATCGATCATTGGAGAGAAAAATATGTTTCTTATGAGAATGTTTTTCCTCGAGGTGAACTAAATACTTTCTCCAATTGCTTGGGTGTAAAATCTTGTGAGTAATGTTTATTTCATACAGTACTCTGGTCCACTTTCTTGAATGGTGCCAATAATTCTGGAGATGACTGTATCATCCATACGTCATGCCTGTGTCACCCAAAGTTGTAGACTACACATACCATGATCTTCAGCCTACAACTTCATCACATGACCACCAGTCAAGCACCTATCCCTGCAAATTCACCTGATTATTAATGCAACGCCGTTAAATAACCCAGACTCATGATGTTACTTTGCAAAGTCTTGTTACTTCTGCCAACTTTGTTGGAGGAGGTTACGTTTTCGCCTCTGTGTGTTTGCAGAGTATGTTGATCTGGGGTGTGGTTCCCAAAAGCCTCATAACACTAAGAGCATCTTAACTAGGAGAGAGAGAGTTCATTGTGATGCTCGCTCTAGCATTTAACGATGATCTTTGTGCTACGATGCTTTTGGCAAACCCACCCCTGTCCGTTTGTTTGTTTGATTTTGGTGCTCTAGCATTGTCATTTCTTGACCTATCCTCACAAAAATGCACTGGAGAACTCATTAGGGTCACACAAAGACATCCTCAGTTTTTGGTGGGTCAATGTCAAAGGTCAAGGTCACCAAGGTCAAATCTTGCAAAAACACCTAATCGGCCATAACTTCCAAACCAGTGTTCCTATTGAGATGGGACTGGTAGCGTTGGAAAGCATTTCTGAATCCCTTTCAAGTCCACTATTGATGTTTTACCTGTGATATCTTGAGGTCAAAAAATTTGGTCAAATTTCATCAGATTTTTGACAAATTTGACCTTGACCTCAAAAACATGTTTATCGATTTGATATCAATACTCTGACCATGAATTAGCATTCTGGGCCTAATTCTAATGTCATTTGCAAAATTTGGGGTCAAAGGTCAAGGTCACAGTACTGGTTTTTAGTGCCAACATTTCAAGTGCCTATAACTCAGAAAGTTGAACTCAGAATTTGATGAAATGTTTTTTGTAGGTTCTCCATTAAAACTCCCTTTGATCGATAAAATAAAATCCTGAGCAAACTTGATAATGACATCACAAAAAATCACGTCATATTCCATCAAATTCCCATTATAATCATTCTGTCTGTCCATCTGTCCGTCCATCTGTCCATCACACTTTGAGGGGAACTACTTTGTGAACAGCATAACTACCAAAAGGAACAATGGTACAGCCTAGTGAGTGGTACCAATGGACTCGGGGAACATTGTAGTTCTGCACCCATATGAGACATTTGACCTTGACCCAAATACTGTATGATCTTGTTTGAACATCACGAAAAACATGGAAATATAAATAAAATATCATGGAAATCAAGCTGATGTGTATTACTTTGTGAACACCATAATTACCAGAATAAACAAAGGCACAGCCTAGTGAGTGGTACCAATGGACTCAGGGAACATTGTAGTGTGGGACATTTGACCTTGACCCAGTTATGACCTTGTTTGAAAGTCACGAAAATCAACTTGACAGGTACGATTCTGTGAATACCATACTGTCAGAAGGAACGATGGCGAGTGATGGCAATGGACTCAGGCCAAGTTTACATTAGATCGTATCTGTCTCGTTTTCTTCGCGGATGCACTGTCCGTTCACATTAAAACGCCGGGAAACGCCGGGAAACGGGAATCCGCCAGGGACCACGTATTCAACCCAGTTCGTGTCTGGTCCGGTGCTGTGTAAACATTGAGGATACGCGGATACGCTGTGCTGAGCTCTAGCTGACATCGTCATTGGACAACGTCACTGTGACATCCACCTTCCTGATTCGCTGGCGTTGGTCATGTGACGCGACTGCTGAAAAACGGCGCGGACTTCCGCCTTGTATCACCTTTCATTAAAGAGTATAAAAGTATGAAAATACTGCAAATACTGATGCAAATACTGCCCATTGTGTAGTTATGATTGTCTTTAGGCTTGCCATCCTTCCACTTGCGAGTGGTAAGTGATATGCGCTGGGATCACACACACAGCGGCTCAGTCCCGAATCACTGCTCGTGCGCTTCACTCGCGCGCTGTGTGAGCTGCGCAGGGCCGGAGTGCGCACCCTCCAGAGGGCACTCACTGTTCAGGGCGGAGTGATTTGGAGCGCAGGATGCCTGCGGAGCCGAGCCGCTGAGGAGAAATTTACACATTACACTTACGTGCCGTCTAATTAGTCATGTGATTAGCGTATCCGTGTATTGGCGTTGCTGTGTGCACGCGAATCGTGTATTGGCGTTGCTGTGTGCACGCTAGTCGTTTTTAAAAACGTTAATCTGATGATCCGCTGATACGGTCTAATGTAAACCCCACCTCAGGAGACGTCGTAGTTGTGCTGCAGAACAACCATTACCTGTTTTGATCGCCGCGCGTAACCTGCCCATATCGTTGCCCTGCGCAACATAGCTCCTTGTTTTTCTTTCTTGTACTGTCGCCGTTAACATGATTGATCTGTAGAGGTCAATGAGTGTAAAACAGTGCTGTTAACACAATAGCTCCTGAACTGCTGTTCCAATTAACTTTACATTTTCAGGAAAGATTCGTTCATGGAAACTCCCTATTGATTTTGGATACTTATCAATCAAAACTAAATGATTTGTGATTTTTGCAAGTATCGTGCTCTGCACAACTTTTCATTTGTTTGTTTGTCTGTTCCCAATGTAACTGAAAAAGTAGTGAACGGATTTTGATGAAACTTTGAGGAAAGGAGGGCCATGGGCCAAGGAACATTTGATTAGATTTTGATGCAATTCCAAATATGTGGCTTGGCGGCGGTTTACACTCGACTGAGTGCCCTTCTATTTTCTTTATTTTGTCTATGGTAGTTCGGGGACTTTGTTATGTGCCTGCACTGATTTAATCTGGTCTAGTTTCTGTAGGTTTATTTGATGATTGTTTGGCCATTAGCTTCTTATGTTTTTCGTAGTATCTGGCTCGCTGCCTGCTACCTAGCTTTTAATAAAACCAGAAAACTTGCATGTCTGTCCACATCACATCATCATTAGAGAGACAGACAGACAGACAGAGACAGACAGATTGAGAGAGAGAGAGATACAGAGAGAGAGAGGGCTTCTCTATGAAACTGGGGTAAGAATGTATTCACTAATGACATTCTCTGAAGACAAACGTGAAAGCCATATTCTGTTCTAATATACTGCACAGCCAAATCACCTGCAGTTTTTACAGGTAAAAACAAAAATCTCAGGTACTCATTGCATCTTTGTCTCACCAAAATATTAAGGATGCATTTTCTAAACAATAACTACAAATAAAACAACAAACTCGAAGGGCACTCAGTAGAGTGCATACCGCTGCCAAGCCACATCTTAACAACATCAAAATCAAATCTGGTGCAGATTTAAGGGCCCCTACATCCAAAATAAAATAGTTTTAGTATTGCAGATACCAAGATATGCCTGCCATTTTTTATTTTAAAAAATAAACAAAATAAATTGTTATGTGGGATTGAGCTGAAGAGTTTATGGTATAAATTTATATTTAATAGTAGGTCCTAGCTTAGGTTTTTTTTTTGCTCGTGACACGAATGAAGTGAAAAGTGAGCTGGGTGAGTCCTTTTGGATTTTATCAGGGCACGGGAACTTTGTGCATCGACATAATAACATGATGTATTCCTGGACTGCACTGTAGACTACATGTAAAGGGTGTGTGCCATCGTTTTATATTTATGGTATTGTTAACACGCATGTTCACAAGCCAAAATGATAAGATGCTGGAGCAGGATTACTGCACACACACACGTGTTGGCTGTCCGGCTCCTGCTCGTGTTCATTAATACAATCTCCCTGTACTCACTATACCCTGTGTATGTACATGGAACACGTGCCGTTTTGGGGCGGAGCCTCACTTTGATTTTTACGTCAGTGGTTGGATCGGTCTGATTTTTGCAGCAGCTCTGAAGAAAATCTACTTGAAATCCCATGAGTCTTAGGAACTGGCATGTTCACAAGCCAAAATGATAAGATGCTGGAGCATCTTATGCAACTCACATGATCACTGTATCGTTCTCTCAGTCTGTTAGACTCAGGAGCTCAGATTGCAGTTGCTAAAATAGTAATAATTTATTGAGAGAAGGTGTTTTGTGGTCAGTGTACTACACTGTAGTGTGTCATGTGGTGATGCATTATAGGACAATGCAACTTTCATAAGTTGCCTGCAACTAAATTACCTGTAACTCTGACAATATCATTTTCAGTGACTAATAAAATGGTTTTAAAAGTTTCTACTTTTAAAACATGTTTTTGATACGGTAATTTCCTTTAAGAGGTTTAATTTACAACATGTCTCTGGCAGCTCAAAATGCATTTCCAGGCATTTAAAAACTGCAGAGCTTCCAGGGGCCTCTGGCAATCCCTGGGACCCAGACCCCCCCGGCCTTACTGGGTTGACACCCCCCTCCCCTTCCTATTTTCCTTGATCCGCCCCTACTTGAATGTAGGGTAATACTAACGCTGGACACTAATCTCATCTCATCTCATCTCATTATTTCTGGCCGCTTTATCCTGTTCTACAGGGTCGCAGGCAAGCTGGAGCCTATCCCAGCTGACTACGGCCGAAAGGCGGGGTACACCCTGGACAAGTCGCCAGGTCATCACAGGGCTGACACATAGACACAGACAACCATTCACACTCACATTCACACCTACGCTCAATTTAGAGTCACCAGTTAACCTAACCTGCATGCAGTGGCGGCTGCTGGTTTTTAAAACAGGGGAAGCCCATTTTACGCATTCATCGTAAAACCTGTAGGCCAGATATCAAAGCATAGAAAGGTGTGCCCCATTAGCATAGTGAACTAGACAACCCTACCTAGTGGCAGAAAGTATTTTTGCTTGTACATTTCATGTTATAGTCTGGCTTGCCAGGCTAGTGCCTCATATCCTTAATCAAAAATATCAAACATCCAAAAATCACTGGCTATTCAACGAAGAGCCTTGAACATCATACCCTGATATGCAACACAGAGTCTTTAACACAACACCCAGCTGTGCAACACATCCTTGAACATCTTCTGCAACACAGTCTGGAAATTCATAACCAGGTAGGCTATGCAACACACAGAACCTTGAATATTATACCCAGGTATAACCTATAACACAGAGCCCACCATTCTCTTAACATTACTGAACAATATACACACTTCACATTCATGAACATTATATGATGCACACTATTTATACACAAATTCTGCCCTCCGCTCCTTTTCCAGAAAATGGTCTGTGACCCTGTCATACCAGCTGGTTGTGCTTTCCAGAGACTTCACCAATTTCTGTTAGCAGCTAGCACTGCAGATCCCAATAAGGCTCAAGCTAGCCTACAACCAGATTGAACTACAAATGAAATAAACGAGTGAATTCACGAATGATCAAACTGATAGAATGGATGAAAGTTAACGGAGCACAACGAGTAATATTTACATTTATTTACAGAGTAATGTACAGAGACATCAATGAGAAGAAACGTTTATATGAAAAGAAAGTCGGACAGCACTTTGGCACACGACTACACTTTCTCGACATCCGCTGGGGACTCACTGATCATACTTCTGTGTTCCTCGCCGACGCCGAAGTACAGAGCCCGCCCTCCTCATGTCTTTCAAACACTACCTCCAATAATCCTTCATCAGCCCGGCTTCTTGTCCCTCCCACTGTCTCGTTTAGTCCCAGAGAAGCCCGGCTTCCCTGGAAGTGACGATTTTGTCGATTTTAACCAATAACAACTAGCCGAAATTGGCTGTTCAGAGCCGTCTCATAGACTGCAACGGAAACCCGGCTGCCAGTGCATAGAGCCCATTGAAATAAGAAAGGTTACAGCCAGTGTTGCCAGATTGGGCGGTTTTAAGTGCATTTTGGCGGGTTTTGAACATATTTTGGCTGGAAAACATCAGCAGTATCTGGCAACGCTGGTTACAGCCTGGCAGCAAAGGTGATTCTCATAGCGAACTGCAAGTTCATCAGACATCACTCAAATAAGTTACAGGATAGTTATGAACGTAAATACAATCTTGGGCATATATTATGTTATGCAAGTTATTGTTTTAATGAGAATTCAACGTCATAGATGCCGCAGTTTGGGGAGAGAATTTTAGGGGAAGCTCGGCTTCCCTTGTTGTCTCTGAGAAATCGCCCCTGCCTGCATGTCTTTGGACTGTGGGGGAAACCGGAGCACCCGGAGGAAACCCACGCGGACAACATGCAAACTCCGCACAGAAAGGCCCTCGCCGGCCACGGGGATCGAACCCGGACCTTCTTGCTGTGAGGTGACAGCACTAACCACTACACCACCGTGCCGCCTGCTGGACACTAATGGCCCTTTTCCACTACCCTTTTTCAGCTCACTTCAGCTCGCTTCAGCTCACTTCAGCCCGACACGGCTCGCATTTCGACTACCAAAAACCAGCACGACTCAGCTCGCTTCAGCCCTGCTTAGCCCCTAAAACTTGCACCGTTTTGGAGTAGGGCTGAAGCGAGCCAAAGCGAGCCGAGTGAGGTTGGGGGCGTGAGCAGACACTCCCCTGTGCACTGATTGGTGAGGAGGAGTGTCCTCACATGCCCACACACGCCCCGCGAGCGCGCTGGGATCTGTAAACACCGCAAACCCGGAAGGAGAAGAATTACGAATTACGAGAATTTCTGAAGCCTTATGCGCCTCGCCTCATCTATACGCTCTTGCCAGTATCTGTCCGCGTTGTCGGGTCGTGAGACTACCGCTTAAAAGATCACTGATGTCACTGTTTGCACTGCTTAACGACATCACCTGACGTCCACCCACTTTCGCTAACTCCACCCAATGTGTCCACCCACTTCCAGCCAGCACGGTTCAGCGCGGTTGTAGTCGAAATGCAACTCCAACAGCCCCGCTCAGCCCGACTCAGCACGGCACGGCTCAGCCCGACTCAGCCGCGTTTGTAGTGGAAAAGCGGCATAATTTTCACCAAAATCCGTTCACTACCTTTTGAGTTACGTTGAGAACAGACAAAAAAAAAGTCCTGGATCCACAAACGTATCTGGATTTGCATCAAAATCTAATCAATTGTTCTTTGGCCCATGGCTCACCTTTCCTCAAAATTTAATCAAAATTCATTCACTCTGGATTGAGTTACACTGGGAACAGACAAACAAACAAACAAACAAACAAACAAACAAACAAACAGAGGTGAAAACATAACCTCCTCCACCAAAATTGCTGGAGGTTATAAACTACATGATATAACCACAATGTTCAGTGGCATATATTAAGTTATTGCAATATAATTATTTGTAATTGCAAGTGCAGTCAGGCGTTGTAAACTCAAGAAGGATCTGAACTGTTTTCCACATGCTACTTAACTATGTCTTTTAAAAGTAGGTCATGTACAATGCCTGGAAATTCTGACCATTCACTTTGAGACGATTAAATCATAGAAAGAAAGTTTCAGGTCAAAAGTGAGAGACAAGCAGAGAGAGAAGGAGAGATAGACAGAAAGGGTCTGCTTTTGTTTTGGTTTGTTTTTGTTTTTTATTTATTATTTATTTTAAAAGGAAATGCCAGTTGTGTTCAGGTAATCACATATCATCAGAATAGACATACATTTATTTTATTGACAAAATACTGTATAATTAAATCATCTGTGCTTTTTGTATGTAGTTCTTGGTACACGGTTGCTCTTTAACTCGGCTTAACATAAAACTACGTGGACAAAAATGAAACAGGGTGGAGTCACACTGGCCTTTTGTCTATAAGAATGAAGATCCCTGGTCTAGGTTCATTTCTAAGTTTAAACAGTAGCTTTTAAATGTATAGGTAATTAATACCAGCTGAATGTGAATTACGTTACAGTCGTTTTCTGTGGCACTTGAACAAACGATGAACGTTCATTTCCATGGAAATGAGTCGTTCCGCTGCACAGTGAAATGTAATGAAGCATGGCGTGTTACGCACTATATAACATTTATAATGCCTCAAAGGCTACATCCACACGACAATGGCAACGAGATTTTTTTTTTTAAATATCGCGTCCACATGGGCAACGGATCAGTAAAATATCAGGTTCATATGGCAACGCAACGCTTGCTGAAAACGATGCAATACACATGCCACACCTCTACGTGCGCTGTAAGACGGTCCCTTCGGAGACACCAGAACAATAGAAGTAGACGCATGCGCATAAACCCCTTCTTCTGTAGCATCAGCCACATAAAGTTTTGATTATTAATCAGTAGCGTAAAACAAAAGATGCGGAAAGAGGAATGAATGGGGGTAGATGGAAGCCGGTACGCCAACATTCTGATATCCTCCAGAATTCTTTAATGGTCCGGAATAAATTGAATGCTACACGTTGATGGATTACTTTGTTCTTCTACGCCCTTTTTGAGGAATGTACTGTCGGACTTAAACCAACATCTGAAGAGGTGAGATCGCTCCTTTTTTTTCCTATTTTTGCTGGCGGGATTGTTTTTGCTTTTGGAAAGCGCACAGGCGGTGCACGGTTTGGTTATACTCAGTACTTCCGCAGTGTTTGGACTAAAGACTCTGCCCTAAGGGCTATTCTCTCACTCTCTCTCTCTCTCTCTCTCTCTCTCTCTCTCACTTTGCACCATTACACAATAAATATTCACAGTGAAAATATTTTGGGGCGGCACGGTGGTGTAGTGGTTAGCGCTGTCGCCTCACAGCAAGAAGGTTCTGGATTCGGGCCCCATGGCCAGCAAGGGCCTTTCTATGTGGAGTTTGCATGTTCTCCCTGTGTCCGCGTGGGTTTCCTCCGGGTACTCCGGTTTCCCCCACAGTCCAAAGACATGCAGGTTAGGTTAACTGGTGACTCTAAATTGAGCGTAGGTGTGAATGTGAGTGTGAATGGTTGTCTGTGTCTATGTGTCAGCCCTGTGATGACCTGGCGACTTGTCCAGGGTGTACCCCGCCTTTCGCCCGTAGTCAGCTGGGATAGGCTCCAGCTTGCCTGCGACCCTGTAGAACAGGATAAAGTGGCTACAGATAATGAGATGAGATGAGAAAATATTTTGTAAGCGCGTTTCATGAACCAAGTTATAGGATTTGTTGACAACTCGCATCGAGTTCGTTACACTTCTACCCGGCGTGAAGCACTGACAGTCATGTGGTTGTGACGTCATCGTAAACAAATCCATTCTACTCATCCAGACGACTTCGCAACGGGGCTGTTGCCAGATTTTTCCACTCTGGAACCCGTTCTCAAAAGATTTCATTTTGGGGCACCCAAAACGCCGGTGCCGTGTGGACGCCAGGCTGAAACGATAAACAATTTTATCAGATTCACCTGAATCCGTTGCCGTGTGGACAGGGCCTAAAATGTCAAAGTGTAGAATGCATGTCTCTAAAATGCTACCAGCATCTAGTGGTGTCTCTAAAAGACATTTAAAAGGTTGAACTGACAATGAAGAATAGTACGGAATTTTGATTTAGTGTATTATACATTACATAATTATACATTATTTGTACCCTGACATAATTTCTAAAAAGGAAAAGGACACACATGTGCAAAGTACTAAAAATGGAAACTTATGATCTAGGATAAGTTTCCAGCAGTCAAGTTTGTATTTTAATGATTAGATCTGCAGATTTGAGATTAAAGTATATGCAGCAGATCGGCATGTATGAACACAGACCCAACACCAATAAACAATAATATAATAAAATGTCCAATGTTTGTAACACATTGAAAACATTATACACCGAAGTAACTCAGTTTATTATCTCCAACAACTTTGTTGGAGGAGGTTATGTTTTCACCTCCGTTTGTTTGTTTGACTCGTCCCAACGTAACTCAAAAACTAGTGAACAGATTTTGATGAAATTTTGAGGAAAAGTGGGCCATGGGCCAAGGAACCATTGATTAGATTTTGATGCAAATCTGGATAAGTATGTGAATCCAGGATTTTTTTTTTTTGTCTTTTCCCAACATAACTCAAAAAGTAGTGAACAGATTTTGATGAAATTTGGTGCACAGCTTTAGTATTTATTATCCTATCAAATCAAGTTTTGATTTGATATGATAATAAATACTAAAGCTGTACACCAAATTTCATCAAAATCGGTTCACTACTTTTTGAGTTATGTTGGGAAAAGAATAAACAGGTGAAAGTGGCAGGTGTGGTAGAGACGGATGCGGAAGACAGGGAGCAATGGAGACGAAAGATCCACTGTGGCGACCCCTAATCGGGAGCAGCCAAAAGAAGAGGAAGATCCAATCAAATCAAGTGATTTGATTTTGATGTTGATAATATGTGGCTTGGTGGAGGTATACACTCTATTGAGTGCCCTTCTAGTTTTCTACACTGCTTTCACTTCCACTGCAAATTGCACACTTCAAGCACAGTGAAATTCATCCTCTGCATTTAACCCATCTGAAGCAGTGAACACACACATACAATAAGTAATGAGCACACACACATACCCAGAGCAGTGGGCAGCTATACTACAGCACCCAGAGTTGGAGGTTAGGTGCCTCGCTCAAGGGCACTTCAGCCCAAGGCCGCTCCCATGTTAATCTAACTGCATGTCTTTGGACATGTGGGGGAAACCGGAGCACCCAGGAAACCCACACAGACACGGGGAGAACATGCAAACTCCACACAGAAAGGCCGCCGTTGACCACTGGGCTCGAACCCAGAACCTTCTTGCTGTGAGGCAACAGTGCTAGCCACTACACCACCATGCTGCCCCTGCACTACTTTTCCTTCCATTGGCTTCATTTGTTTTCTCATTAAAAATTAGTTCATCATTAATTTATTGTATATCAACAATATGGCCAAGCTGAAATGCATTGAGAATTAAGGAAAGCAGTACCATCACATAAATGCTTTTTAAATTTTGAGCAAAAGGTTTTTATGTGTTATTTTATGACCTATTAAAATATGATGACATTAAAATTAGCACTTTTTTTCTCTACTGGTCTTTCAGTTTGTCTGTGTGAGATCATCATCTACACCAGTGAACAGTGGTGTGTGCTGAGAGTTTTATGGTATAATCAAGTCACTTGTTTTTGTTTCTTTTTTTTAATGCAGCTTAAAGCTAGACGGCCTTTCAATTTCTTAAAATCGGTGAAATTTAGTTCCGTCTGAAATGTGGTCATTGTGATATACCGTATGTTTATTTCTGTGATATCTAAAAAAAAATATCAGGCCATTCTGTGGCTGGGAAGTTATTTAATTTGAGGGAATTAAAGCAAATAATGTGCATGAAATCGCTCGCTTCGCGCAGTCGAGCAGACAGAGGAAGTCCGTGTGCGCATGCGCAGGTTTACCTTCTTCTTCTTCTTTTGGGTTTTACAGCAGCTGGCATCCACAGTGTTGCATTACTGCCATCTACAGGTTTCCCTTTGAGCGTGCACTGACAGTTCCATCATTCTGTCGCTAAACGAACAGCTGATCACACCAAGGTGCTCACTGAGCGCCAATATTTATTAGTTTGGTCCTGCATTTCCTTTCCTTCGTATATAACATAACGTCTTTTCTTCTCGCTTTCCGTTACTGTAGTCGGTCTTTCACATTTCATTTGCACACTCACGTCCTCCATTTTTCTCTCCTGTTTCAAATTTGTATCCCACAATGCCTTGCGCGAACGGGGAAAGCCCACCACGTGATGCATGCCGTAGTATCTTGAATTGGGTCATGGGGAAGCAGGAAAAAATAGCGGAGAATTTAGGGCCACATGGCTCTAATTTCATTAATTGTTCTATTTTTTTTTTAAATAAAATAGGAAGTCTGTGATTTGAATTCAGTAGCTTTCGGTCACTAAACAAAAATAATTGGGTGTTGCGAAAATTCTTTTTATGACCTACACTTGAAAAATCTGAAAGGCAGTCTAGCTTTAACCTTACAGGGACTGACTGCTCATTAATGACATAAAATTCTCCACCAATTCATGCTCAACAATAATCACATGTCTGCATTCTCAATTTGGTAAAAACATCGCCATAATGTCTACAAATTTACCTTTTTCTTCTTCTTTCGGCTGTTCCTGTTAGGGGTCGCCACAGCGGATAATGTCCCTCCATCTCCTCCTGTTTTCCATATTGTCTTTTGTCCCACTACCTGACCTCATGTCTTCCTTCACCACATCATAAATCTCATCTTTTCTCTTCCTCTTTTCCTTCTACCTGGCAACTCCATCTCCAACAGTCTTTTCCCAATAGAGATCTTGCAGTCACGTGACCGGAAAGTACACAACCGCCATCTTGTCGGTCAAAAACACCGCTAAATACTGCTGCACTCGTGTACAGAATGGATCAATTTCAACCGACAGACTACACGGCTCATTTTTCTAATGAACAGATAACTAGATATATGTCTAAAATAAACGATCTACAGATTAGTGACCCTTATGGCTTACCGGACGGAGTTTTCACGACCGTGTCAGTGGATATGGAACTGCCAGAGGTGGAATACCCGGACGTGTATAATTACCTCATTAACTTTCCCTCGCTGTTCAGTGGTGAAGCACTGTGTGCTTATAAATCTCTGGACAGTTATCTTTACAGAAATTCAGGATTTGTCAGCGACTCAGATGTGGCATCTTGTAAACAAGAATCTTCATTGGATGGGTAAGTCATTTAAGTATTGAGTATAGCACTGACCAGCCGATTATAGAATAGAATAAGGTAATTCCAGCTGTAATTCCAAATCGTCCGTCTTGTTTACATGGATCTGGCATTGGAGAGATAGAGGCTTAGCAGTGGAGGTTTGAGTGGCTGTTTTCTGAGCTTAGTCAACAGGCCGGCTCTGCCTGCAGCCTCGCTTTTGCTTCTGCTCCTGACACTGCCTCCTTCGCTTTGCTTCCAATAACAATCCATGGAGACCCCACTGGTCTCGCTATCTCGTCCGGAATGTTGTGCATGCAATTGAAATCGCTACAAACCGTCATTTTCTGCTGGAAACCCATGTCCAGTAAGTCCATACGGTTGTAGTGGATATTGAAGTCCAGTACAGATGAACAACACGCAAAAATACACACAAAAAACATAAAAAACGTGCACAGGTAGGGAGAGCTTGTAGCCGCAGCCGTTGTAGTAGAATTGTATATAGTAGGGTTTTCCAGAAGAAAAGGTAGAAGTAAAAGTAGAAGTAGAACTAGAAGTAGAAGGCGGAATATGGCGTTTGACCGACAAGATGGCGTCTGTCACAATCTGGATCGGCTGTGACGTCACATGCAAGTGCTCCATATACCCCAGATCTCTCCTCTGTACGTGTCCAAACCATCTCAATCTCACTTCTCTCACTTTGGCCAAGTTTACATTAGACCGTATCAGCGGATCATCAGATTAACGTTTTTAAAACGATTAGTGTGCACACAGCAACACCAATACACGATTTGCGTGCACACAGCAACACCAATACACGGATACGCTCGGCTCCGCAGGCATCCTGCACTCCAAATCACTCCGCCCTGAACAGTGAGTGCCCTCTGGAGGGTGCGCACTCCGGCCCTGCGCAGCTCACACAGCGCGCGAGTGAAGTGCACAACCAGTGATTCGGGACTGAGCCGCTGTGTGTGAGATCCCAGCGCATATCACTTACCACTTGCAAGTGGAAGGATGGCAAGCCTAAAGACAATCATAACTACACAATGGGCAGTATTTGCATCAGTATTTGCAGTATTTTCATACTTTTATACTCTTTAATGAAAGGTGATACAAGGCGGAAGTCCGCGCCGTTTTTCAGCAGTCGCGTCACATGACCAACGCCAGCAAATCAGGAAGGTGGATGTCACAGTGACGTTGTCCAGTGACGACGCCAGCTAGAGCTCAGCACAGCGTATCCGCGTATTCTCAATGTTTACACAGCACCGGACCAGACACGATCTGGATTGAATACGTGGACCCTGACGGATTCCCGTTTCCCGGCATTTCCAGGCATTTTAATGTAAATGGACAGTGCATCCGTGAAGAAAACAAGACAGATACGGTCTAATGTAAACTTGGCCTCAGACCACCTCGTCTGTTCAGTGATGGCAGAGAGAGCCAATGACCCACAGATCACCCTAATGACCTTCTAGGCTGCTAACACCGTTCACACCCGGCCTCCAGTGACCCTACCGGCAACACCTACAGGACGACAGAGGGTCAACGACCCATGTGACCTCAACGACTCTCCTTCGGGTTGTTTTTGGTCCATTAGAGGATAAATACCTGGAACTCCACCCTAGTCAGACAGAACTGAAGAAGCCTTTTGGACGAGAGGTGAAACATCTACAAGAATTTCAAGCAAGTCCAGTTGCCTTCTTTAGCACTTACAGTTTACGATGATCTGGATAACTGAGAACCTTCACAGACATCTTAGCCTTTGGGCATTTTACAGCCACTTGAGCCGACAATAAACCCCTGACACCTTTCCATTCTTTTATGATTAACAGCACACTTAGGTTTTAGGGTTCTATCAATAGAACCCTAAAACTGCACATGCAGCTCTGCTTCTGGTAAGAAGATGGCTTATAAAACATATAACAGGAAAATAAAAATCATCTCTGTTTTATTTGGCTCAAGAATAAGTACGGAATGATGACTTGTGCTTTTAAATATATAGCAAATATTATTCTGTCTTCAATAAAAAACAATTAGTCTACATCTGTCAAAACAATGACACACAGGACCAGATTACTGTCTTAGCCGAGTGTTACGTATGTTGTGTGTGTGCACTGTACTATGCAGAAACATTAGGAAAAAGTGTGTAAGGGTGGTAAATCAAAACACAACAGGTCAGGGTTTTGCTGAGCTCCAGCTCCAGGACTTGGTAGGTAAACAGACAAAGCTGTTAGGCAATGGAAATATATCATGCTATACCACAATTCACGAGTTTTAGGCGACTCTTTTTGTCAGTACAAAGCTCAAGCTTTATTTTCAATGTCAAATAACTGTTGTATCATGTATTTTGTGGCCTGCTGTGGACAGGATTATTTGGTGACCATAGGTTTTGATGGCGAAGGACAATTTTAAATAATGACATTGCCTCAAACAATATTGAAAGGCTGTCACACTTGAATTGAAATATAGGCTACTGTCTATATCTCATATATAGAGAGGATATTACACGGTTGCGCAAACATATGAAGTTTATCCTCGAGTGGTGAACATATTCATGAGTGAGTGAAGTGAACACGTGAAAATATTTTCAATATGAGAAGATAAACTTCATATCTTCACACCACTGTGTAATGTTCTTTATATTATATAGACATCTCCACAAAAGAAATACACAAGTTAATCAAAAGAATTTTAATTTTGAAGCAGTTCGCCATTTTTACAACGCACGTCTAGTCAGCAGGAAAACACTGGGAGTGACATCATCGGAGTGAAATATCATGAATTATTATCCATACAGGCCACTTTTTCAATGGAATAAAAACGTGTTCTTTTCCCTTCTAGTGGGTTTCATTCATTTGGTTTGATAGCATGCAATATCGTTAGCATATCACTTATCCTACCATATGTGTATTACGTCACTTTACCCAATGGAGAATGAGCGTTGAATATAGTTTCCGATATTGCATGGTTGTCAAGACAACATGACGTCAGAATATCCAATGAGAAACTTTTACACTGTGCATGCACAGAAGCATTTCTTTGTTCGTTGGGAAGGAGAAAGACGCATTGAACACTGGAAAGGCTTCCAAAACTTCATTAGATATTCTTCACGCATATTTACAAGCAGTGGCGAACTGTTATTATTAGAGCTGGGACTTCAGCTCACCAAAACTTAGACAGACACCAAAAAAGCAACAGGGCAAAGGATTTTGTAAGGGATTAGCGGCAGGCTGCCAGGTCGCTCCGTTGTGTGTAGCTGTTCTCAATGTTGATTTTAAAAGTAACTCAGTAAATTACACAGGGAAACGAATACTTAAGTCTGAGTGAAAAATACTGTATCGAGCGTGCAGCGTGGAAGAAGAGTCTGGAGACAGAAATCTTAGTTTCTTGGTCGTTAGCCTGTAGCTCTTGATAGCACTGGCTTGACCACTTTGTTAGCATTAGCTAACATTACTGATGAACGCTACACCGGCTGGAAGGTGACTTCACTGCTGCGCTGACGGCGCTGACTTGCGGTTAAGCTCCCGTTGGCCTTCGAGAATGCTGATATGAAGAGAGTGTGTATGTATAATAATAATAATAATAATAATAATAATATTGGCTGGCTTTTTTCATGGTCTATCAGATATATTCCATTCAGCTACTCATCTTCGAGTCTTTCAGTATCATGCTCGCTGAATGGAATATATCTGATAGACCACTCGACACCAGCCAATATTATTTAAATATGTCCCTCAGATACGTGATGTATTTCATATGAAAAATGAGTTTTTCAACACGAGAAGATAAACTTCATATCTTCAAGCCAACGTGTGATTTTCTTTTTATTATATCGACACATTCACAAACAAAATGTCCCCAAATTTATCAAAACAATTCATCGATTTCCTCACGAGTGACAGAGAGAGATTTATGTCCCGGTTTTGGTTCTCCATATCCCGGATGGAGCTCAGATGAAAAATATAAGTGTTGTATTAACCAGTAAAACACTTGTTTCCGTATAATATATATTCATATATACTGTCTATACTGTGAATTTTTCATGTAGCCCTGTAATAGGAAGTAGAATCTCAAAGACTTGAATGAATTGAACAATCAAGTTCAAAGTATGTACACTGATTCAAGGAGAAAACTGTAAAAATGTCAAATACTGAATATTCCTGGCATAACATTACCACGTCATTGTTTAATTTGCCTCATGTTTAAAGAAATGTACCCCGCTGACCTTTCAGATATACCATTTTTATCATGACTTTAATGAAATCAGATGCTATAAATTTGTAAGCAATTGGTGCAATTGTGATGGTTTATGATCCTGATAATTGAACTCCAAAGACATAGGAGCAATCTAGCTAGTTACACAGCTAGCTAGACACAGAGCTAGCTAGATCCTGTTCACCCCTTTCACATGTCCTACAATCCACTGTGCGGTTGGGAACTTCCAGTGGCCACGCCCAGGCTGCTGATAACAGTACAAAAACCAATATTGGGCTATATAATCAGTTTCGATGTTCAAATATCGGACGCAAGCTGAAATGTGATGTTATTAGATTGCTTTTATATGTCTACTTGCTGGTTCCATGGTATTTTTCATCAACACGGAAGCTTTTAATCGGTCATCCTTATATTATCTTCCCTTTCACTTTCGCTCTCTGTATTGTTTACACGAAACACACATTCCAACTCCTCAGCACTATAACTCTGGCCAGCAACATTAAAGCTAGACGGCCTTTCAGATTTTTCAAGTGTAGGTCATGAAAAGAATTTTCCCGACACCCAGTTATTTTTGTTTAGTGACCGAAAGCTACTAAATTCGAATCACAGACTTCCAATTTTATTAGTTATTTTTAAATAGAACAATTAATGAATTTATCTCCACGTGGCTCTAAATTCTCCGCTATTTTTTCCTGCTTCACCATGAACCAATACAAGATACTACGTCATGCATCACGTGGTGGGCTTTCCCCGTTCACGCAAGGCATTGTGGGATACAAATTTGAAACAGGAGAGAAAAATGGAGGATGTGAGTGTGCGAATGAAACATGAAAGACCAACTACAGTAACGGAAAGAAAGCGAGAAGAAAAGGCGTTATGTTATATACGAAGGAAAGGAAACGCAGGACCAAACTAATAAATATGGGCGCTCAGCGAGCACCTCAGTGTGATCAGCTGTTCGTTTAGCGACAGAATGATGGAACTGTCAGTGCACGCTCAAAGGGAAACCTGTAGATGGCAGTAATGCAACACTGTGGATGCCAGCTGCTGTAAAACCCAAAAGAAGAAGAAGGTAAACCTGCGCATGCGCACACGGACTTCCTCTGTCTGCTTGACTGCGCCAAGCGAGCGATTTCATGCACATTATTTGCTTTAATCTCCTTAAATTAAATAACTTCCCAGCCACAGAATGGCCTGATATTTTGTGAGATATTACAGAAATAAACAGATATCACAATGACCACATTTCAGACGGAGCTAAATTTCACTGATTTTATGAAATCGAAAGGCCGTCTAACTTTAACGGTGTACATTTACGCTGATGACAAATTGTAAATGTGCAGTCATTTTGAGCAGTCTTAATCTTGAAAAAATCTGTGATACCATGTAAACCTGTAATAATATTTGAACATCCGATATTTGAACATCGAAACTGATTATATAGCCCAATATTGCCCAATTTTTGTACCGTTATCAGCAGCCTGGGCATGGCCACTGGAAGTTCCCAACTGTGCAGTGGATTATGGGATATGTGAAAGGGGCGAATGAGAAAATTATCGTCATGAACAACAAAGTTTTGTGTGAAAATGTAAATCATTGAGTCTATAATATTGTATAACGCAACACTCTTGCACCAATCTAAAATAAATTTCTTTTACTTTCATAAATCAATCCTTAGCCTTATTATATTTATATACTGAATACGTGCTTTCTCAACACTGCCCTTAGCATCATCACATTCACCAGCAGCTGAACTATTAAACAATCTATTAAGTGCATTTATTTATTTATTGCATATATTATTTATTTGCTCCATCCACCATCATTTTCATTCTTTAGAGTTTCTTTGCACTTTTTCTCCAGCATTGCTCAGTCTTCATCCATCCCCAAGTACAGGAAACGGATTGTCAGGATTGAACTAATTATAATAACGTCTCAGAATGGTACCGTCATGACAAATATATGAGTACACAGAAACAGGACTGTGTGCCACTGGATGATGTTCACCATCAGGACCAAAAAGGTGGGCCAAGTAAGGGAAAAAATGATGTCATTTTAAAAACTGACCATAAAAGATTTTATTCATAAAACACTGTATACATACTTGATTTATTCATTTCTCTTCTACACATCTCTGTTTATCTTTGTGCTCAAACCTCATGTGTTTTATATCTATTTTCAAACGCTTATTTCAAACGGAAAAGCGTGTAACTCCATTTCTTCCCTGAAAAACAAAAATGATGTACAATGTTTCCGAATGTTTATGCTTGTAGTTATTTTCCATCCAGATTTTTTTTTCAGGACAAAATCAACTTTCAAAAAGACATGTCGAACTCAGTCACACAGGTCATGGAACATAATTCCAGGAACCTGCACTGTGTGAAGTGTCTTTCAAAGAACAGATATGTTTTCTAAGCTGTAGGAAAGTGCATAAATACACAAAGATCACAATGTACAACAGATTCGTTAAGATTGATGTTCATAATGTGGAGGCACTGTGTCTGTGTTCATACGGCGATACTGATATTATATGCCGTGTTACATAATCGACCAACTGCCCCCTCCCTAACACAGCTGCGAGACACATGGATATGAGCTCTGCACTCCAGTCAGCAGACAGATGGCTATTTATTATTGAGTGCTTAGGTGGGACACACAGACGACATCTGCACAAGTTTCCCTTGAGACACAAGCCTGCTGTGTGCTCCAATTAGTGCCATTTCCAAATTCATCCAATTAGGCTTATAACATTTGTGTTGTAAAAGGCTGTGTTATCTTTCATTAGCAGAAGAGGTGTTATATATCCTCAGATTCATCACAACCTCACTGAATAAGACACTAATGTATGAGAAATATATTACAGTGCCTTGCAAAAGTATTCATCCCCCTTGGTGTTTGTCCTGTTTTGTTGCATTACAAGCTAGAATTAAAATTTATTTTTGAAGGGTTAGCACCATTTGATTTAGACAACATGCCGACCACTTTAAAAGGGCAAATGACACAAACAATAATTAAGATGAAAAAAAAATCAGAAATCTGGGGTGTGCATAAGTATTCACCCCCTTTCGTATGAAACCCCTAAATAAAAGCTGCTCCAACCAGTTTACTTCATAAGTCACATAATTAGTTGATTAAGATCCACCTGTGTGCAATCAAAGTGTCACATCATATGATGTCATATGATGTCTGTATAAATCAACCTGTCCTGGAAGGACCCTGACTCTGCAACACTACTAAGCAAGAAACATGAAAACCAAGGAGCCTCCAAACAGGTCAGAGACAAAGTTGTGGAGAAGTACAGATCAGGGTTGGGTTATAAAAAATATCCCAAACTTTGAATATCCCAGGGAGCACCATTAAATCCATTATAGCAAAATGGAAAGAATATGGCACCACTACAAACCTGACAAGAGAAGGCCCCGCCCACCAAAACTCACAGACCGGGCAAGGAGGGCATTAATCAGAGATTCAACAAAGACACCAAAGACAACACTGAAGGAGCTGCAGAGATCCACAGCGGAGATGGGAGTATCTGTCCATAGGACCACTTTAAGCCATACACTCCACAGAGTGGGGCTTTATGGAAGAGTGGCCAGAAAAAAGTAATTGCTTAAAAAATCACATTTGGAGTTTGCCCAACAGCATGTGGCAGACTCCCCAAACACATGGAATAAGATTCTCTCATCAAATGAGATTAAAATTGATCTTTTTGGCCATCATGGGAAATGCCATATGTGGCGCAAACCCAACACCCTGAGAACACCATTCCTACAGTGAAGCATGGTGGTGGCAGCATCATGCTGTGGGGATGTTTTTCATCTGCAGGGACAAGAAAGCTGGTCAGGACTGAAGGAAAGATGGATGGCACTAAATACAGGGCAATTCTGGAGGAAGACCTGTTTGAGTCAGCCAGAGGTTTGAGACTGGGACGAAAGTTCACATTCCAGCAGGACAATGACCCTAAACATGCTGCTAAAGCTACACTGGAGTGGTTTAAAGGGAAACATTTAAATGTCTTGGAATGGCCTAATCAAAGCCCAGACCTCAATCCAATTGAGAATCTGTGGCGTAACTTGAAGATTGCTGTACACCAACACAACCCATCTAACTTGAAGGAGTTGGAGCAGTTTTGCCTTGAGGAATGGGCAAAAATCCCAGTGGCTAGATGTGCTAAGCTAATAGAGACATACCCCAAGAGACTTGCAGCTGGAATTGCAGCAAAAGGTGGCTCTACAAAGTATTGACTTTTTTGGGGGGGAATACTTGCGCACACTCCAGATTTCTGTTTTTTCATCATCTTGTTTGCGTTACAATAATAAAACAATGTGCACCTTTAAAGTGGTCGGCATGTTGTGTAAATCAAATGGTGTTAACCCTCTAAAAATCCATTTTAATTCCAGCTTGTAATGCGACAAAACAGGACAAACACCACTTTTGCAAGGCACTGTAGATATGCAGAACCTATTAACTGTTTTATCCTGGTCAGAAACACACCCTTTTATGGGATGTCAATCCATTGCAGGGACACACAGACACACAAATTCACACACATTCAGATGTAGGAGCAATTTAGAGCCACCAATCCACCTACTAACATGCTCATGGAAAGTGATAGAAACTTGGAGAACCCAGAAGTGGGCAAAGGGAGAAGATGGGAAGCAGTCCACAGACAGGAACATGCTTCAACACCAAGCTTCCATAAAACCTTTAATTTTTATTTTAAATTCATAAATTATTACATTGTCATGTCACTTTTTCAGGACAGTCTTTAGGGGCAGGTTCACTAAATGAAGGTCTACCTGTCATGTCATGTACCTGCTCGGACTCCAGACTCCCCTTCCCAGCATTCACAATGGCCTTCAAATATGGCCACCATGGACTACAGCACTCACCTGCACCTCACTGCTCAAAGTAGACATATCAGATACTCGCTGGCCGTGCTGTGAAAACTGTCCGTGCAGACACTCATCTAAGTTTCCAGATCTGTCATTGCTTAACTTTTGAATATTTTCTATCATTAAAAAGCTTATAATCTTTGCTCATCTCATCTCATCTCATTATCTGTAGCCGCTTTGTCCTGTTCTACAGGGTCGCAGGCAAGCTGGAACCTATCCCAGCTGACTACGGGCGAAAGGCGGGGTACACCCTGGACAAGTCGCCAGGTCATCACAGGGCTATAATCTTTGCTTTCCAAAGAAATGTACCTGGTTAAGATCTGTTCAGTACTTTGGGAGTAACGGCAGGTTGAAGTCGGTACAACAGAATAAAAACTCTGCTCACAGGACGTCGGGAAACTGCCGGTGCTTTTCTTTTTGAGTCACGGGAAAGATTTCAGGCTCTCTCTCTCTCTCTCTCTCTCTCTCTCCTGATCGGTTTCCCACTGTATTACTCGTCAGTATCAATCAGATCACTTTTATAGGGATGTTCTCTCGCTCTCACGGTTTCTGATGAAGGATTCAGCAAAAGTTTCCGTCGGCTAGTTTTGATGTTCTGATTCACGGGAGACTTTGAAGTGAGTTTTCATAGCTTTACCCACTTATTTTTTCAAATCAAACTGATTCATGTAAATAAATAACTATTTTAGAATATAACTGGAGTTGTTTCGATGAAAAATATTGAGATCTTAGTTGGTCGGAATGATATTTTAAAAAACTGGGAGCCAGAAACGCAAGTGTCGATTTCAGTTGAGTTAATGTGAATTGTTTATTGGATGTGGATCAGACAGTTTTTTCAAGGTTCACCTTGAAAGCTGTGAATATTAATTGAAATAATCATTTAAATTATTTCATATAAACACTAGTCGGCCCTACTGAGAAATACAAAGGCCTACAGAGCACAAAGAGGGGATTAGAAATAATCTTTTATTACTTTTTTATTGAGTTTACCGATTTAATGTTTTACCTAATTAGTATAATTAATACTAATTAAATACTAATTTACATAATTGATTTGTACTAATTTTTCAAACTTTGTATTCAGTATACAATAATCTATGTGCCTGACAATTTCCATGTAAATATCTTGAAAAATAAAGTTATTCAGAAAAACCATTTGATCTCGCTGGTAAATGAGGCCCATTTTGGACCATGTGATCCTCAGACAGAATATTATGGCAGTTTTCTAAAAAAAATTAAACCGTTTCTTCAATCTTTGATTTGTAAAATCTCAAGAACGGATAAAGATATTTTAATTCTGTAAAAAGTCTGTTGCATTCAGTTCTGAATCCAAAGAGAGCAGTTTCAAGCAATTTGGATTGAATTTGAATTTTCACCTGATATGCCTACTCACATGCCTTGTCTAAAAATATTATGGCTGAAATGTTGATTTGCCTTATTTCACCCCCAGACTTTTCGGTTTACTCTCTTCTATATGTATCTTTATTATGGTTGTGCTGTGTATGAAGAAAGCCCGGCACAAGACCTGCAACATGATACACAGGGAGCGGTGGGGCACTAACGCGTCTTTATGGCCTCATAAAACAAATGTCTATGACTTCTGCTCTGGCTTTAATTCCAAGCTGCAACTTGTTTTCTACTCAGCCATTATCCTGTCCAAGTCCAGATATTAATCAATGGATGGAAAATAAAGATTTTAGTCTGATGATCTGAAGTTTTTCACTGAAAGAAATGCAAGTTTTCACCAAAGCACAATAATTTTTTATGAATTGCAGCACAAAGGATAATAAAAGCTGTAGAAAGAAGAAAAGGTGCTGTTTTTATTGAGAATTCATGCTGACAGTTTACATGAAACTTCCCTCATATTGAGAAACACACACAAGAAAACTTGATTGATTGAGTCATATTCCTGTGTTCCATTATTTCATTTACCTTTGATCATGTGATCTAAGATTAATTTTTAACTATCTTTATTAACAGCTGCTATAAATCATAAGGAAGAAATGACAGGCTCTCTGTAACGAGGGCCAGCCCTGCTCTCGCAGGCGTAACTGTGAAGTCACTGTCCTTAATAACCCCAATACAAAACCAGACAGCCTACACAGTCTACCTCCCCTTTCCTGAAATGAATTATGGCTCACAGACCTGCCTGGATACGGATGTGGATTATATAATGTAAATAATTTAGGAAAAAATAAATAATTTAGGGATAAAAGTGCGTCATGATTATACAGTTGAAGCCAAAAGTTTACATACATCTACAGTGGTGTTTGAAAGTTTGTGAACCCTTTAGAATTTTCTGTATTTCTGCATAAATATGACCTAAAACATCATCAGATTTTCACCCAAGTCCTAAAAGTAGATAAAGAGAACCCAGTTAAACAAATGAGACAAAAATATTATACTTGCTCATTTATTTATTGAGGAAAATGATCCCATGACCCACCTTCTCTTGAGATTTAGTTCATGGACAGATGTCCTGACATTTTCCTTTAGAATTCGCTGGTATAATTCAGAATTCATTGTTCCATCAATGATGGCAAGCCGTCCTGGCCCAGATGCAGCAAAACGGGCCCAAACCATGATACTACCACCACCATGTTTCACAGATGGGATAAGGTTCTTATGCTGGAATGCAGTGTTTTCCTTTCTCCGAAAATAACGCTTCTCATTTAAACCAAAAAGTTCTATTTTGGTCTCATCCATCCACAAAACATTTTTCCGATAGCCTTCTGGCTTGTCCATGTGATCTTTAGCAAACTGCAGACGAGCAGCAATGTTCTCTTTGGAGAGCAGTGGCTTTCTCCTTGCAGCCCTGCCATGCACACCATTGTTGTTCAGTGTTCTCCTGATGGTGGACTCATGAATATTAACATTAGCCAATGTGAGAGAGGCCTTCAGTTGCTTAGAAGTTACCCTGGGGTCCTTTGTGACCTCGCCGACTATTACACGCCTTGCTCTTGGAGTGATCTTTGTTGGTTGACCACTCCTGGGGAGGGTAACAATGGCCTTGAATTTCCTCCATTTCTACACAGTCTGTCTAACTGTGGATTGGTGGAGTCCAAACTCTTTAGAGATGGTTTTGTAACCTTTTCCAGCCTGATAAGCATCAACAACGCTTTTTCTGAGGTCCTCAGAAATTTCCTTTCTTCATGCCATGATACACTTCCACAAACGTGTGTTGTGAAGATCAGACTTTGATAGATCCCTATTCTTTAAATAAAACAGGGTGCCCACTCACACCTGATTGTCATCCCATTGATTGAAAACACCTGACTCTAATTTCACCTTCAAATTAACTGCTAATCCTAGAGGTTCACATACTTTTGCCACTCACAGATAAGTAATATTGGATCATTTTCCTCAATAAATAAATGACCAAGTATAATATTTTTGTCTCATTTGTTTAACTGGGTTCTCTTTATCTACTTTTAGGACTTGTGTGAAAATCTGATGATGTTTTAGGTCATATTTATGCAGAAATATATTAAATTCTAAAGGGTTCACAAACTTTCAAGCACCACTGTAGGCTCAAGATATTCACTCTCAGTTTTTCACAACTCCACTCATTTACTTTTAGCATATGGCCCTGGGCATATTATTGGTCCCAATTATATTGCACAAGGGGTAAAACTGAAACATCCTTGTTGTACGTACCTCGTACTATATGTTTTGATTTCCTAATATCCTAAAGTTAACAAAACACAGGGAGTGAGAGCTCAATGGGACCGAGTGCACCTTATCCAAGCATTTGAATGAAGCAACAAGATGGCTCTTCTGCTTCAAATAAGAAGGTGGTGTAAGCTCAATATTTCTAAAATTCACTTTACCTCGGCTTGTCAATGATCAAAGCAAGGTAAACACATTTTCTTTGTGGCAAAACTTTAAAATTTCAGCAGAATCGGAACATCAGTTACAGAGGCAATTGAAATTCCATATGTGACATAAATGTTTACGGAAAATAGTCAAATGAACTTTGGTCAGATGGCACATCTTAACCCCTTCAAACCAGTTTTTTTCTACTGAGCAAAAAAAAATTTACACAGCTGATTTTTACTCTGGGCGGCACAGTGGTGTAGTGGTTAGCGCTGTCGCCTCACAGCAAGAAGGTCCGGGTTCGAGCCTCGTGGCTGGCGAGGGCCTTTCTGTGTGGAGTTTGCATGTTCTCCCCGTGTCCGCGTGGGTTTCCTCCGGGTGCTCCGGTTTCCCCCACAGTCCAAAGACATGCAGGTTAGGTTAACTGGTGACTCTAAATTGACCGTAGGTGTGAATGTGAGTGTGAATGGTTGTCTGTGTCTATGTGTCAGCCCTGTGATGACCTGGCGACTTGTCCAGGGTGTACCCCGCCTTTCACCCGTAGTCAGCTGGGATAGGCTCCAGCTTGCCTGCAACCCTGTAGAAGGATAAAGCGGCTAGAGATAATGAGATGAGATGAGATTTTTACTCTTCTTCAATGTAGAAATGAAGTCTGAATATTTATTTTTTGCCAACTTGTCAAATGCACGAGAGAGGCGGATGTATGTGCAGAAGTGTTTATTCAAATGAAGTGCATATATATACAAAAACACAAAGGCAAACAGTCCAAATTGGCAGGCAAGGTCATAAACGAGAAAACAGGCAAAGAGTCAATCGAGGCGTAAACTGTATGTCGGAGGCAAGATGAGAACAAGAACTAGAAACGGGAACAGGAGTCGAGAAACCAGGAAAACCACAAACATGGGAAAAAAGGCTCAGTAATGCACAGTGAACGTGGCGTAATACTTCGTATCGCCTTATCATCAGTGCAGTCCTTAAATAGCCCAACCCTTAGTTCTCTAATAGAGTTCAGGTGCGCTTTGTTCACGGCACGTGTGCTAGAGCTCACTAATGAAGGAGATCCAGGATGGTAATGAATGGCCTACAACGCTATTTAATCTCTTCCTTCCTGGTAACTGTTAGATCCTCATGCTCCTCTGTCCCTATACTGTCTTCTACTTCAACCTCAGCTGCTAACTCAAATTCTTCTTGCATGTATGGAACCGCTCCATTATCATTTTCCCTCTCTGAAGCCAATAAAACAACATCTTTTACTCACTTCACTACCTTACTCCTGGTCTCATCTGCCTCATTTCCTGAATCCAAGCAGTCAATATTGGATAATTCTCCATTTATCAGAAGTTCAAGAAATTCTGTGACTTTATAATCGAAAAGTACGTTATTCAAAAAAATACTTTGATGACAATTAATATATTGTCAAAGTACATGTTAGCTCTGAAATGCTTACAGAAATTCACAGCCTGGTATACGAACACTAAATCATTAAGCTCCTGCTGTTGTCTTTCAGGACCTGAAGTCTATTGTGATGGATATTAAACTTTTTTTTTTTTTTAATCCTGTGATTTACAGCTTTGAAATATATTAAAATTAACTTTAAATACTATCACTTGATAAGATTAAGATTATATTTAGTGCATATATACAGTATTAGGCTACCCTAGACATAAATTAATATTAGAAAGGTGCTTGCTCCTCCTCCTGTCCAGATGGTGAGCCATGCTTGTCTTTCCTGATGGCTGAAACTTTCTGAGAGCAAGTTACAGGTCATAATTTCATTGTGATTGGATAATCAGGAACCAATCTAGTCATTTTGAATGACTCCAGTTCTTATCTGTTGGGACGCAGCAGCCTACTAGAAATAACTTAAAGTTGTTTACGGAAAATGTCACATATGGAACCATGGGTTTGAACTGCATCTAGTGAGACTGACCTTCAACGAGCAGCTTGAATCTTACTTCACATTTAAACTATCAACTCTTAGTAGTCCAACCAACGAGAAATTTAGAGGCAATGCGAAACAGGCATAAATTATGAACGGTTCCTATCTGGTCCTGTATCTGCATGCAACACAGCATACGGCCAAATCGGAGGCTTTGGGTGACTGTGGACACCTACAGATAGATCGGGGAAAAATAATTATGCTACCCAGGCCAGTCCTATATGAACACGTGCTTTTATCAATCAAATTTATACTGAATAATCAAATTATAAAATACTACTGTTGACCTTCAAAGCACTGAATGGTCTCACGCCTCAGTACCTGAGTGAACTTCTGGTCCTTTATGATCCGCCACACCTACTTAGATCAAAAGGTGCAGGCTATCTGCTGGTACCTCGTATAGTGAAGGCTACATCAGGGGGCGGAGCCTTTTCTTACAAAGCCCCACAGTTATGGAACAGCCTTCCAAGTAGTGTTCGGGAATCAGACACAGTCTCAGCATTTAAGTCTTGGCTGAAAACAGATCTGTTTAGTCAAGCCTTTTATTAATAGTTTTATTAGGTAAAGGAGGAGATCTGGAGGATCCTCAGACAGAGTGTTTTGGTAAACTGGGATGTATGGATGCTGTCAGTCCCCACTCGCTTGCTCACTCGAGTTTGTTGATGGTGTAGTGGCTGCTGCTTTATGTCCCGGGGCCCCTCATGCCTGTGTTACCTTCTGGCTCTCCCCTTTTAGTTATGCTGTCAGAGTTAGTTTTGCCGGAGTCCCTGCTTGCACTCAGCGCAAAATGTGTATTGTTCTTATTCATCAGGTGACATTGGGCATACCTAACAACCTGTGTTTTCTCTCTCTCTCTCTCTCTCTCTCCCCTCCCGCCCTTCACTCTGTCTGTCCTTTTGAGTTACATGTCAATCCTGAGATCAAGATGCCAAACCTCTTCTGCTCCTCGGACCTGCCTGATCAATCCTGATGCCCTATGTCTGGCTGGAGTCTCATCACAGTGCTCCTGTGGAGGACGGCCCCATATGGACAGTCAAAAGACGGCTCTGGACAGTAATGCTTTTATGTCTGAGGACTTCAGTTAACTTGCTAAATTTAGGACTGCGGGTGTCATGAACAGTTTTGCACTCAAGTTTCCGTCAATGAACAGTTTATAACTTCAACAAAACAGACTTCATGTTAAAACTATAATGAACTTCCTGTTTTCACTGTTATACTTTGTGACTTTATAGGACACTGTTACAGAAGCAAGTTATTTATAATCATGCTACCCAGATGAGGATGGGTTCCCTTTTGAGTCTGGTTCCTCTCGGGGTTTCTTCCTCGTGTCGTCTGAGGGAGTTTTTCCTCACCACTGTTGCCACAGGCTTGCTCACTGGGGATAGATTAGGGATAAAATTAGCTCATGTTTAAAGCAGGGCTTTGAACCGGTTCAAGGAACGAAAACGAAAACCGGGAACTTTTTCTATTTCACATGGAACAGAAACGAAACCAGAAACTTTATTATTTTTTATGTTCCGGAACAGAAACGCTTATTAAAAATAATGGTAACCGGTTAATACCGGTTTTTATTTCGTTCCTCAAAGTTTCCGTAGCCTACAAATAAAAAAAGCCATTCTTCTCCTGCACAAGTTTCTATGACCCGCTGGGGTTCACTTCCTGTGTGACGTTCGCTGACTGAATGGAGAGCGCGGGAAGGTGGACTACTATCACGTCTCCATGTGATAAAGTGAGTAATTGCATTACTGAGTGTCTGAGCAAAGAAGAGCCTGAACGTTGCAACCTCCCTATTGGCTGTTTGTAAAAATGTATGAGTTGTTGCCCTTCCCACGGGAATCATCGCGGGCTCGAGAGACGAGACCTGACGAGTTAGTTCGTTGGTAGCAGAACAAAATGTCTGGACACAAATCGGGTTTTCAGAAAAGGAAAGAAAATAAATGGAGGGTCGAAAATACAAAAAAGGAGGCAGAAAATGCAAAACGAGTTTTAAGGTAGGACAAATGGTTAGTTTTCTGAGGCAGCCCGCCGTGGCTGCCTGCAGGCTTATTTATTATAGCCCATTTAGTTAAAATAGTTGATATAAAATGTTTATAGTTATAGTTATGTGATGGTTGTCCTGATTTAGACTGGTGTTTTGTTTTTTGTTTTTTTTGGGGGGGGGTTGCGCGATGTTGCACCCGGGTCCAGATTAGGGCAGAACCGGCCCTGGCTACATTTCAGGTGTAGTTTGTTTTATGAATGTATGTACTTGCATAGATGTGTACTTGGTCTTCCAATATGGCGCCTAACAAAATCTCGCGGCGCGGTGACGTCATGCAGTAGCCCTCTATAGGGCCTGACTAGCCTTTGGTAACACACTAAACGAATTATCTTTCATTTTTGGCACTTTTTCTGTTTGTGTAGATGGGAAGACATACTGAGAATCCAAATCGCCAACATTTGAAATAATTGTTTTGAATTATTTCTTGTCTTATTTAATGAAGGTTGTAATAGAATTAGCCTACATTTGGCTTAAGTTGGATGAGACAGAGACATAATTTTATAGCCATTTGTTAAACAGCTGACAGGGAACGTAATTAACCGTTCCGGGAACGAAATTTTTTTGTTCTAACCGGTTCGGGAACGTCTATTTAATGGTGGAACCCAAAACCGGAAACGTTAAAATTCCGTTTCTGTTCGGAACGAAACCAATAGGAAAAAAAATCTGGTTCAAAGCCCTGATTTAAAGTCTTTAATTTTCTGTAAAGCTGCTTTGCAATAATGTCTATTGTTAAAAGCACGATACAAATCAACTTGACTTGACTTGACTTGTGGTGATAATTATCTAACATGGTCTAATCGTAGCTTAGACATGACTTTTTTTGGAGTGGGGCCAATAGTGTGACCAGGGCCATACATTTCTTTAGGAACTTCAATTAGGCCGTCTACTTTGTTCACATCAGAGGTTTGAAAATGATCAAATAAATCAATTAGAGACACATTTATTTCCAGAAAATCCAGAAAGTGATATAATTTATGGACTTTTAGAAGCTTCTGGTGAACTAATGCCATAATTAGGAGTTAATTGGGAGTGCAGCTGTGGGTGTATTTAATTAAGATCCTATGTTCAGAGCCAATTCCAGTCCACTCACAAGCCACTTTATTAGGAACACTCGTAAACCTGCAATACACATTCATACAATCATCCAATCACGTGTCAGCAGCACGATGTATAAAATAACGTAGATGGTTGAACATCACAAAGAACAATCAGTGAGGTGTAGCTCAAATAAGCACTCTGTACAATCATGGTCAGCAGAAAAGCATCTCAGAACGCACAACACATTGAACCTTGAGGAGGATGGACTACAACATCAGACCACATCGGGTTCCATTCTAAGGACGCTGAAACTGTAAAGACTCCGATTGGAAAAGTATAATGAAATAAGATACTTCACAGTGAACAGTGTGCTGTGTGGATGGGAAGAGGTGTGTGTGAGATTAGATGTCCAGGGAGTGAGAGAGCGAGAGAAGTCACGTGTCATGTGATGGATCAGATGTACATTTGTCAATGTTCCTGTTTACAGACAGCTTCCATGAAAGTAGATTTTCTTCAGCAATCAATCCTTTCATCCAATTAATTTAACTAAGCTTTACTACTGCAAGGACACATTTAAATAAATCTTTGAATACTTTTGAATAGATTTGTGTAATTTAACCCTTTAAACTCTAATCTTTTTCATGGTCCAGAATTCCTCACAATCACAACTTTTTTAGTTTTAGTGTATGGATTAATTAATAACTGTTACTTAAAAAAAATGCCTTAGGATGAATAACGGAATAATGAGTTCAGACCCTAATTGTTGTTGTTGTTGTTGTTGTTATACAGTATAACGGTCAACAAAGACGATGTCTGCTGTGGGCTTGTAGAGATTTTATCAGTCAGTTGTAAGCCCTGAAATGGAGCTTTTATGCCTCCCAAAGTGACCGTAATAACTGCTCATTACCTCAGTCACAGTAACTTTTCTGAAGGACTTTGGAAATCCTTATGTCATCACAATGTGATGCTCTGAAATCATGAGAGATTGTGGCAACACAGCCATATCCTGTATGCCGGTAGACCTACAGCAGGCAATAAAGAGACATAAAAACCCTAAAAGGATCTCCTTTAACACAATTGATTAATGTAAAAATGCACTGTGACACTGTTTATTGCCTGATTATGGCATGGATGTTTGAGAGAGAGAGAGAGAGAGAGAGAGAGAGAGAGAGGCACTTTGGCACAACAGCTTTATAACTTAAATGTGCATGAAGGATGAGGAAAGTCATTATATTTCAGTGGACTCGTTGTAGCTAGTGTGCTTTTTTAGTCTTTCTACAAAAAAATGCAAAAAGAAAAAGGTGTCTTGTGAAAGTGACTACACGAAAAGGAATTTGGAGAACTGTGTGTGTAAATGTGGTTAATTTACTCCAGTTAAGTCAGAAAGACAGTTAAGTCTTATATATTAAGATTGTCATTCCGCTAAGCTCAACTAATTATTTACCTCAATATGAACTAGTATTAAACTAGTATTAAAAGACTCCATAGCAAGTACAGTATGTACTTGTCTTCTGGTTTCATTTATACAACACTCGTACTGTTCTGTGAGGCTTAAAATATGCAGAAAAAAATGATTATCGGAAATAGGACTTCTCTGCAAAATAATATCAAGCACGCACCAATGTTTTCAGCTTATATACACCATTACGGATCCTTTGACAGGTTTTGATCTTTTTTTTTCCAGTTTCTAGTTTTAGTAATCTGATGACAAACAGCTGCATAATGCAGATGCCGGTTCTTTGTAAGGAGGAATGGAAAAACTCACAGGCTGCCCTCTTTTTGCCTTGCTCTTTGTCAGAGTAATAAAACACAGGAGTGGCCAACACAATGCCTGCCCATTGCTTAAATGCATTGCAGGTGGAATATTAGCATTACTGCCCAGTAATTCACATGAGCCCACTCTCTCCTTCTTCAGAGTCTCACGCCACCAGCATCAATCCTGCTCCATTTCTTACATGTAATGTAAACTAATTTCACAGACACATGAGAATGAATCAACCTTATAGAGTTTTGACGTATGAGTGAGTGGATTCCTAAACATTCATTGACAGGAGTATAATTATTCTATGTTGTAGCGTTCTTCCAGGTGTTTAGTTGCAAACACCCGTAACACTAATATACTGTATCACTCTCCACAGTCTCGGATCACGCAGTGTCCATCACTATGCTTGTCTATCAAATATAAAAATGAACCAAGCTGTATGCAACCTTTGCCAGGAACAGATTATCATGTTCGACTGTAATATGTAGAAGCAGATTTTATATTAGTGTATGTCTTCACTGAACATTCACCATGTGTATAATCTTTGTTTGGAGACAGAGCACATGTGTGTATATGCTGAAAAAGGTTTATTGACCCAATCAAAGCCAGATTTCAGTATAGGGGTCGAAAGCATACAGAAAGAATTAACATAGAATAGTCCATACTGCTAAACAAAGGAATGTGCCAGGATCAAAAACAGGAAACTCACAAATAAATCAGAACTCTAAACAATACTAGGAATTGACCACGTTTGACAAGAAGACTTTGCAAAGACATGGGGAAACACAGAGGGGAGAATTTTTAAACTAATCAAGGGAAACAGGTGAATGTAATCATGGAAGCAAGGAGTCAAGTAACAAATGAACACATTCAGGGAAACAAAGGGTCAAGAAATATGTGAACAGAGTCATGGAAACAAGGGCTCAAGGAAGAGTTGAACACAGTCAGGGAAACAAGGGATCAAGAAACATGTGAACTCAGTCATGGAAACAAGGGATCAAGGAAGAGCTAAACACATTCAGGGATACAATAGATCAAGGAAGCATTGAACACAGTCAGGGAAAGAAGGGAACACAGTCAGGAAAACAAGGGATCAAGGAAGAGTTGAACACAGTCAAAGAAACAAGGGAACAAAAAACGTGAACTCAGTCATGGAAACAAGGGATCAAGGAAGCATTGAACACAGTCAGGGAAACAAGGGATCAAGGAAGCATTGAACACAGTCAGGGAAACAAGGGAACACAGTCAGGAAAACAAGGGATCAAGGAAGAGTTGAACACAGTCAAGGAAACAAGAGAACACAGTCAGGGAAACAAGGGAACAAGGAAGCATTGAACACAGTCAAGGAAACAAGGCAACAAGGAAGCATTGAACACAGTCAGGGAAACAAGGGAACAAGGAAAAGTTGAACACAGTCAGGGAAACAATGGATCAAGGAAGCATTGAACACAGTCAGGTAAAGAAGGGCACACAGTCAGGGAAACAAGGGATCAAGGAAGAGTTGAACACAGTCAAGGAAACAAGAGAATGCAGTCAGGGAAACAAGGGAACAAGGAAGCATTGAACACAGTCAGGGGAACAAGGGATCAAGGAAGCATTGAACACAGTCAGGGGAACAAGGGATCAAGAAAGCATTGAACACAGTCAGGGAAAAAAGGGAACAAGGAAGAGTTGAACACAGTCAAGGAAACAAGAGAACACAGTCAGGGAAACAAGGGAACAAGGAAGCATTGAACACAGTCAGGGAAACAAGGGAACAAGGAAGCATTGAACACAGTCAGGGAAACAAGGGAACAAGGAAAAGTTGAACACAGTCAGGGAAACAATGGATCAAGGAAGCATTGAACACAGTCAAGGAAACAAGGGAACACAGTCAGGGAAACAAGGGATCAAGGAAGAGTTGAACACAGTCAGGGGAACAAGGGAACAAGGAAGAGTTGAACACAGTCAAGGAAACAAGGGAACACAGTCTGGGAAACAAGGGAACAAGGAAGAGGTGAACACAGTCAAGAAACAAGGGATCAAGGAAGCATTGAACACAGTCAGGGAAACAAATCAATTCTCCTTGGGAACCATAATACAATCAGGGAGGGAGGATCCTTGACCACAGTCAGGGGAACAAATCAATTCTCCTCAGGAACCATAATACATTCAGGGAAGGAGAATCCTTTAAAAATGTGATAAATGTGACTGTACACCAGTAAATCACACATTAATATTCACTGTGATGTAAATTGTCAGAGAATGTAAGAGTGATTTGAATACCTTAGAAACTTTATAATTTATCACAGATTGCAATCCCTGATACAAAAAGGGGTTCTGAAGGGTTTTTGGATACATATGGGTTCTTAGCATGGAATCCTCTCTGAAATATATAAATGTGGCCACACAAGGACAAACCTAAAAAACTTTTTAGGATTCTTGAATGTTTGTCTCACACATGCTTTCTGAATTGGGATGCCAATGCTGTGCCAGGCCTCCCCACTCAACATCAATGCCTGACCTTAATAATGTTCTGGAGGCTGAATGGGCAAATCCCCACTGCCACATTCCAAAGTCTACTGGAAAGCCAAATGGAGGTTGTTATAGCAACAAAGTGGGGACTAACTCTGGAATGGGATATTCAACAAGCACATATGACGTGATGGTCAGGTGTCCACATGCTTGTGGCCATATATATAAAACATGTAGCACATGTGTTATGTGCAGTTTACATATAAATTTGTTAGTTTGTCTAAACCACTAATGATTAAGACCTTTTGTTATATATGCTGTTTCATGTGGTTTTGTGGTTTTGTTTTTTTGATAGTCACATAGTCAGGGTGGTCATTTTAGCAATTTTGCAGTGTCTTGCAAAAGTATTCATCCCCTTTGGTGTTTGTCCTGTTTTGTTGCATTACAAGCTGGAATTAAAATGGATTTTTAGAGGGTTAACACCATTTGATTTACACAACATCCCTACCACTTTAAAGGTGAAAATTGTTGTTTTATTGTGACACAAACAATAATTAAGATGAAAAAACAGAAATCTGGAGTGTGCATAGGTAGTGCAAAGTTGTGGAGTACAGATCAGGGTTGGGTTATAAAAAATTTCCCAAATTTTGAATATTCCACGGAGCACCATTAAATCCATTATAGCAAAATGGAAAGAATATGGCACCACTACAAACCTGACAAGAGAGGGCCCCGCCCACCAAAACTCACAGACCAGGCAAGGAGGGCTTTAGTCAGAGGTGCAACAAAGACACCAAAGAGAACACTGAAGGAGCTGCAAAGATCCACAGTGGAGATGGGGATATCTGTCCATAGGACCACTTTAAGCCATACACTCCATAGAGCGGGGCTTTATGGAAGAGTGACCAGAAAAAAAGTCATTGCTTAAGAAAACAGGTTTGGAGTTTGCCCAACAGCATGTGGCAGACTCCCCAAACACATGGAAGAAGATTCTGTGATCAGATGAGACTAAAATTGAACTTTTTGGCCATCATAGGAAAGGCCATGTGTGGCACAAACCCAACACCCTGAGAACACCATTCCTACAGTGAAGCATGGTGGTGGCAGCATCATGCTGTGGGGATGTTTTTCATCTGCAGGGATAGGAAAGCTGGTCAGGACTGAAGGAAAGACGGATGGCACTAAATACAGGGCAATTCTGGAGGAAAACCTGTTTGAGTCAGCCAGAGGTTTGAGACTGGGATGAAGGTTCACGTTCCAGCAGGACAATGACCCTAAACATACTGCTAAAGCTACACTGGAATGGTTTAAAGGGAAATGTTTGAATGTCTTGGAATGGCCTAATCAAAGTCCAGACCTCAATCCAATTGAGAATCTGTGTCATAACTTGAAGATTGCTGTACACCAACGCAAGCCATCTAACTTGAAGGAGTTGGAGCAGTTTTGCCTTGAGGAATGGACAAAAATCCCAGTGGCTAGATGTGCTAAGCTAATAGAGGCATACCTCAAGAGACTTGCAGCTGTAATTGCAGCAAAAGGTGGCTCTACAAAGTATTGACTTTGGGGGGTGAATACCTATGCTCATTCCATATTTCTGTCTTTTCATTTTAATTATTGTTTGTGTCACAATAAAACAACAATTTGCACCTTTAAAGTGATAGGTATGTTGTGTAAATCAAACGGTGCTAACCCTCCAAAAATCCATTTTAATTCCAGCTTGTAATGTGACAAAACAGGACAAACACCAAGGGGAATGAATACTTTTGCAAGACACTGGACTTTTGCTTATTTTGTTTTATGCTTAGTTTATTTCAGTTGATTTGGAAATAAAATAGAAAGTAAAGATGCTACTTGGCTTGTATTTCTTGGTTTGATCATGAATTCAATGTGCTGTGGCATAGAGACAAAACAAAGCAGTTACTTCTGGACAGTGATGTATGCATAGCCAGACATTAAAACATTAACACATGAAATATAAAAACCTACATGGAAACAGCACAACAGAAGTACTGTACCTTTGACTTTCCTGTAGCATGCTATATCTTAATCTTCCACAAGGTTTCTACACAAAAAGGTTGAGCTACATGCCATGAAGGTGCTCTGTGGTTGCTGCTGAATGGTGTAGATCAAATTAAACACTTACAGATGGTTTAATCAACAAAAACATTTCTGGTAAGAATGAATTGGCCAGTAATGAATCACCACAGTTCTGCATCAAATCTGCTTTAACAAGATATGTGTTCCATTCCTGTCTTGGGTTAACCTTTTATAGAATAAATATTTATAAATGGTGAGGAAAATCATCTGACAAAACCAAAGTTAGCTAACAAACTACAATTTAAAAGAATTTCAAAGAACACTACATGATAAATGTATAACTAACATCATAAAAAAACCCTAGAAAGGCACTCAGTAGAGTGTGTACCTCCACCAGGCCACATATTTGGATTTGCATCAAAATCTAATCAGTTGTTCCTTGGCCCATGGCTCACCTTTCCTCAAAATTTCATCAAAATCTGTTCACTACTTTTTGAGTTACATGGGAATAAACAAACAAACAAATGGAGGCAAAAACATAACCTCCTCCAACAAATTTGAATTGTGTCTTTTGCTACCTCTGCCTGGATTTCCCTTGTCCCTGTGTTCATCAGTTTTTGTGAAGATTTCTTTTTAGAAGAAACCTTTATTCGTCACATGCACACTTCAAGCACAGTGAAAGTCATCCTCTGCATTTAACCCATCTGAAGCAGTGAACACACGCACATACTCAGAGCAGTGGGCAGCCACACCAGAGCGCCCAGGGAGCAGCAGTCAGGGGTCAGGTACCTTGCTCAAGGGCACCTCAGCCCAAGGCCGCCCCACATCAACCTAACTGCATGTCTTTTGGATTGTGGGGGAAACGGGAGCACCTGGAGGAAACCCACACAGACATGGGGAGAACATGCAAACTCCACACAGAAAGGCCCTCGCCGGCCACTGGGTTCAAACCCAGAACCTTCTTGCTGTGAGGCGACCATGCTAACCACTACACCACCATGCTGCCATTTCTGTCCTGTTTTTTCTCCCCGATTGTGTCTACCTGCTCCTCTGTGTTTTTGACCTACTGGCCTGTTTTTTGACTACCGATTTTTGCCTGAGCCCTACAGCACCTTTGCCTTTCTGTCATCTACTTCATTAAAGAAGTTTTCTCTTTACACTGCCTGTTTTCCGAGTCTGCTCTTGGGTCCTCACTTCACCTCAGCTCACCACTCCTGACAGCACAGTCTGGCCAACATGGACCCAGAAGATTTTGCCCAGCTAAGAGCAGCGGTGCAGAAACAGGGAGCTCTCCTTGGGACCCACCAACAGGACATCCAACAGGTGAATCAAAACCTTGTTGCCATCTCTGACACTCTCAATCTTCTTGCCACTCAGCTACAACAGCTTCAAGTAACATCTGCTCCTACACAACCCTCTCCACCTACCACTCCTCCAGCTCCTGCTCCAGCCCTCTTCAGAGAGCCAAGACTTCCCGCCCCACAGCCATAGGAGATGAGGTGAACCTTTGCTCGCTCTCTGTCTGGCAGAGAGGCAGCAAGAGAACTCATGGGGCTGCAGCAGGGTGCCTGGTCCGCTTTTGACTATGCAATTGAGTTTCACACTTTGGTGGCATCTTGTGGCTGGAATGAAAATGCCTTGTTTGATGCATTTTTGAACAGGCTGTCAGACTCCATCAAGGATGAGCTGGTCTCATGAGAATTGACACCTGATCTCCCCGGTCTCATGGACCTCGCCAGTCGTATTGACTCCCGGATCAGACAGCAGGTGAAAGAGAGAACTCGGACTAGTCTTGCTCCCCCCTCAGCCTCCCATTCCTTCCGCTGAGCCAATGCAGGTAGACCGAGTCTGCATCTCACCTGAGGAACAACAGCGCCATCAGGATATGAGGGCATGTTTTTATTGTGGACAGCTGGGGCATTTCTGCCAATCTTGCACTTTAAAAGGAAGAGCCCACCAGTGAGTTTAGGGGCCCTGGTGGGCAATGTCCAGAATCAGTCCCTTACCGATCGGCCGCTACTCCCAGTGGTCATTATCCATGGCAATCAGCCCCACGACCTCCAAGCACTCATTGATTCAGGGGCTGACAGAAACCTGATCTCCTCGACCACAGCCAAGTGCCTGGGGATTCCACTACTGGCTCTGAACCCATCCCTCATTGTCCTGACCCTTAACGGTACTGGTCTGACCACCATCACCCATAGAACAGCCCTGGTCACCTTAAGAATTTCTGGCAACCACTCTGAATCCATTCAGTTTTTTGTCATGAGTAATCCCCATGTGCCCATAGTTCTTGGTCTGCCCTGACTAACTCTACATAACCCCCATGTCAACTGGACTAACAACACCATTTTAGGATGGAGTCAGTTCTGTTTATTGTCATGCCTGAGATCTGCCCTCCCTCATGCCGAGCTGCTCCAGCCCACCACTGGTGAATATCCTGACCTCTCTAATGTGCCTCCTGAGTATAATGACTTAAAACCTGTGTTCAGCAAGTCTCAAGCTGTTTCCCTTCCTCCCCCTAGGCCCTATGACTGTAGAATTGACCTTCTCCCTGGGACTGCACCACCTAAGGGGTGACTTTACTCTCTCTCTCCTTCTGAAAGGCAAGCCATGGATAAATACATCACCGAGTCCTTAGCAGCTGGAATTATTTGTCCCTCCTCTTCTCCTGCAGGGGTAGGATTCTTTTTTGTGGAGAAGAAGGACAAATCCTTGCACCCTTGCATTGATTACTGTGGGCTAAATGACATCACCATCAAGAACCGTTAACCCCTACCTCTCATGTCTACAGCATTTGAGTTACTCCAGGGGGCCCAGATTTTCACCAAGCTAGACCTGCATAGTGCTTACCACCTCGTGAGGATCAGGGAAGGGGACAAATGGAAGACAGCATTTAACACCCCCACGGGCCACTACGAATATCTCGTGGTTCCATTCGGCCTGACTAACGCCCCCGCGGTTTTTCAGGCCCTCGTTAATGATGTCCTGAGGGACTACCTTAATATTGTTATTTATCTGGATGATATATTGATTTTTTTCCCGCTCCCTTGATGAACACCGCATCCACATCAGGCAGGTCCTTCAGCGACTCCTGGAAAATAAACTCTTTGTTAAGGCTGAGAAATGTGAGTTCCATAGAAGTTCTGTCTCCTTTCTGGGTTTCATTAGCTCCCCCACACAGATTCAGATGGACCCCCTGAAACTCAAGGTAGTTGCTGACTGGCCCATCCCATCCTCTCAGCGAGAACTCCAGCGGTTTCATGGGTTTGCGAATTTCTACAGGCGATTCATCAGGAACTTTAGTATGGTGGCTGGGCCCCTCATGGCTCTAACTTCCACCAAGGTCCCTTTCAGCTGGGAGGAAGGGGCAGAGAAGGCATTCTCCGAGCTCAAATGAAGGTTCATGTCAGCACCTATACTCATCATTCCAGATCCGTCCCGGCAGTTTATGGTTGAGGTCGATGCTTCGGAGTCAGGGGTGGGGGCCATATTGTCCCAAAGATCAGCTAGTGACAACAAGCTTCATCCTTGCTCCTTCTTCTCTTGTCGGCTTTCTCCCTCTGAGAGAAACTATGACGTTGGCAATAGGGAACTGTTGGCTGTTAAACTGGCCTTGGAAGAATGGAGACATTGGTTGGAGGGGTCAGACCTTCCCTTCATCGTATGGACAGATCACAAGAACCTTGAATACCTCAGGACTGCCAAGCGCCTCAATTCTCGTCAGGCCCGATGGTCTCTCTTCTTTTCTTGCTTTAAGTTCACACTTTTCTTCTGCCCAGGCTTTAAGAATGGTAAGCCTGATGCCGTGTCCAGAATGTTTTCTCCCCTCCAGGAGGAATCAACCTCCCCTGGGACCATCCTTCCTCCACGGTGCCTGGTGGGGGCCGCTCTGTTAGAGGTGGAAACCCTGGTCCAGAAGGCCCATGAGCAAGACCCAGGGCCCAGTAATGCACCTCCTAACCACCTCTTTGTTCCTGTTTCTATGCGGGCACAGGTGTTGCAGTGGGATCATGGTTCCAGAATGGCGTGCCATCCAGGAGCAGCCCAGACTCTGGCACTCATCCGACAACATTTTTGGTGGCCATCCATCAAGGAGGACATCCAGAGGTTTGTGGCAGCTTGCGACATCTGCACCGGGAACAAGACTGACAACAGACACCCTGTCGCCTGCTGAGACCCCTTCCTGTTCCCCACCGGCTCTGGTCACGCATAGCCCTGGATTTTGTCACAGGACTCCCTAATTCAGGTGGCAATACTTGTATCCTCACTGTTGTCAACCGTTTTTCTAAAGTTGTTCATTTTATCCCTCTGCCCAAGCTTCCCACTGCCAAGGAGACCGCTGAATTGCTGATACTCCATGTTTTCTGTCTACATGGACTCCCCTCAAACATCATATCAGACCATGAACCCCAGTTCTCTGCCCAATTCTGGAAGGCTTTCTGTAAACTCATTGGTGCTTCTCGCAGTCTGTCTTCAGGTTTTCACCCTCAGACCAATGGACAGATGGAAGGGGCCAACCAGGAGCTGGAAGTGGCTCTCAGGTGCATGGTGTCCAAGGATGCTACCTCCTGGAGCAAGACCCTTCCTTGGATAGAGTACGCTCACAACTCCTTACCCACCTCTGCTACAGGTCTTTCCCCCTTCCAGTGCTCTCTGGGTTACCAGACACCACTCTTCCCTATCCAAGAAGAAGAAGTCGCCATGCCCTCTGCCCAGATGTTTGTGCGCCGCTGCAGGAGAATGTGGGCATTGACCAGGAAAAAGCTCCTACGTTCTGTCAAGATGTTTAAAGAGCAAGCCGACAAACACCGCTCGACAGCTCCCATCTATCGGGTGGGGCAGCGGGTAATGCTCTCCACTCACCACTTGCCCCTCAAGACGGTCTCCTGAAAATTGGCTCCCAGGTTCATAGGACCTTTCCCCGTCTCCAAGGTAATTAATCCCTGCTCTGTAAGACTGTCTTTGCCTGTAACCATGCACCGTATTCACCCAACTTTCCATGTCTCCCAAGTCAAACCCCTTGTCTCCAGTTCCCTGTCCCCACCCTCCAAACCTCCTCCTCCTCCTCCCAGGTTCATAGATGGTGGTGAGATCTTCACTGTCAGGAGGTTGCTGAAGGTATGATGCTGAGGCAGAGGACTCCAGTACCTGGTTGATTGAGGGAGAGGGGGATATGGTCCTGAGGAGAGGAGCTGGGTTCCTGCCAGGTTCATCATGGATCCCACCCTCATCATGGACTTCCACCACCAACACCCTGAGGCACTTTCTAAGGCGCCTGGAGGCGCCCGTTGAGGGGGGGGGTACTGTCACAGTCCGGTCCAGTCCATCCATGCCTTAGATTGTGGGACTTCCATGCCGGATCCAGGACAGGAATTCAGTCCTGCCTTGCTGAAGGCCATTTCCCGAAGCGGCACTCCCATACCTGCTACCACTCCTCTCCCATCAGCCAGGGCTTCTTAAGAACTGTTTGGAGTTACTCCATTTGCCAGACTGTCTCTTGTAGACTTTCCTCACCTCGATACAGCTCATTGGTATTGTGTCTTTTTGATTCCCCCTGCCTGAATTTTTCCTTGTTTTTTGTCAAGTTTTTCTGTCCAGTTTTTTGTCCCTGTTTTTGCCTGCCTGTTCTTTTGAATTGTGTCTTTTGCTACCTCTGCCTGGATTTCCCTTGTCCCTGTGTTCATCAGTTTATGTGAAGATTTCTGTCCTGTTTTTTGTCCCCGATCGTGTCTACCTGCTCCTCTGTGTTTTTGACCTCCTGGCCTGTTTTTTGACTACCGATTTTTGCCTGAGCCCTACGGCACCTTTGTCTTTCTGCCATCTAATTCATTAAAGAAGTTTTCTCTTTACACTGCCTGTTTTCTGAGTCTGCCCTTGGGTCCTCACTTCACCTCAGCTCACCGCTCCTGACAGGCACGAGGAGAACATGCAAACTCCACATAGAAAGGCCCCAGTTGGCTGCAAGGTTCAAACCCAGAACCTTCTTGCTGTGAAGTGACAGTGCTAACCACTATGCTGCCCATGAAATGCTTTATGATGAAGCTAAATAATAGGCTGGGAGTTATTTTAGCTATTGCAAATTGCACTTTACTTTTTTTTCTAGCAACTGTGGGAAAGTCATTAAGAAGAAACTGACCAAAAAAAAGGTAGGATAGCAATGTATCTTTTTCAACCTTGCATCATCTAATGAAGAAACCATTCCGCTCTTGAGATACATACGACACTCATGATAGTCCTGTTCAGAGGAGAGCAGAGAAAAACAGACGCTACGATAGACAAGAGAAAAGAGAGAAAACATCTGGACAGACAGACGATTACATAGCAGAGACATTAGTCTTATCTGCATGCTTGCACACTCATCACACACCATGAATTATATTTTAATGTTTTCCACTGGGATTTTGTTCTGTGCTAAAATGATGGTCAAGTGAAACAGATGGAGGAAAAGGGTGATAATAAGAAGAGTAATATAGAAAATGACAGACAGACAAATAAACATTCTGGGAAATGCTGAACCTCACATATTTTTCCCTGAGAGGTTGCTGGAGTTGACTCGTGCCTGGTGATCTGAAGGTAGTGCAAGAATAACAGTAGCAGTAACTGAATCATACTTGGTAACATGTACAAACAGAAAAGTGGATGGTTTAAAAATAGTCGTTCCACAGAGCTTAAATGAAGCAGCCACATATGGCACTGGTTTGTGCGTGATTTAAACTTTTAGGAAGATAATTTAATACCGAACGTAGACATTGCGAGCTCAGTGCTCTTTCTCAGTCTTGGCTATAGTTGGGAGTTATTAAATTTGAAAAATTCCTTTCAGAAATACATCTTGAAAACTCATTAAGCATCAGAAACGTCATAGGGTACATGGAAAAGTATAAAAGTGTCACACATTCATTTAATTTCCTGGCAGATGGGTTTCAAAAGTAATATACAACATAATGAAGATTATCCACACGTTCAAAACATCCTGAACCAAGGTGTTGGAACAAGGGCAGCTGGTGCATAAGGGTGATTGGGCGACGCACTGCCAAAACGAAAAAAAAAAGTTTGTTTTTTTAAACAAACTTTCACCAGCGCTGCTCGAGGCCGTTTTAATCTGTCTCTGGGTATCATTGTCCAATCAGGGTGGGCTTGCTTCTAGAGTACCGCCCCTTTTGGGGCGATTTCAGTCACGCTGAAAATTGCCCAAGAGTTCACTGATAGAGTCCCATGTTAATATATTTTTTTTTCTCCTGACTGACACTTCAATGCAATCTCTATGGGTTCCGGGGGGGCGTGCCCTAACGTGCTTACGTCACTGCGAAGCGCGGCAAAGTTGCGTTCGATCCGCTCAGTTTCTGAGTGAATGGATGCGGAAAGCAATTCAGTGCGGTCCTTAAAAGAAGTTCCATTTAGTCAGCGATCAAATCGAGCTAAATTGGCAACAAAACAAGCTGGACCCCCTCGACCAAATCTAAACATAAAACAAATTTTGACAAAGGGGGAAAATCATATACTCGAGGTTTTACTTCAACATGGTACCAGCGCAAATCCTGGCGAGCTGGCTGCGAGGACGCCTCAGCGGTTTTCTGCTCCCCTGCTTACTTTTCCACCCTGGAGGGGCTCCACGGACAACACTGCTTGGACGGTCACTGGAGTTTCGGACATACATCATTTGTCGGAGAAAATAAAAAAACATGAGTCATCAAAGATTCACATGGGCAGCTGCCTGAAATTTTCGGCTTTTGGGAGAGTGAACATCGCTACACAACCGGATGAGGGCTACAGGCTAGCAGTTCACCGCCACAACGATGAGGTGAGCAAGAACAGGCACATATTAAATCGGCTCTCCCAATGCGTGAAATTTTGTGGAGTGTTCGAGTTAGCTCTACGAGGCAAAGACGAAACTGAGGGCTCCAGTCACCATGGTGTTTTTCTGGGTTTGGTTGACTTCGTGACACACACACACACACACACACACACACACACACACACACACACACACACACACACTCACAGAATCTGTTCACTTTTGATGTTTTCAATGTGCATTTTTATATTTGCCACACTTTGCTCTGAGAGTTAGCACTTTGGTAATATCCTTGGTAAATACCAGTAATTGCAAGATCTAAAGATCCACTCATCTATTTATTCAACTGCTATTGTTATGTTAGCCAACTATTTACAATGTTTTGTTACAGTAAGTGCACTTTCCTGTTGTCCTTAAGTTGCACAGTCTGTAAAATTCTTGCTGGTCATGGAGTTTGAAGTACAAAATCTATTTACAGAACATTCTGTAGAACAGTACTTTCAAGATTGGCAAATAAATATGTATTATTTAAAAAAAATATGGTTTCCTTTCTTATTTAGTTGTTGGACATATCTTTTATAAAGATATCATTCACATCATACTATATTGAAATAATGTGAATAGTGAACAGGGCGTAATTGGAATTGGTCATTGTGGAGCCAAACTATTCTTCGATTGTGAATGTTATTTGCAACTTTACACCACAGCCTATAGCTTAGGTAGCTACAGGGAAAAGATTTCTGTAATGTGCTGCCATCTAGTGGACAGAAGTGGCATGGAACTGTGATATGCAGAGAGAAAACAAAAAAGAGTCAATAATGTCTGGCTACCGATAATGTACCTGTTGAATGAGTCACCTTGTGACATTATTGGATAATTTGCCCCTCCTGAGAAAATTTTCAAGACCCGCCACTGTGTTGGAACAAAGTTGTGATTGAGGTGATCTCTCTCCCAGCTGGTCGACAGACTCGCTCCGGTCACATTGCACAGAAAACAAAAACTAAATCACAGTTAACAACCAGAAGAAGGCAAGAATATGGGTGATGCAGTACTGTGTGCTGAAACATGTTAGTGCTGGACACTGTTACTCCACCTCCCGAGGACACATCCTCATTTCTGCCAATGGCTTAATGAGTTCAGCATGTTCAGCTTGGTCTGTTTATTATTAAAGTACAACTTCTTAATAATTAAGTGTAACTAGTGAGTAATTATGGTATTTATAAAACACAGCATTTTTCATTTAGCACTCCTTTGGTTCTGAAAATGTCAGCCCTGTCTGACATCCCCAATCTTACTCATGTCCTTCAGCAAGATAACCTAAACTATAACACTGATGGTTTCATTATTACCCTCACCAACTTTGTTGGAGGAGATTATGCTTTCACCTCTGTTTGTTTGTTTGTTTGTTTGTTTGTTTGTTTGTTTGTTTGTTTGTTTGTTTGTTCCAAATGTAACTCAAAAATTAGTGAATGGATTTTGATGAAATAAGATATTCCTTTATTGATGCCCATGAGGGGAAATTCAGGTGTTGCAGCAGGTCAAGTACAGAGTAAAATATACTGTAAATAAATGTTGACTCAGGTAAAAAAAAATGCATATAATATAATATAATATAATATAATATAATATAATATAATATAATATAATATAATATAATATAAGCGGCTACAGATAATGAGATGAGATGAGATAATATAATATAATATAATATAATACATACAGGCCACTTTTTCCATGGAATAAAAATACGTGTTCTATTCCCTTCTAGTGGGTTTATTGATAGCATGCAATATTGTTATCATATCAATTACCCTCCATATGTTACGCCACTCTCTCCAATGGAGAATGAGTGTGCAATGTTGTTATAATATTGCATGTTGTCAAGACAACACGACGTCACGTCACAGCTCATGCAAAGATCCAATGAGAAAACTTTTCTGCTGTGCATGCACACAATCATTTCTTTGTCCGCCGAGAAAGAGAGACAACGAGGCTAATCCAGTGCTACTGCTAGGATTAGCTATGCTATAATTAAGCATTAAATAAATAAACTGAAAACTGAAACCAAAGACACGCTGAACACCTGAAAAGCTACCAAAATTTCATTATATATTCTTCACGCATATTTACAAGATAAAAACATATCAACGGACATTGAAAAACTGGAAAAGAGACACGTCAGAGACGTAAAACTTCCGCACTAGTGAGTGACTGTGACAGTTTGTACGCAAACATGGCTGCGAGGTTTGCTTTGTTAAAAGCGGAAGATTTAGAGAGAATTTTGGCTGCCAGGTCGCTCCGTTGTGTGTAGCTGTCGATGTTGATTTTAAAAGTAACTCAGTAAATTACACAGGGAAAATAATAATAATATTTGGCTTGACTGTGCTAGCATTGGCCTGCACTAACACTACACCGGCTGGAAGGTAACTGGACTGCCGCACTAACAGCACCGAGCCACGAGTAAGCTAGCGTTGGCCTTCGAGAATGCTCATATGAAGAGAGTGTGTATGTATAATAATAATAATAATAATAATTAATGGCTTTTTTTCGTGGTCCCTCAGAAATATTCCATTCAGCTACTCGTCTTCGACTCATTCAGTATCATGCTCGCTGAAGGGAATATATCTGATAGACCACTCAACACCAGCAGATATTATTTAAATATAATAGAATAAAGACAGAGCTAAATAAGGACAATTGGTCACAAAAGACAGCAATAATCAACAAGAATTGGTTAGTGGCACTACATCCACTAGTGGTGTAGAGTCACATAAAGTGACAGTGAAGTGAGGTAGCCATAGGCATGGAGGAGCTGTAACAGTAATAGTGCAACATGTGATACGGTACATGATAATAGTGCACATGGGGGAATAGTGCTATGGCAATAGAGAACAAGTACAAAATATACAGAATATAAACACGTGCGCTGTGTGCAATGTTCCACATGAGTCCAGTGCAGGAGAGAGAGAGTATGTGCGTAATGTTCCACATGAGGAACACTGCACACAAATTTTGAGGAAAGCTGGACCATGGGCCAAAGAGCAATTGATTAGATTTTGATACAAATGTGAATATGTGTCTTGGCCGAGGTATACACTCTACCAAGTGTCCTTTTTTTTTTTTAAAGATATTTTTTGGGCTTTTTTCACCTTTATTGGATAGGACAGTGTAGAGACAGGAAATGAGCAGGAGAGAGAGACGGATCAGGAAATGACCTCGGGTCGGAATCAAACCCGCATCCCCAGATTCATGGTATGGCACCTTATCCACCTGAGCCACGATGCCCCCATCAAGTGTCCTTCTAGTTGTAAGATGGTTTGAGTGGCCAAACGCCTGGCTATGTACAACACCTTTATATTTATTTGGGTCCAGCCTGGACTCACTTTAACCTCTGGACATGGCTGTTGGAAAATGACCATTAATTAGAGTGAAGTGAAATGAGTTTTCAGTGAGGCACAGCAACAACAGCAATATTGTAAGCTGATTTAACTTGATAAGATTGCCAAAGCATGCTGTGCCTTGTGTAATTTATCTCCATTGATTGTTCCTTTTTTAGAGTGATTTTACTTTATCTATGAAAAGAAAATAGAATTAGCATAAAATAGTACTACTGGCTTAGTGATGTTTTTCTTGCATGCTTTTTTTAGACTGTTTGTACTCTATTTTGACAAAGATCTTTATTGTTTGAAACGTAAAGGTTTGTTGGGTTAAAGAATTTTCCCCGACACCTAATTATTTTTGTTTAGTGACCGAAAGCTACTGAATTTGAATCACAGACTTCTAGTTTTATTAGGGTTTTTTAAATAGAACAATTAATGAATTTATCTCCATGTGTCCCTAAATTCTCCGCTATTTTTTCCTGCTTCACCATGACCCAATACAAGATACTACGTCATGCATCACGTGGTGGGCTTTCCCTGTTTGCGCAAGGCATTGTGGGATACAAATTTGAAACAGGAGAGAAAAATGGAGGACGTGAGTGTGCGAATGAAACGTGAAAGACCGACTACAGTAACGGAAAGAAAGCGAGAAGAAAAGACGTTATGTTACATACAAAGGAAAGGAAACGCAGGACCAAACTAATAAATATGGGCGCTCAGCGAGCACCTCGGTGTGATCAGCTGTTCGTTTAGCGACAGAATGATGGAACTGTCAGTGCACGCTCAAAGAGAAACCTGTAGATGGCAGTAATGCGACACTGTGGATGCCAGCTGCTGTAAAACCCAAAAGAAGAAGAAGGTAAACCTGCGCATGCGCACACGGACTTCCTCTGTCTGCTTGACTGCGCCAAGCGAGCGATTTCATGCACATTATTTGCTTTAATCCCCTCAAATTAAATAACTTCCCAGCCACAGAATGGCCTGATATTTTGTGAGATATTACAGAAATAAACAGATATCACAATCACCACATTTCAGACGGAACTAAATTTCACCAATTTTATGAAATTGAAAGGTTGTCTAGCTTTAATAAAATAAAAACAAGAATAATTAGAATCTCAAAATATGTGAATAAAATATACTATGTATGTACATGTCCGGCGGCACGGTGGTGTAGTGGTTAGCGCTGTCGCCTCACAGCAAGAAGGTCCTGGGTTCGAGCCCCGGGGCCGGCGAGGGCCTTTCTGTGCGGAGTTTGCATGTTCTCCCTGTGTCCGCGTGGGTTTCCTCCGGGTGCTCCGGTTTCCCCCACAGTCCAAAGACATGCAGGTTAGGTTAACTGGTGACTCTAAATTGACCGTAGGTGTGAATGTGAGTGTGAATGGTTGTCTGTGTCTATGTGTCAGCCCTGTGATGACCTGGCGACTTGTCCAGGGTGTACCCCGCCTTTCGCCTGTAGTCAGCTGGGATAGGCTCCAGCTTGCCTGCGACCCTGTAGAAGGATAAAGCGGCTAGAGATGATGAGATGAGATGTACATGTCCTTGCATTCTGGATTTGGATATTATCCAACATGGCGGCGGGTGCATATGTTACACTTTTTTTGTCACATGGTTGCACACAAAAAATAATCAAATAGAGGAAGCTTTTGGGTTTAAACCCCTAAACTCCCAGAACCCGTAGACGAGTCTTCAGTCTTTTAACTATCTTTCCTACTAGTTTCACTTTGGTTACTGAATAATTCATAGGAGTAACTGAATAACATGCTGAAAAACTGAGTAACAATAATCACTTGGGACTCAATATAATTTGCTTCCATATACACAGTGGTGCTTGAAAGTTTGTGAACCCTTTAGAATTTTCTATATTTCTGCATAAAAATGACCTAAAACATCATCAGATTTTCACACAAGTCCTAAAAGTAGATAAAGAGAATCCAGTTAAACAAATGAGACAAAAATATTATACTTAGTCATTTATTTATTGAGGAAAATGATCCAATATTACATATCTGTGAGTGGCAAAAGTATGTGAACCTTTGCTTTCAGTATCTGGTGTGACCCCCTTGTGCAGCAATAACTGCAACTAAACGTTTGCGGTAACTGTTGATCAGTCCTGCACACCGGCTTGGAGGAATTTTAGCCCGTTCCTCCGTACAGAACAGCTTCAACTCTGGGATGTTGGTGGGTTTCCTCACATGAACTGCTCGCTTCAGGTCCTTCCACAACATTTCGATTGGATTAAGGTCAGGACTTTGACTTGGCCATTCCAAAACATTAACTGTATTCTTGTTTAATCATTCTTTGGTAGAACGACTTGTGTGCTTAAGGTCGTTGTCTTGCTGCATGACCCACCTTCTCTTGAGATTCAGTTCATGGACAGATGTCTGACATTTTCCTTTAGAATTCACTGGTATAATTCAGAATTCATTGTTCCATCAATGATGGCAAGCCGTCCTGGCCCAGATGCAGCAAAACAGGCCCAAACCATGATACTACCACCACCATGTTTCACAGATGGGATAAGGTTCTTATGCTGGAATGCAGTGTTTTCCTTTCTCCAAACATGAGGCTTCTCATTTCAACCAAAATGTTCTATTTTGGTCTCATCCATCCACAAAACATTTTTCCAATAGCCTTCTGGCTTGTCCACATGATATTTAGCAAACTGCAGATGAGCAGCAATGTTCTTTTTGGAGAGCAGTGGCTTTCTCCTTGCAACCCTGCCATGCACACCATTGTTGTTCAGTGTTCTCCTGATGGTGGACTCATGAACATTAATATTAACCAACGTGAGAGAGGCCTTCAGTTGCTTAGAAGTTACCCTGGGGTCCTTTGTGACCTCGCCGACTATTACACGCCTTGCTCTTGGAGTGATCTTTGTTGGTTGACCACTCCTGGGGAGGGTAACAATGGTCTTAAATTTCCTGCATTTGTACACAATCTGTCTGACTGTGGATTGGTGGAGTCCAAACCCTTTAGAGATTGTTTTGTAACCTTTTCCAGCCTGATGAGCATCAACAATGCTGTTTCTGAGGTCCTCAGAAATCTCCTTTGTTCGTACTATTATACACTTCCACAAACATGTGTTGTGAAGATCAGACTTTGATAGATCCCTGTTCTTTAAATAAAACAGGGTGCCCACTCACACCTGATTGTCATCCCATTGATTGAAATCACCTGACTCTAATTTCACCTTCAAATTAACTGCTAATCCTAGAGGTTCACATACTTTTGCCACTCACAGATATGTAATATTGGATTATTTTCCTCAATAAATAAATGACCAAGTATAATATTTTTGTCTTATTTGTTTAACTGGGTTCTCTTTACCTATTTTTAGGACTTGTGTGACAATCTGATGATGTTTTAGGTCATATTTATGCAGAAATACAGAAAATTCTAAAGGGTTCACAAACTTTCAAGCACCACTGTAAAATATAAATCTTTGTTCATGTATAAAATGCATAGGATCGATTCCAATACACCAGTAAACAGCAGATGCACAGTTGTTGGGTCAGACTCCAGAATAACAGTAGCATAAGAAACCAAATTAATTTTTATACAAATACTTTTTTTTTCCAGATCAAAGCATTTCTGGAACGGCCTAAAACAGGCCCAAAAAGCTTTTCTCTGAGCCCAGTAGGTGTGATATCACTCAGACCATAAATCTTTATGTGAAGTGACATAAATGTTTAACATCCTGAACTCATAACTGCGTCATGGGGCCCATTTGCAATAAGGGGGCAATTTGCAGGTGAGGTTGTTTTCTCCAATTCTCCACTACCACATACTGTACTGTTGTGTTGATGCCTCATACAAACGAGAACAGGAAATGTCGAGAAAAGTCTACATTGCAAAATTAATCTAATATGTAAAATCCTGAGACAGGAAGGTTTAAGTGCATCAGTTGGTAAAACACAAAGTGGAAAAGCCATTAAAGCTAGACGGCCTTTCGATTTCATAAAATCAGTGAAATTTAGTTCCGTCTGAAATGTGGTGATTGTGATATCTGTTTATTTCTGTAATATCTCACAAAATATCAGGCCATTCTGTGGCTGGGAAGTTATTTAATTTGAGGGGATTAAAGCAAATAATGTGCATGAAATCACGCAGTCAAGCAGACAGAGGAAGTCCGTGTGCGCATGCGCAGGTTTACCTTCTTCTTCTTCTTTTGGGTTTTACGGCAGCTGGCATCCACAGTGTCGCATTACTGCCATCTACAGGTTTACCTTTGAGCGTGCACTGACAGTTCCATCATTCTGTTGCTAAACGAACAGCTGATCACACCGAGGTGCTCGCTGAGCGCCCATATTTATTAGTTTGGTCCTGCGTTTCCTTTCCTTCGTATATAACATAACGTCTTTTCTTCTCGCTTTCTTTCCGTTACTGTAGTCGCTCTTTCACGTTTCATTCGTACACTCACATCCTCCATTTTTCTCTCCTGTTTCAAATTTGTATCCCACAATGCCTTGCATGAACGGGGAAAGCCCACCACGTGATGCATGACGTAGTATCTTGAATTGGGTCATGATGAAGCAGGAAAAAATAGTGGAGAATTTAGGGCCACATGGAGATAAATTCATTAATTGTTCTATTTTTTAAAAATTAATAAAATTGGAAGTGTGTGATTTGAATTCAGTAGCTTTCAGTCCACTAAACAAAAATAATTGGTTGTCGGGAAAATTCTTTTTATGACCTACACTTGAAAAATCTAAAAGGCAGTCTAGCCTTTTAGATTTTTAGATACTGAAACAGGTAAATAAACAAACAGCCGAGCCAGCAGGGAAAAAAATGAAAGAAAAAATGGGAAAATTGTGATGCTTTGAGAGGTTATTTTTGATACTCCACTCCAGTGCCCTGGCTGTAGATCCAGAAGAGCATCTGTTTCTGTCTAAAGTTCTGCTGATGGAAAATCCCCTGGCAATGAAGAAGAATCCCTATCACACACATGCACATACTCACATACAAATAGATGAATACACAAAGTTCCTACATGCAGGAACCACAAGCGTGATCATAAATCATCCCGAGCCGAACCTGAACCCCAACATTCCCAGGTAAAGAGACGAGCTTGCAGCGACACTTACTGACAGGTCCTGTGAGTGAAATGACTACTGCATAGATGAACAAATCTGTCATGAAACAAGGCAAAGCTAAGGATTTAAATGTTAAAAGCATCATGCCACCTGACTTCCTGGCCCAGATCTGAGGCTATGACTAATACCCACCTGGACAACTGCCACCATGATCAACAAGCCTTAATCAATCATCCGTGATACTCTGGATTATTAATTGGTACCGCTTCAAGAAACAAAGCTGTGCTTCCAATCCAACTTTTCTATAGGAACTTTGGCAATAAATCAAAGGCAGCGTTAAAGCAAATTATGATAAAGTATGCTTGACTCAATACATGTATAACTCTAATACGGCATGGTTTCAATTTCACCGTCTGTTTCCCACTCAACACTCGGCATTAATGTGTGACTCTTTCCTGGCTCATGGTTAATAAAATGTTCTCATCCACTTAAGTTAAACTGGAATTCCTTAAAGAAAATGAGCGAGAGAGAGAGAGAGAGATTTACTAAGGTAATAGGTAAATGTAGTTGGAAGATGAGTTCGTTTCCCAAACACTTAAAAACTCGAGCGGGCAATGTGACCACTCCAGAAGCCTGTGGAAAACTTCAAACCTGAACTGACAGCCATATTTATGGTCACCGTCAATTTCACTGGAAAAAAAGGGAGGGCTACTGCTGAAATAGAGACACAAATGGATTCAATAGTTGGGGCGATCCAGAGAAATAATGAAGGGTTGAAAGACTATTGTTAGCATTTTTCCATCAACTGCCTTTATGACTGTTTGAAAAAGATATACTGACATTGAATGACATGAAATAAATCAATTAATACGTTCCAGCTAAATACACGCGCTAAAGTCCAAACTGAAAGTCTTAAACATCTTGGCACATGAATTCAACTTCTTCTTTTTTTCTCACTTTTTTTTTCTGCAGTGACCTTTAAGTGCCAGTGTTTTTCTTTAGGCTGAGGTTCTTTTTTCCACTTAAGGGAAAAGAGTAATTTGTACGGGAAAGCTTGGCCAGGTTTCACTACCTTGAAGAATATGGCATCGTGTCAAAACCGAGGCAGTTTATTAGTTAAAGCTTTTAACTTTCACATATGTAGCTTTGATTCAAGAATAAATCTCAATCCGACTCCATTTGATGATATTTATTTGTAATAGCGGCAGTGTTTCATGTCTTTCTGTCAGCTTGGAATGTTCTGCTCATTATACTGTATGTAGATCCTTCAGCTCCATTAGGTTTAGATCATACGTGTTGTGTAAGCTGGTCGAATTCTTTATAAGGAAGTAACACTATGGTTCTTTGTGACACACTGGGATCTGATAGTATTTTAGTGGACAAGATTAAACTGCTTTTAGCAATATTTAAATGAAATTAAGCTTCAAGGAATACTTAAGGAATGGTTTTTACTTGGTGCCTTTTTCTTCTTTTTTTTTTTACACTCCTCATACAGTATGTTTGGAACCTTGTTTCTGCTAGATATGAGAAATTATTCTCTCCACATTCACTGGATATGAGCAATCACGCACTCTGATTGGCTACTCTGCTACCAGGATATCAGCTCATATACTGTGAGTAGAGAAAAACAAAATGGCGGATCGTGTTGCTGAACCAACCGAGGATGAAATAAAAACTCTACTCGAAAACAAAACAAACAAAAAATACAAAAAAGGAACAAAATATGGAATGAAAGTATTTGATAGTAAGAACATATATTTTTTATTTTTCAAGAATTATCATTATTATCACATTTTTCACAAATTGCTCCTGTCATTTTGCCGGTTTGTTTACGTTCTACGCGGAAATGATTTTGTCGGACGTTTTGTGTAAAGTTTTTATTTTATCAAATTTGCAAAAAATAAAAATACTCTGTTTCTCAAAATCCAGTGAATGTGGATAGAATAAAACAGTTATTCCACTCAACCTCATCATACATGGATTATAGCTATCAGCTCATGTACGACTCGATTTCATGAAATAACTGTTAAAGCTAGACGGCCTTTCGATTTCATAAAATCAGTGAAATTTAGTTCCGTCTGAAATGCGCTCATTGTGATATCTGTTTATTTCTGTAATATCTCACAAAATATCAGGCCATTCTGTGGCTGGGAAGTTATTTAATTTGAGGGGATTAAAGCAAATAATGTGCATGAAATCGCTCGCTTGGCGCAGTCAAGCAGACAGAGGAAGTCCGTGTGCGCATGCGCAGGTTTACCTTCTTCTTCTTCTTTTGGGTTTTACAGCAGCTGGCATCCACAGTGTTGCATTACTGCCATCTACAGGTTTCCCTTTGAGCGTGCACTGACAGTTCCATCATTCTGTCGCTAAACGAACAGCTGATCACACCGAGGTGCTCGCTGAGCGCCCATATTTATTAGTTTGGTCCTGCGTTTCCTTTCCTTCGTATATAACATAACGTCTTTTCTTCTCGCTTTCTTTCCGTTACTGTAGTCGGTCTTTCACATTTCATTCGCACACTCACGTCCTCCATTTTTCTCTCCTGTTTCAAATTTGTATCCCACAATGCCTTGCGTGAACAGGGAAAGCCCACCACATGATGCATGACGTAGTATCTTGTATTGGGTCATGGTGAAGCAGGAAAAAATAGCAGAGAATTTAGGGCCATGTGGAGATAAATTTATTAATTGGTGTATTTTTTTTTAAAAAAAACTAATAAAATTGGAAGTCTGTGATTCGAATTTAGTAGCTTTTGGTCACTAAACAAAAATAACTGGGTGTCGGGAAAATTCTTTTTATGACCCACACTTGAAAAATCTGAAAGGCAGTACAGCTTTAAACATTACACAGATTTATCTCACAATTGCAATACATAAGGAGTGGTTGGCTGAGGGCGTAGCTTAATAAGTGAAAGAATGAAATAACTCAAACTCACAGTTACAAGATAAAAAAAAGTCACAACTGCATCAAATTAACTCACAGTTGTGAGGTACAAAGGTGTAATTGTGAGATAAATCTACATAATATTTTCTCCTAAGTGGCTTGCATACAGTGAGGGTAAATAAGTATTTTGACACTTTTGTTTTTGACGTATAATATTAATTAACTTCTAGTGCATGTATTTGTGAGCATACATAAAGGTTCTATTCATAAACTCCAGTGTGTGTAAAATAAAAGTGTGTGAAAGATGTTTGATCTGAGCTGCCAGGGAGAACAAGAAACAACTGATATCAGCATGTAGATAATAATAATAATAATAATAATAATAATAATAATAATAATAATAAAGACAGAATCCAAGGGCCAACTCAAGTTGTTCAAATGAGCCAAATCATTGCAGCTCTTTTGTCAGGAATTTTGAATTCATACTCCAGTATCTCTGTTTTATCAGGTTAGTGCACAGGATCCCAACCCGTAGCCTACATATTTGAGTGTTTTCCCTGCTCTAACACACCCACGTCAAATCAGGAAGGGCTGTTAATTAACTTTGTAAGTTGAATCAGGCGTGCCGGAAGCAAGGAAAACACGAAAATATGCAGGACAATTTGTACTCCAGGATGAGGGTTGGGAAACCTGTGATTTAGTGCATTGTTCTTCCCAGGTTTTATATCTCCATGTTTTCTTCACGGTTCTGCCCGACACTGGAGTGGAACAATGGGCATGTGTGATAGATCTGATGGATCATCTTTAACTTCTCACAAATGAGAAACAGCTGTCATTCCTTCACCTTTGACCTAAGGTACTTTTTGTGTTTAGTTGATCTGAAGGATTTATGCTTCTGAATGTTCTGACATGGACCTATTTTAGAGCAAGAAGTGGAAACGTTTACTTACAGTTGTGGTCAGAAGTTTACATACAGTGACATGAATGTCATCTTGGATATGAATGTCATGGCAATATTTGGGCTTTCAGTCATTTCTTTGAACTGTTCTTTTTCTGTGGCAGAATGATTGTACAGTGTACAGCTTTAATTAAAAAACACTAGAATTTGGTGCACAAGTTTTAATTTTCTTTGGGTTTTCTGAAATCAACACAGGGTCAAAATTATACATACAGGGTCAAAATTTTGTATACAGCACACCTAATCTTTAGGTAAAATGTCTCTTTGCAAGATTCACCTTGACCAAACATTTTTGTTCACCATGAACAAGCTTCTGGCAGAATTCTGGTTGGATATTTCACGGCTCTTCATGGTAGAATTGGTAGAGTTCAATTAATTATTTTTTTCCCCTTGGCATGGACTCGACTTATAAGCACAGTCCATATATTTTCAATAGAGTTGAAATCAGGACTTGTGTTAAGCTTAATGTTCACCTGCTTTATCCTCCACAACCAGCTCTGATGCGTGTTTGGGTTCATTGTCCTGTTGTAACTCCCAAGTCCTAAGTCTTGTTCAAGTTTCTGATGGTTTATGCTGAAGAATTCTGAGGTCGTCCTCCTTCTCCATTATTCCATCCACTTTGTGCAATGAACCAGTTCCACTGGCAGCAAAACAGCCCCAGAGCATGATGATCCTACCACCACCACCAGCTGCTACAGTGTCCCTCTGTACATGGTGGTCATTGTGGCCAAACAACTCAATCTTTGTCTTATCTGACCATACAGCTTTCCTCCAGAAGGCTTTTTCTTTGTCCATGTGGTCAGCTTCAAACTTTAGTTAAGCTTCAAGGTGTCAATTTTGGAGCAGAGGGTTATTTCTTGGATAGCAGCCTCTTAGTCCATGGTGATCTGAACTGTAGACAGTGATCCATCAGCTTCCAGTTCATGGAAGGGCCGTACCATGGTGGTTCCCAGGTTGTTCCTGACCATCCAAACCAATTTCCTTTCAGCTGAGGGTGACAGTTTGGGTTTTCTTGAAGCAAAGTGGCTTGGCAAAGTGACTACACCTCACAATAACTTGGATACAATTGTTTGAACTCATCTTGTAATTTGCAGTTGTTTAGAAACGGCTCCAAGAGACATTCCAGAGTTGTGTATATCTGCAATCCTCTTTGTCAGATCTGCACTGAGCTCTTTGGATTTTCCCATTGTATTGTGTGCTGGTCAATCCAATGAGTGCTGTAAACAAACCCTTTTTATGAAGGCACAGAGAAGCTACCAGCTGTAGTCAATCATGATCACTAACAGGAAGTTAAGAGACCTCAGCCTTGGCAAGATAAGAGACATTTTGGAAGTTTCAGCACCTCTGAATTTAAGGGAGTTTATGTAAATTTTTGGCCCTGTGTTAATTTCAGAAAACCCAAAGAAAATTAAAACTTGTGCACCAAATTCTAGTGGGTTTTTTAATTAAAGCTGTATGCTGTACAATCATTCTGCCACAGAAAAAGAACAGTTCAAAGAAATGACTGAAAGCCCAAATATTGCCATGACATTCATATCGAAGATGACATTCATGTCACTGTATGTAAACTTCTGACCACAACTGTAATTCTACAGACAAAGACAGCAAAGTCTTTCAGAGTTTTCAGGCCAATATTACAACAAGAGTTCCTCAATATTTTATAGCAGAAAGCTGATACAGTATGTGCTTATACACCGATCATTCACAACATTATGACCACTGAGAAGTGAAGTGAATGGCATTGATTGATTATTTCATTACAGTGGCACCTGTCAAGGGGTGGGATAGATTATAACCCCTGGCAAAAAATATGGAATTACTACGCTTGGAGGATGTTCATTCAGCTGTTTTGCTTTGTTGCAAAAATCTCATCTCATTATCTCTAGCCGTTTTATCCTTCTACAGGGTCGCAGGCAAGCTGGAGCCTATCCCAGCTGACTACGGGCGAAAGGCGGGGTACACCCTGGACAAGTCGCCAGGTCATCACAGGGCTGACACATAGACACAGACAACCATTCACACTCACATTCACACCTACGGTCAATTTAGAGTCACCAGTTAACCTAACCTGCATGTCTTTGGACTGTGGGGGAAACCGGAGCACCCGGAGGAAACCCACGCGGACACGGGGAGAACATGCAAACTCCACACAGAAAGGCCCTCGCCGGCCCCGGGGCTCGAACCCAGGACCTTCTTGCTGTGAGGCGACAGCGCTAACCACTACACCACCGTGCCGCCCTGTTGCAAAAATAATAATAATAATTTTTAAAAATCAAATGACAGATATGACGCAAAATTATTTTATTTAACAGCTGAACATTCTGGCTTTGTAAAATATACCTCAAAAAAATTAAATGAAATTGTTGTAATTAATGGCACTTTTTTTAAGATCAAGCAAAGGAAAAAATAATGGAATCACTCAATGATGAGGAAAAAAAATATGGAATCATGAACCAAAAAAACTACAATTAGTACTTTGCTGTACCTCCTCTGGCTTTTATGACAGCTTGAGTTCTTTAAGGCTGGACTTCACTAATGAAAAACAATATTCTTTATCAGTCAGGTTCCAACTTTCTCGTTTAGCAGTTGACAGATCAGCTTTGCAGGATGGAACCTTATATCATGCACCATTCTTTTCAATTTCCACCATAAATTTTCATTTGGACTGAGATCCGGACTGTTTGCTGGCCGTGTCATTGAGTTGATCTGCCTTTCCTGAAGAAAAGCTTTAATGCTCTTTGCTCTGTGTCAGGATGCATTATCATCCTGAAAAATAACTTCATCACCACCAAAAGTACCTTCGATTGATGGAATAAGAAAAGCGTCCAAAATTTCAATATACACCTGTGCATTTACTGTAGAGGTAATTAAAGACTGCCATCTCCGCAGGTCCTAGGATCCTAGATCGTAGGATACAGACCCCAGTTACGGACCCCGGTTATGGACCTCTGGCGACTCGCTTGTTCACAACAACAACAAACATAGTAGCATTTTTTGTCAACATTTATCTTTTTTTTTATAAGATTTATTTATAAGATTATCAAAAATCTTATAAATTTTTGCCAGCATTTCTCAGGAGAATAGCATTAATTTTACAGCATGGATAGCGATAACAGTGTTCACAGTGAAAGCGAGTTTTACTACCCTGAGGAAGAAGAAATAAAAGAAAACATTTCAGGAGAAAGCTAAAAACCTGTAACTGTTGCTAACGCTGAGCAAAAACATGGCTGAATCCTCATCTCATCTCATTATCTCTAGCCGCTTTATCCTGTTCTACAGGGTCGCAGGCAAGCTGGAGCCTATCCCAGCTGACTACCGGTACAGGTGAAAGGCGGGGTACACCCTGGACAAGTTGCCAGGTCGTCACAGGGCTGGCTGAATCCTGAATGACTCAATTTTGTATAAATAGGGGACTACATAGGCGGCAAAATGTAGTTTTTTTCCTGCCATGGAAGTGCACTTGTATACCGAGGAGGAAGCAATTTGCATTACAGCCGTGAATGAGGATTCAAAATGGCGGCTCGGCTTGGTTTTCCCTTTCGGGCGCTCTCGTTTTCTGTTAGAATTTGGTAAAGACAAAAACAAATATAATATTTACCAGCTTAAGGTCGGTCCATATGGTGAAATACCGTGACCTCGGCCTTGAATACTGACCTCGGCCCAGAGGGCCTCGCTCAGTACTTTCAAGACCTCGGTCACGGTATTTCACAATACAGACCTCACAGCTGGTAAATAACATATATATATTAGGCAACAAGAGAACAGTCAGTTCTTGAAGTTGATGTGTTGGAAGCAGGAAAAATGGGTGAGTGTGAGGATCTGAGTGACTTTGCCAAGGGCCAAATTGTGATGGTGAGATGCCTGGGTCTGAGCATCTCCAAAATGGCCCAGCTTGTGGGGTGTTCTTGGTATGCAGTGGTTAGTACCAAACAAAAGTGGTCAGAGGAAGGAGAACCGGTGACAGGGTCATGGGTGTCAAAAGTGTCAGCAGTAACTTTTTCAGCAGTTTGTGCTACAGTAGCTCTTCTGCGGGATTGGACCATATGGACTCACTTTCGTGCCCCATGTGAATCAGTGAGCCTTCGACACCCATGACCCTGTTGCCAGTTCACTTTGATTATCAACATCATACACATCAGTTTCGGTCTCATTAAATTAATCTCTCTGTAAATTTCACTGCTGACATTTAAACATGAGCTTCATCATCATCTCTTCACTCGGCTCATCTCTGTTCACACTCAGCAGTGGGAAATAATCGCTGATTAATTCACTGAGTTTTATTCTGCTAGCTAAATTTCTGGTTATTGATATTTTTATTAGATTATGTCTACAATTGAAAACTTTATTCAGCGCTCTTCTCTGTTCGGTTGATGATGTGACAGCACAGAAACATTAGTTATTTCGACAGCCTGTAACCGATTGCAAACTGATCTGGGGTGAGTTTCCCAAAAGTCTCTTAACGCTAAGAGCATCTTAACTAAGAGAGAGAGAGAGAGAGAGAGAGAGAGAGTGTTCATTGTGCTGCTCGCTCAACAGCTTCAGCAAATCATGACATTCACTGTGTAAGAAAAGCACATTTGGTGAAGAAGGTTTTAGAGATCTTTAGGTTTTATACTGTATTTTTACCACTACATATCTTAAACTGGCTCCATATCCAACATGATGTTTCAGTGTGGGAAATCAGGAATTTTAAACAGACTGCTACAGGACAGATAAGTCTGAAACGTTGTCTGTCCGTCCAAATTTCAGCCTGTCCGAATGACAAGCCAAAGGCCCAGAATGATGCAACTAATGAGGGCCCTGGAAGCTGAAGGGCTTTAGATGCCTGGAGATGCTTCTCAGCTACAACCCTGATTCCAAAAAAGTTGGGACAAAGTACAAATTGTAAATAAAAATGGAATGCAATAATTTACAAATCTCAAAAACTGATATTGTTTTCACAATAGAACACAGACAACATATCAAATGTCGAAAGTGAGACTGTGGCAGCGGGGGCGTGGTCAAGCGACGGTCTGTGACAGGAGGGCGGAGTCAGGGAAGGTGAGTGGCAGAATCACTACACCTGACGGCAATTAACCTGTGTTTGTGTCTTCCCAGTGACCGCGCCCTATTTAAGGAGGCAGAGGGAGAGCAGAGACAGAGCTTCCCGAGACAAGACGACAGTGTGTGTGTGTCTCGAATTTACGTTTGAAATTGTCAGACTGGAAAGTACGGCAATAAAGCCTTCTGATTACCTTGATCTCTGTCCTGCCGTCCTCTGTGCTCCACCCACACATAGGGAACATACTACAGTGGTGCCGAAACCCGGGAAAAAGTGGAGCACCAACCAAGCAGCCCCATGGAATCCTCCCCATTCGCCGACCTGGTCCACGCCCTCACCACGGCTCAGCAAAGCCAGCACCAGGCGCTCGTCACACTCTGAAAGGAACAAGAGCGGCGCTTTGAAGCCCTGGTGCTGGCCCAGCAGGAAGATCGCGAGGCGTTCCGGCATCTCCTCGCGTCGGCGGGGTCCACCAGCGCTCCGGCCACGGGCCCGTCCCCCCTCACTGTCACCAAGATGGGCCCGCAGGACGACCCCGAGGCGTTCCTCACGTTGTTTGAACAGGTCACCGAAGCCTCGGGGTGGCCAATGGAGCAGCGCGCTGCGCGCCTCCTCCCCCTGCTAACGGGAGAGGCACAGCTGGCCGCGCTACAGCTCCCCGCCGACCGCCGGCTGGCCTACGCGGACCTCCGCCGGGCCGTCCTCCAGCGCGTGGGGCGCACACCAGAACAACAGCGCCAGCGCTTCCGCGCGCTGCGGTTGGAGGAAGTCGGCCGGCCGTTCGCATTCGGCCAGCAGCTCCGGGACGCCTGCTGGCGGTGGTTGAGGGCCAATGATCGCGACGCTGAGGGAATCGTCGACCAGGTGGTACTGGAACAGTTCATCGCCCGCTTACCAGCAGGAACCGCGGAGTGGGTCCAGTGCCACTGCCCGGCGTCGCTGGATCAGGCAGTCGGGCTGGCGGAGGATCATTTGGCGGCTGTTCCGGCAGAAGGACAGCCGACGACGTCAACCCTTCTCTCCTCTTCTCTCTCTCTCTCTCCCCTTCCTTCGGTGTCCCGTCCTCGCCCCATTCCCCCACCGCGGAGACGGGGGCCGGCTCCACCCCAGCCGGCCCGCCGCACCCGTGGTGCCCTCCCGTTTCTCCCTTCTGTATCTGTCTCTCCCCCCCCTCAGGTGAGTGAGCCCCAGAGCACCGGTGCAGAGGGAAAGCCCGGGCCGGCTTGCTGGTGCTGCGGGGAGCCGGGCCACCTGCAACAACAATGCACGGCAATGGAAGTGGGCGCGGTGGTACGGATCCCCGACGCGCCAGAGGCCGCCCTCGATCGGGCCGGAGCGTATCGCATACCGGTGAGTGTCCAAGGGGCTACATATCAGGCGTTGGTGGATTCTGGTTGCAATCAGACCTTGATCCGCCAAAGCCTGGTTCAAGACGAGGCATTGGGGGGAGCACAGGGGGTGAAGGTGTTGTGTGTGCACGGGGATGTTCACAGCTACCCTTTGGTGTCGGTCCACATATTTTTCAGAGGGGAAAAATCTATAGTGAAGGCGGCAGTTAATCCTCGCCTTACCCACTCTTTAATTTTGGGGACTGATTGGACGGGATTTCGGGGTTTAATGACGCGCCTAGTAAAGAGTGGGTCCTGCCATTTGACAGGAGGAGGTCCCGGTGTCGCTTTGGCGGGAGCAGCTGTCGCAGAGCCGTCTACGTCATCTCCGCGTCAGAGTGAGGAGCCGCCGGCTCCTCCTCTCTCTATTGAGGAATCCCTCGCGGATTTCCCATTAGAACAATCGCGAGACGAGACTCTGTGGCATGCGTTTGACCAAGTGAGAGTAATCGATGGTCAAACGCTCCAACCGAACGCCACCCCGTCCTTCCCCTACTTCGCAGTTATGAAGGATAGATTATACCAAGTGACGCAGGACACTCAAACTAAAGAGCGAGTCACACAGCTGTTAATTCCGAAGAGCCGCCGGGAATTGGTATTCCAGGCGGCTCACTTTAATCCCATGGCTGGACACTTAGGGCAGGATAAAACACTAGCCCGAATAATGGCCCGATTCTATTGGCCGGGGATTCGCGGCGATGTTCGTAGGTGGTGTACGGCATGCCGCGAATGCCAGTTAGTAAATCCAGCGGCCATTCCAAAAGCGCCTTTGCGCCCTCTTCCGTTAATCGAGACCCCATTCGAGAGAATTGGGATGGACCTCGTAGGGCCATTAGATCGGTCAGCACGAGGGTACCGCTTTATATTAGTTCTGGTGGACTATGCAACGTGATACCCGGAAGCAGTGCCTCTGCGCAATATCTCAGCACGCAGTATTGCGGAGGCGCTCATCCGCATCATCTCCCAAGTTGGAATCCCGAAAGAGATTCTGACTGATCAAGGCACTACATTTATGTCACGGACACTGCGCGAACTGTATGGGTTATTGGGGATTAAGCCAATCCGCACCAGTGTGTATCACCCACAAACGGACGGTTTAGTAGAACGGTTCAACCGCACCCTCAAAAATATTATTAAAAAATTCGTAAGTGAGGACACACGTAATTGGGATAAGTGGCTCAAGCCCTTGCTGTTCTCAGTGTGAGAGGTCCCCCAAGCCTCCACGGGGTTCTCCCCATTCAAATTATTATATGGGCGTAAGCCGCGCGGCATCCTAGATGTGCTGCAGGAAAATTGGGAGGAGGGACCTTCACAAAGCAAAAATGAAATTCAGTACATTATGGACCTGCGCGCAAAACTCCACACGCTCCCCCACCTAACTCAGGAGAATTTGCGGCAGGCCCAGGAATGGCAAGCCCGCCTGTACAACAAGGGTACGCGCCTTAGAGAGTTCACTCCGGGAGATAAGGTACTCGTACTGTTGCCCACATCGAGCTCCAAATTGATCGCCAAGTGGCAAGGACCCTTTGAGGTCACACGGCGAGTCGGGGACGTCGACTATGAGGTGAGGCGAACGGACAGGGGTGGGGCGCTACAGATTTACCACCTCAATCTGCTTAAACTCTGGAACGAGGAGGTCCCCGTGGCGTTGGTGTCGGTAGTTCCGGAGAAGGCGGAGCTGGGACCGGAGGTTCAAAAAGGGACATTGGCATCACGTACCTCTCCGGTCCCCTGTGGAGACCACTTCTCCCCGACCCAACTCACAGAGGTCGCCCAGTTGCAGACCGAGTTTTCGGATGTGTTCTCGCCCCTGCCCGGTCGCACTAACCTCATAGAGCACCACATAGAGACGCCCCCGGGGGTGGTAGTGCGTAGCCGCCCTTACAGGCTACCCGAACACAAAAAAAGGTGGTTCGGGAAGAACTTCAGACCATGCTCGAAATGGGCATCGTCGAGGAGTCCCACAGTGACTGGAGCAGCCCGGTGGTCTTGGTACCCAAGGCCGATGGGTCGGTCCGGTTCTGTGTGGACTATAGAAAAGTCAACACGGTGTCTAAATTCGACACGTACCCAATGCCTCGTATTGACGAGCTGCTCGATAGACTAGGCACGGCTCGCTTTTATTCGACACTGGATTTGACGAAGGGATATTGGCAGATCCCCTTGACTCCATTATCCTGGGAAAAAACGGCCTTTTCCACACCGTTCGGCTTGCACCAATTCGTCACACTTCCTTTTGGGCTGTTTGGGGCGCCTGCTATGTTTCAGCGGCTGATGGACAGGGTCCTCCACCCCCACGCCACCTATGCGGCCACATACCTTGATGATATAATCATCTATAGTAACGACTGGCAGCGGCACTTACAACACCTGAGGGCCGTCCTTAGGTCGCTGAGGTGAGCGGGTCTCACTGCCAACCCAAAGAAGTGTGCGATTGGGCGGGTGGAAGTACGGTATCTGGGCTTCCACTTGGGCAACGGGCAGGTGCGTCCCCAAATTAACAAGACAGCAGCAATTGCAGCCTGCCCGAGGCCCAAGACCAAAAAGGGGGTGAGACAGTTCCTGGGGCTGGCTGGCTACTATCGTAGGTTTATACCTAATTATTCGGACGTCACCAGCCCGCTGACTGATCTCACTAAAAAGGGGGCACCAGATCCGGTCCAGTGGACGGAGCAGTGCCAGCGGGCTTTCTCTGAGGTAAAGGCTGCACTGTGTGGGGGGCCACTACTACACTCCCCTGACTTTTCTCTCCCTTTTGTGTTGCAGACCGACGCGTCGGACGGAGGGCTGGGGGCGGTGTTGTCCCAGGAGGTGGAGGGGGAGGACCGCCCCATCCTGTACATTAGCAGGAAGCTGTCGGTGCATGAGGGGCGCTACAGCACAATCGAAAAAGAATGTCTAGCGATCAAGTGGGCGGTCCTCGCCCTCTGTTACTACCTGCTGGGGCACCCTTTCACCCTCTGTTAGGACCACGTGCCCCTCCAGTGGCTCTACCGCATGAAAGATGCCAACGTGCGGATCACCCGTTGGTATCTGGCACTCCAACCCTTCAATTTCAAGGTGGTCCACAGGCCGAGGGCGCAGATGGTCATGGCGGACTTCCTCTCCCGTCAAAGGGGGGGGGGAGTCAGCTGCAGGCCGGACGGCCGCCCGGCCTGAGTCGGGCGGTGGGGGTATGTGGCAGCGGGGGCGTGGTCAAGCACCGGTCTGTGACAGGAGGGCGGAGTCAGGGAAGGTGACTGGCAGAATCACTACACCTGACGGCAATTAACCTGTGTTTGTGTGTCTTCCCAGTGACCGCGCCCTATTTAAGGAGGCAGAGGGAGAGCAGAGAGAGAGCTTCCCGAGACAAGACGACAGTGTGTGTGTGTCTCAAATTTACGTTTGAAATTGTCAGACTGGAAAGTATGGCAATAAAGCCTTCTGATTACCTTGATCTCTGTCCTGCCGTCCTCTGTGCTCCACCCACACATAGGGAACATACTACAGAGACATTTTGAAATTTCATGCCAAGTATCGGCTCATTTGAAATTTCATGACAGCAACACATCTCAAAAAAGTTGGGACAGGGGCAATAAGAGGCTGGAAAAGTTAAAGGTACAAAAAAGGAACAGCTGGAGGACCAAATTGCAACTCATTAGGTCAACTGGCAATAGGTCATGAACATGACTGGGTATAAAAAGAGCATCTTGGAGTGGCAGTGGCTCTCAGAAGTAAAGATGGGAAGAGGATCACCAATCCCCCTAATTCTGCGCCGACAAATAGTGGAGCAATATCAGAAAGGAGTTTGACAGTGTAAAATTGCAAAGAGTTTGAACATATCATCATCTACAGTGCATAATATCATCAAAAGATTCAGAGAATCTGGAAGAATCTCTGTGCGTAAGGGTCAAGGCTGGAAAACCATACTGGGTGCCCGTGATCTTCGGGCCCTTAGACGGCACTGCATCACACACAGGCATGCTTCTGCATTGGAAATCACAAAATGGGCTCAGGAATATTTCCAGAGAACATTATCTGTGAACACAATTCACCGTGCCATCTGCCGTTGCCAGCTAAAACTCTATAGTTCAAAGAAGAAGCCGTATCTAAACATGATCCAGAAGCGCAGATGTCTTCTCTGGGCCAAGGCTCATTTAAAATGGACTGTGGCAAAGTGGAAAACTGTTCTGTGGTCAGACGAATCAAAATTTGAAGTTCTTTATGGAAATCAGGGACGCCGTGTCATTCGGACTAAAGAGGAGAAGGACGACCCAAGTTGTTATCGGCGCTCAGTTCAGAAGCCTGCATCTCTGATGGTATGGGGTTGCATTAGTGCGTGTGGCATGGGCAGCTTGCACATCTGGAAAGACACCATCAATGCTGAAAGGTATATCCAGGTTCTAGAGCAACATATGCTCCCATCCAGATGACGTCTCTTTCAGGGAAGACCTTGCATTTTCCAACATGGCAATGCCAAACCACATACTGCATCAATTACAGCATCATGGCTGTGTAGAAGAAGGGTCCAGGCACTGAACTGGCCAGCCTGCAGTCCAGATCTTTCACCCATAGAAAACATTTGGTGCATCATAAAATGGAAGATACGACAAAAAAGACCTAAGACAGTTGAGCAACTAGAATCCTACATTAGACAAGAATGGGTTAACATTCCTATCCCTAAACTTGAGCAACTTGTCTCCTCAGTCCCCAGACGTTTACAGACTGTTGTAAAGAGAAAAGGGGATGTCTCACAGTGGGAAACATGGCCTTGTCCCAACTTTTTTGAGATGTGTTGTTGTCATGAAATTTAAAATCACCTAATTTTTCTCTTTAAATGATACATTTTCTCAGTTTAAACATTTGATATGTCATCCATGTTCTATTTTGAATAAAATATGGAATTTTGAAACTTCCACATCATTGCATTCCATTTTTATTTACAATTTGTACTTTGTCCCAACTTTTTTGGAATCGGGGTTGTATTTCCAGGCACATTTTTGTGATCTTCAAAGGCCAAATTACACTCGACATCAGTTGCTAATTGCACTACAAACTGAATCTAATTTACAGGAAAATATCAGAAGGTTCGAGAAAAACCTGCTTAAAGTTCTACCCAAGAAAACAGTAGCACATACAGATCAGTTCCATGTCGAGAAAAAAGTCTGGGGGGGTTAAGGATGTTCCAGTTCGTTACAACTTACTGGGACTCGTACAGTATATCGGTACTATAATAACACTCATGACACATTATGTCAACAATGACTATTTTATACTATGTTTATAATAAGTCTATAAGAAATTTAGTAATTAACAACACAACTATTCTTACATAACAGAGTTAAAATTTTGAGGACAAGATTCCAAATAACTTTGTAAATTTTAAAATGACTTTTAAAATGACTCAGAACAAGACATGGTCATATCATTTAGTATTCAGACTAAAATCTGCTGGACTAGAACTTAGAAAATAGAAGAAAACACCATGAAAGAGAAACCAATCAAAACCAAAAGAGTGAAAGTGATTATCATGCCGTTACCATGTGAACAGTCTTTTAGATTAGATTAGATTAGATTAGATTAGATTAGATAAAACTTAATAAAGTTTTATCTAATCTAATCTAATCCCTTTTGCCTCGGTCACAACCGGGCGTACGTGCCCCTACGGCTGGTCTACGTGCAAAAAACGTAAGAAACGCATGGAGGGCGCGCATGAAACGCACGGAGGGCGTGCGTGTGACGTGCTGATTTTCGAGCCGTAGACTGGCCGCAGACCGGCCGCAGAGGTTCTTTGTCATGTCAAACTCTACGGGCGCTTATGTTTTTTTCAGGTTGCAAGACAAACTTACAGTCAACGTGCGTCTTTCTCCACAAACAAAAAAAATGCAGCGATTTGGGAAACGCCAAAAATCGCACGGCCAAAAAATCGTACGTCCAGTTGTGACCTAGGCTTTTGGGAGGGTTCCCTCAGGGAAATTAAGATTCCAGCAGCATCATTACAGATAAAGAGAGAAAAGAAATAGAGAAAACTTCTAGATAAATTTAAAATAAATTAAGTATTTACATATACAAATATAAAAAGAATAAGATATGGGGAAGGGGGGAAGGAGGGAAAGGGAAAAAAAGGGGGGGAGAGAAGGGGGGGCGGCGGCAGGAGAGATATTGCACTTTATATTGCACATTGTCCGGTATTGCTTATTGTTAGGCTAGGCTACTGCTCCTTCCCGTCCTCTGTCCTCCTGTTACCCCTCCTCCCCCCCAGAGAGGAGTTGTACAGTCTGATGGCGTGAGGGACAAAGGAGTTTTTGAGTCTGTTCATCCTGCACTTGGGAAGGAGCATTCTGTCACTGAACAGGCTCCTCTGGTTGCTGATGACGGTGTGCAGAGGGTGACTGGCATCGTCCATGATGTTCAGTAGTTTGTCCATAGATCTCTTCTCTGCCACCGTCACCAGAGAGTCCAGCTTCATGCCGACCACAGAGCCGGCCCGCCTGATCAGTTTGTCCAGCCTGGATGTGTCCTTCTTGGATGTGCTGCCCCCCCCCAGCACACCACGGTGTAAAACAGGACACTGGCGACCACAGACTGATAGAACATCCACAGGAGTTTCCTGCAGATGTTAAAGGACCACAGCCTCCTAAGGAAGTATAGCCTGCTCTGTCCCTTCCTGTGTAAGTGATTGGTGTTGCAAGTCCAGTCCAGCTTGCTGTCCAGCCACAGCCCGAGGTACTTGTAGGAATCCACAGCCTCCACCTCAATTCCCTCGATCAGAACTGGTCGTGACCTTGGTCTGAACCTCCCAAAGTCAATGACCAGCTCCTTGGTCTTCGAAGTGTTGCGCTGCAGATGGTTCCTGTTGCACCACACAGCAAAGTCCCTCACCAGGCTCCTATACTCCTCCTCTCTGTCGTCACTGATACACCCAACGATGGCTGTGTTATTGGCAAACTTCTGAATGTGACACAGCTCTGAGTTGTAGCAGAAGTCCGCAGTGTACAGGGTGAAGAGAAGAGGGTTGAAGAGTACAGGGTGAAGAGTGCCCTGGGGTGCTCCAGTGCTGCTAATCACAGTGTCAGACGTGATGTCCTTCAGCCTGACATACTGCGGCCTGTCAGTGAGGTACCGTAGCTGGAGATCCAGGTGACCAGGCGGGGGTCCATTCGCATCCTGTTCAGTTTGTCCTGAAGCAATAGGGGCTGGATGGTGTTGAAGGCACTCGAGAAGTCCAAGAAGAGGATCCTCACTGTGCCATTTCCCTTATCCAGATGCGAGTGGGCTCGGTGTAGCCAGTAGAGGATGGCGTCTGCCACACCAATACCTGCCTGATACGCAAACTGCAGACAGTCCTGGGCATGTTGTACCTGGGGTCTGAGGAAGAGCCGCTCCAATGTCTTTATCAGATGTGAAGTGAGTGCCACCGGTCAGAAGTCGTTCAGCTCGCTGGGCCGATTCTTTTTGGGAACTGGAACGATACATGATGTCTTCCAGAGGGTGGGCACTCTCCCCAGCTGCAGGCTGAGGTTGAAGATGCAATTTATGAATGTGTAAGCGGGCTCTCAGTGCTCCGACTCTGGTGTGACTGAGTAAGGGGACAAGTTTTATGTTTCATCTAATTTAGGTAATTTAAAAAATATCATATTATTTGGGCGGCATGGTGGTGTAGTGGTGAGCACTGTCGCCTCACAGCAAGAAGGTTCTGGGTTCGAGCCCAGCGGCTGACGGGGGCCTTTCTGTGCGGAGTTTGCATGTTCTCCCCGTGTCCACGTGGGTTTCCTCCGGGTGCTCCGGTTTCCCCCACAGTCCAAAGACATGCAGGTTAGGTTAACTGGTGACTCTAAATTGAGCGTAGGTGTGAATGTGAGTGTGAATGGTTGTCTGTGTCTATGTGTCAGCCCTGTGATGACCTGGTGACTTGTTCAGGATGTACCCTGCCTCTCGCCCATAGTTAGCTTGGATAGGCTCCAGCTCGCCTGCAACCCTGCACAAGATAAGCAGTTATGGATAATGGATGGATGGATGATATTATTTGACAGTGGGCACATAGGAAAGTGTAAAGTATAAAGTTTCTGTCAATATGTTTATCATGCTTGTATGATAAAAACTCTTAAAGATATTTATCTAAATCCAAGACCTACTCATTCTAAACCTGCCAAGTTTCGCTGGTGAAGCTCTCGACCCCAGAGGGTTAAAATACGATGGAAAAAACACTTTGTCAGAGTCCGAAACCTGTAATAGTCTATTTTCTTTGAATGTTAGTGGTAAACCTACCCAGCTGATAACAGTGTGGCGTGGTATCAGGCCAGAATGCGGTCCTACTCACTGATGAGAGGTGATTTGTCATTTATTGAGAGTGTCTGCGATCCGCCAATCGCAGGCTGTGTTATGACATAATGTATTCGCCCAGTGCAACATTTGGAAGAAAATTAGAAGTACCGTAGATTAGACCCATATCTTTACAATTTTTCATGGGTCATCCGGTTTGATGCTTTTGAAATACAGACAGACAAATGCAAAAATTACCGGTCAGTGTCCGCTGGTCCGGCCTTATTTCCCACACTGATGTTTGCATGATGGCATACACTGAAACGTCTTCATTTGGCTGCTCCTGTTGGGGGTCACCACAGAGGATCATCATGATCTGCATACTTGACTTGGCATACTCAGTGCCCTTCCTGACACAACCCTCCCCAATCTATCTGGGCCTGGGACCAGCACTAAGCATGAACTGGCTTGTACAACCCCAGTGGTTGGGTATTTTACCAAATCTGCATGGCTTTGAACTGTGGGAGGAAACCGGAGCACCAGAATGAAACCCACATAGAAACAGGGAGAACATGCAAACTCCACACAGAAAGGCCCTCGTTGGTTGTGAGGTTCAAACCCGGAACCTTCTTACTGTGAGGCAACAGTGCTAACCACTGCACCACTGTTCCACCTTGGCAGATGCTAAAACACGGTTTATTTTATATAAATAAACAGTGGTAAAATATAGCTGTTTTCTTCAAGATAACATAAGATGTTGGCTGTATAACTCAACTGTAGACAAAACCCAAGAATTTGGCTACAGACACATTGACAGATTTTCCCAAACCTTCTGGATATGTACAATAGTTCAATGATACAAAATGAACCTCCATTCAAACAGTACTCATCAAATATAAAATATTTATATTTATGTGTCCTGGAACTGAGATTTCTCATCGATGAGGTCTGTGTCACCACGAGACATAAACACGTCTTTACCCATAACGGATCCTCGTGACGGATACAAACAGAAAATGAAACGCTGTTTCTTTGGCAGAATGCTAACATTGTGCATGTGACATCTGGAGAACTGTGATATCCCATTTCAGCATCTTCACAGTGTATATGCTATTTTCTTTTCCTTCTCATTTCCCCCGTCTACACTCTCTGATTGAGACACCGCCATCTATCTGAACTTGTACTGCTGCATTCAAACAGGCTGCCAAATCCACCTCATCCCCCCTCATGATTAAATCTAAAGGGATTAAATCTCAAGCTCTTTCCAGCTTTAATTGCCAGGATGAAAACATGAGAGCTTGATCCAAGTGAGTGAAACAAAGAGACTCTGTGGTTGTTGATCCTCCCAAATACACTGCCATGTGTCGAGTCAATATATTTAATAATGACAGATATTTCATAATGCCAGTGCAGTCCATTCATATTACACTCTCCTTCGACAGTTCCACGTCCAGGTGCATGGCAAATCACACAAGTATTCGTGCTAGCCCATAACAAGCACGCGAACTGAGGCCGTCTGTTATGTCTGTTTTCCTCTTTGAGAGAAAATATTTCAATGACATTTCACTGGGACCTCATAATATTATAGTGTTATCGTTTTAATGATCCTCTAAGTAACTGTAATCGTTGAACAGTGTGAATAGGGCAGGGCACAATACCAAAGTGTCTTTTTTCCATTTAGCATGTTTGTTTTACAGTATATTGAGCTCTTTTTGCGTCCTGTGATACTTCGATCTCTTCCCACCATAGAACACTTCTCCTACCACAGTTGCTCTTCACTTCTTAAGCACATCAGGAGAATGGCCAAGATGGCTGGTAATATAATAATATGTGTAATATATCTTTAAAAAAGATGTGTCCGGTATTATAAAATCTATATTTCTACCCCAGAAATGAATAAATCATGGCTGTATTTTGATTCTGGATTACACTGAGGTTGGCTGTGGTGATTCGGTGGTTTATTTTAGTCCGACAGTGTCATACGTTTCTTTAGCAGGGAAATTTCGCAGCTGGTTGGACACATGGGTTGAAATCTAAATATGCTCTATATTCAGAACAGATATTTTCCACTTCTTTTTTGTTCCAGGAATAAACGGACGTTTGGAGTCTTCACAGAAGCAGGCGGAAAGTAATGCATCCTGGTATTCTCTTTACTTTATTGTAGGCTTTATAAAAGGTAGTTCCTTCTTATGCTGGGCTGAAAGATTTTATGGAAATTGCAGCGTATAACAGCCGGAATCTGAGGCTACTGTGTAAACTTTCAGAAAACCCAAGTGGATCAGCAGTTTCTGAAATACTCAAACCAGCCTTTCTGGCACCAAAAGTAACAGCACAATCAAGTCACTGACATCATATTTTTTATGGATTTGTATTAATTCATGTTGAATGTGAACATTAATTGAAGCTCTTGACCTGTATCTGCATGATTATAGACTATGTGCTGCTGCTACATGACTGGCTGACTTGATAATTGTATAAATAAGCAGGTGTACAGGTGTTCCTAATAACATGGCCAGTTAGACTGATGGATGGATGATTGACCCCAAATAAAGATCCATCTTATACTTGTATGGAACTCTGACACAAGTGTCATTATACACTGCCCGGCCAAAAAAAAGTTGCCATTTGGATTCGAATAAGCAAATACATAAAAGCCTTTGATTGGATAATTACTGCAGTGACTAATTAATGTGTTTCAGCTGGCAACAATTCCTTTAACCCGAACTGATGCAGTGAGTAGCTTCTCATTTCTTAAACATATCAGAAGTCATATCCCATTGCTCATGGAAAAGATGTTACAGTGTTTCAGAAGGGTCAAATTATTGGCCTGCATCAAGCAGAGAAAACAATTAATGAGATTACTGAAATGACTGGAATTGGGTTAAATGCAGGCGGCACGGTGGTGTAGTGGTTAGCACTGTCGCCTCACAGCAGGAAGGTTCTGGGTTCAAGCCCAGTGACCGAAAGGGGACCTTCTATGTGGACTTTGCATGTTCTCCATGTGGGTTTCCTCCGGGTGCTCTGATTTCCCCCCACAGTCCAAAGACATGTGGTTAGGTTAACATGGGGTGGCCTTGAGTGAGACACCTAACCCCCAACTGCTCCCCGGGCGCTATAGCATAGCTCCCCACTGCTCTGGGTATGTGCGTGTGTGTGCTCACTGCTCATGTGTGTGTTCACTGCTTCAGATGGGTTAAATGCAGAGAGGAATTTCGCAAGTGTACGTGTGATGAATAAAGTTGCTCTTCTTCTTCTTAACTGTCCAAGGCATTATCAAAACCTGGAAGCATAGTGGTGAACCGTCATGTGATTGGAAAAAGATCCTGACTGACCATGATCAGAGTGATGTTTAATAGTGAAACTAAGATCATTTCCACACTCACAGTGTGATGAGAAGTCAAACAGCTGTGTGGCCATAAGAGGTTTCAGTTTGCTCGGGAGCATCAAGATTGAACAATGGAAAAAGGTCATGTGGTCTGATGAGTCCAGATTGACCCTATTCCAGAGCAGTGGGCGTGTCAGGGCAAGAAGGGAAGCACATGAAGTGATGTATCCGTTGTGTAGTGTCCACTGTACAAGCTTCTAGAGGCAGTGTTACGATCTGTGGTTGCTTCAGTTGGTCAGGTCAAAGCTCAGCAACGTTATGTGGCAATAAAATGAAGTCAGCTGATGATCTGAATGTACAGAATGACCAGGTTCACATCACACCGATGGATTTTTTTTTTCTTCCCTGATGGCACAGGCATAAAATTAGGGCTCACATTGGGAAAGAGTGGTTCAGGGAGCATGAGGAATCATTTTCACACATGAATTAACTGCTACAGAGTCCCAACCTTAACCCCATTGAGAATCTTTGGGATGTTCTGGAGAAGACTTTACTCAGAGGTTCGACTCTCATCCTCAACACAAGATCTCGAAGAACAATGAACACAACTCTGGACTGAAATAAATGGGACATTGCATAAGTTTATCAAAACAACATCATGGCGAATGCATGCTGTAACCAAAGCTAAAGGCAGAACAACCAAATATTAGAGTGCACGACTTTTTTTTTTCTTTTTTCACAAGGCAGTGCATTTTACAAATTATTTCCCAGTCGTAAATTATCGATGCTGAATGCATCAGAATGCTCCGATTTACATTATGAGAGAAACAATAGAATTATTTAATTTATTTTTGTATATTTCTGCAGGCAGCATCCAGGGACCCAATTTGGTTTGGTGTTTGGGTGACTGTCTGTCTCGGGGTTTGTACATTGTCCCTGTGTTTGTGTGGATTTTCTCCAGGTGGTCCGGTTTCCTCCCACTGTAAAAACATGCCAGTAAGGGTGGATTGGCCAAGTTAAATTGCCCCTAAGGGAGAGTGAATGTGTGAATGAGGATAAAGCACTGACTGAGGAGTTGTTTTACACTGTCTTGCAAAAGTATTCATCCCCCTTGGTGTTTGTCCTGTTTTGTTGCATTACAAGCTGGAATTAAAATGGATTTTTAGAGGGTTAGCACCATTTGATTTACACAGCATGCCGACCACTTTAAAGGGGCAAATTTTTGTTTTATTGTGATGCAAACAATAAGATGAAAAAACAGAAATCTGAAAATACTATTGACCTTTAAAGCACTAAATGGTCTCGCACCACAGTACCTGAGTGAACTTCTGCTCCTCTATGACCCGCCACGCCTACTTAGATCAAAAGGTGCAGGCTATCTGCTGGTACCTCGTATAGTGAAGGCTACATCAGGGGGCGGAGCCTTTTCTTACAAAGCCCCACTGTTATGGAACAGCCTTCCAAGTAATGTTCGGGAATCAGACACAGTCTCAGCATTTAAGTCTAGGCTGAAAACATATCTGTTTAGTCAAGCCTTTTGTTAATGGTGTTTGAGGTAAAGGAGTAGATCTGGAGGGTCCTCAGACATAGAGTGTTTTGGTAAACTGGGATGTATGGATGCTGTCAGTCCCCACTCGCTTGCTCACTCGAGTTTGTTGACGGTGTAGTGGCTGCTGCTTTATGTCCCGGGGCTCCCTCATGCCTGTGTTACCTTCTGGCTCTCTCCTTTTAGTTATGCTGTCATAGTTAGTTGCCGGAGTCCCTGCTTGTACTCGGTGCAATATGTATACTGTTCCTACTTATTCAGGTGACATTGGGCATACCTAACCACCTGTGTTTTCTTTCCCTCCCCCTCACCCCAAATCTGTCCCTCTGAGTTACATGGAGTCAACAGGAAATCTTTTGGTGGAGAGGGTGGAGACCTCGACTGGCTATCGTAGCCTGCAGGGAATCGGCCGTCAGACATTCTGTCGCATGTCCCAGACCCGGTGAAATGTAACTGAATTGTCTTGGCCAGCCCTAAGGGTCCCATCTGCATCTCATCATTGCTGAGGAGTGTGCTCCCATCACCCAATCAAGCATCCAGCCAGAGCAGGTCATGATATATTTTTTACCATATTAACATGCCATTGTTGTGTGTTATGCCTGATGTAAAGACTCTCGTCTCTGCGAGCCTACCAGACAGATTTAATACTTGTCATTTTTAGGGCATACCTAACAACGTGTTTTCTTTCTCTCTCTCCCCCCCCCCCCCCCCCCCAATCTGTCCCTCTGAGTTACATGTTGATCCTGGGATTGAGATGCTGGCCTCTTCTGCCCCTCGGACCTGCTTGATCCATCCTGGTGCCCTGTGTCTGGTCGGAGTTTTATCGCCCCACTCCTGTGATGGACGGCCCCATGAGGACAGTTGAGGGTTATACCTGTTAAAACTGTTAATATTATAGTCAGGCTGTCTGTTGTTGCCCAAATGAGGATGGGTTCCCTTTTGAGTCTGGTTCCTCTCGAGGTTTCTTCCTCATGTCGTCTGAGGGAGTTTTTCCTTGCCACCGTCGCCACAGGCTTGCTCATTGGGGATAGATTAGGGATAAAATTAGCTCAGGTTTTAAGTCGTTCAAATTCTGTAAAGCTGCTTTGCGACAATGTTTATTGTTAAAAGCGCTATACAAATAAACTTGATTTGATTTGGAGTGTGCATAAGTATTCACCCCCTTTTGTATGAAACCCCTAAATAAGAGCTGCTCCAACCAATTCACTTCATAAGTCACATAATTAGTTGATTAAGATCCACCTGTGTCCAATCAAAGTGTCACATGATCTGTCACATGATGTCTGTATAAATCAACCTGTTCTGGAAGGACCCTGACTCTGCAACACTACTAAGCAAGAAACATGAAAACCAAGGAGCCTCCAAACAGGTCAGAGACAAAGTTGTGGAGAAGTATAGATCAGGGTTGGGTTATAAAAAATATCCTAAACTTTGAATATCCCAGGAAGCTCCATTAAATCCATTATAGCAAAATGGAAAGAATATGGCACCACTACAAACCTGACAAGAGAAGGCGCCGCCCACCAAAACTCACAGACCAGGCAAGGAGGGCATTAATCAGAGATGCAACAAAGCCACCAAAGAGAACGCTGAAGGAGCTGCAAAGATCCACAGTGGAGATGGGAGTATCTGTCCATAGGACCACTTTAAGCCATACACTCCACAGGGCGGGGCTTTATGGAAGAGTGGCCAGAAAAAAATGTTTGGAGTGTTTGTGGAGTCTGCCACAACAGCATATGGCAGACTCCACAAACACATTCTCTGGTCAAATGAGACTAAAATTTAACTTTTGGCCATCATGGGAAATGCCATGTGTGGCACAAACCCAACACCCTGAGAACACCATTCCTACAGTGAAGCATGGTGGTGGCAGCATCATGCTGTGGGGATGTTTTTCATCTGCAGGGACAGGAAAGCTGGTCAGAACTGAAAGAAAGATGGACGGCACTAAATACAGGGCAATTCTGGAGGAAAACCTGTTTGAGTCGGCCAGAGGTTTGAGACTGGGACGAAGGTTCATGTTCCAGCAGGACAATTACCCTAAACATACTGCTAAAGCTACACTGGAATGGTTTAAAGGGAAACATTTAAGTGTTTTGGAATGGCCTCGTCAAAGCCCAGACCTCAATCCAATTGAGACTCTGTGGCATGACTTGATTGCTGTACACCAACGCAACCCATCTAACTTGGAGTTAGAGTTTTGCCTTGAGGAATGGGCAAAAATCCCAGTGGCTAGATGTGCTAAGCTAATAGAGACACGCCTCAAGAGACTTGCAGCTGGAATTTCAGCAAAAGATGGCTCTACAAAGTATTGACTTTTGGGGGTGAATACTCACTCACTCTGCACACTCTAGATTTGTTTTTTTTCATCGGTTTGTGTCACCAAAAAAAAAACCCTTTAAAGTGGTCGGCGTGTTGTGTAAATCAAATGGTGCTAACCCTCCAAAAATCTATTTTAATTCCAGCTTGTAATGCAACAAAACAGGACAAACACCAAGGGGGATGAATACTTTAAGAAATTGTGTATTTAAAGTGTGATACAATTCAAGGAACCAAAATGGATATTTTATAGAGCTGTGAAAAATAATTATGTATAACTGAAATAAAGACTTGTACTTGACCCATTTCATTCCCCCTCTCTGTCACGTCTGTTATACGCCGGCATCTTGGTGTTGAGCTTCTGCAGCACATTATAACCAAACTCATAAAACAAAAGGAAAGTATCCAGCCTAGCTGGGAAGGTCATATTGCCAGTGAATATACACCATAGACAACAGATTCCTTTGAAGCTGCCTACTCAAGCCATTTTCTATCATGTAATTAGAAAGTCTTTATTTTTTTCTGAAGTCCAAATTTGAACATGATGCAGTTGTTTCCTAAACAGTCAGAAGAGGTCCTGCCCCACACACATAAGCAAGCTATCTAAAACAATCAGTGGCACCTCTGCACAAAGGTTTTGGTGAACGAGTGTTACGCATTTCTAGGAGAGACAGAAGTGAAAGCCGTGCTTCAGGCACAAAGGACGACACGCCATGCTACAAACCAAAACAGCAGCATGAAAGGATTAATGAACAAAAATGGGAAGAGATGCGATTTCAGTGTACACGCGCTCTCTGTTGACAGAGGGGTGTCTTGGCTGACTGTGCACCAACCATCTGGAAGTTATTTGGTCATTTTCTCTTAACTCCAATAAAACATCTAAAAGTAGTTCTTTTAAAACCAAAGTGAGAAAAGAACCCTGTTAGTTAAGGCAGGGCTGACCAAAGTTCCTCCACCCATCCCCCTGCTTTCTTTCCTCTCACTTACAGAGACGATAACTAGACTAACAGCCATATAGAAGTAAATGATGTTGGAAAGAAGGGTGTTGGTTTTATTTTTATTAAAAAAAAAAAGCTTGAAATAGAGGAAAAACAAAAAGCTGAGTGAATGAAGAGGTCACGGTAACATTCAGCAAACACAGAGGTTACTTTATTATCTTCCAACACATTAAGTCAGATGTATTAATTCTACCTGCACATTCTGACAATCAGCTGTAATTTAGCTTTAAAATTTCCAACTTTACTGTACTTTTACTGCATCAACACCATATCAACTGGGGGAAGCATACAAACCATTGTAAATAGCGCCCCCTTCTGATAAGCTTCACTCCCTCTGTTGCACTAAGGTTTACACCATGATGATAATGCTAAAAATATTAAGTGTGTGGGGTTTTGTTTTTTCTTAAAAGATATAAACTTAAATAAAAAGGGAGGTTAAATTACTGAACACTCCCAATAATCCCTTACAGAGCTGAGTGATATAGAACACTAATGTTCTGAAATCATTTGATCCCTTTCCTTTAATGTTGCTATTGACCCATTCCTCGTTCCAGAAAATAATCCATTGTATACAAGCATGATTAAATCATAAAAGGTCTGAATATGGGTCATAACTCAGGACGTATGACATCATTTACTGAAAGTGGTCTATATTCCATTACTTGTGATAATTGGGTCTGAGGCATGCAATGATGATCAAGTCCAAATGTTGAGTTTCTGTATACACATGATATGAAAAGATCACTAGAGCTTTCAAACCTTTCCAAAAATAACGTTACTTTTTAACTCCTTTGTTTTTAAAAGGACAAACACAGTACTACCAAGTTAGTTTAAATAATGGTTTAATTACATCCAGTGAAAACAAACTTGCATCATCGTAGTGACTTCAGAGTCCGAAAAATTCTGGCAAACCCCGTGGTTTTGACAAAAGCTGTTTACTCACACCTCTTCTTGTACTAACCATTATGGAATTTGATATTTATTAACGTGATGTGGTGTTTGTGCGTTTTGAAGAATCTTTAGAGAGAAGGGTGTTGGTTTTACTTCTTGGCAGCTTGAAAGCGCTCGTTAACATTCTCCCACTTTATAATGTTCCATATGGCTTTAACGTAGTCGGGTCTGACGTTTTTGTACTGGAGATAGTACGCGTGTTCCCAGACATCAATGCCAAGCAGTGGGACGAGACCTTTAAAATAAAAGGGAGAAGATGTGAAAGAAGCAGATGCTAGAAAATGATTACTTAAGCTGAGAAAAACAGGTTAAAACATTTCTCACCATGTTACACATTAAAATGATGCTACCTCCGTCCAGAGTGCATTCGAAAGCTACAACGCCTTACTAACCGACTTATAATTTAATTCCAGCTCCTTATGTCCAAGCAAAATGAGCACTGAAGCAATTCTGCTTCAAGCAGCTCTCAGGTGTCACTACTTACTTGCAGACCAACTGCCTCACTAATCTGCAGGTCAACTACGCCACAAAACACAGTTCTTAAATTTCAAAATGGCAGTTGTGCCAAATTAAACCCACATACAATGCGCATGTTGTGCTGCAATTTGAAAGAAAAGTTGTGGGCACACATTTTACATTACAGGCATTGAAATATCCATCCAGAGCTTATCCAGAGCGACCTACAACATACCCAGAGCAGCCTGGGGAGCAGTTGGGGCTTCGGTGCCTTGCTCAAGGGCACTTCAGCCATTCCTGCTGGTCCAGGGAATTGAACCGGTAACCTTTTGGTCCCAAAGCTGCTTCTCCAACCATTAGACACATCAGCTGGCCGTGCTGTGAAAACTATCCATGCAGAGGCTCATCTATGTTTCCAAACCTGTCATTGCTTCACTCTTGAATATTTATCATTAAAAGGCTTATATCTCTGCTTTCCAAAGAAATGTATCTGGTTAAGATCTGTTCAGTACTTTGGGAGTAACGGCAGGTTGAAGTCGATACAACAGAGTAAAAACTCTGCTTGCATGACATTGGGAAACTGCCGCTGCTTTTCTTTTTGAGTCACGGGAAAGCAGTCAGTCTCTCTCCCCCTCTCTCCTGATCGGTTTCCCACTGGATTACTCGTCAATATCAATCAGATCACTTTTATAGGGATGTTCTCTCGCTCTCACTGTTTCTGATGAAGGATTCAGCAAAATTTTCCACCCACTAGTTTTGATGTTCTGATTCACGGGAGAGTTTGAAGTGAGTTTTCATAGCTTTACCTACTTATTTTTTCAAATCAAACTGATTCCTGTAAGTAACTTTAACAGCTTTATTGGGTTTTAAAACATTTACAATGTAACAAAAAAAAAAAAAAAAAAAAAAAAAAAAAAAACACCCAAAAAGGGAAGGCGCGAACGGGACAAAAGACCCATGCAAGGTGCTGCCCCGGAAATTAAGAATTATAAAAAGGGAGAGGAAAAAAAAAAAAAAAAAGTGAAAATATAAACAAATTAAATGCCGTGGCACGAGCTAATTAATGACCATGTGCAGGGCCAGTCTATATCAAAAGTAGTTATCAGGCGGTCAAATAATAGTTTGCGAACAGATTGCTGAAAAGCACCTAGACTTACAAAACTTGAAGGTATTACAGAGCAAGTGAAGTTCCATAATTTAACAATACGATTAAAGTAAGAGGCCTGAAATGTACTAGTTCTACAGATTGGTATTGTATGGTTGAACAAATTACTTTGCCGTGTACAGCCATGAGAAATAAAACTAGTGTAACATTTAACATCAAGGTCAATGTAATTATATAAACACTTATTTAAAAAAAAAAAAAAAAAAAAAAAAAAAAAACCCACCACACTAGATCTTTCACTTCTCTATCATATGCTAAAGGGAACAAGTCCAAGGTGATCAGCCTCTCCTTGTAAGTCATCTCGCCAACCCGGGTTTGTAGTATCCATCGGGTAGCGCGCCGTTGCACACGCTCGACTTGGGCCTTTAAAGTGACTTAAGCGGGCGACCATACTTGTGTAGCATAACACAACTGAGACTTCACTAGTGACAGGTAAAGCGTGCGCCAAACGGACACATCAGTTAGTAAAGGACATGTCCGTTTTAGAAGCCCAAGGAGCTTGTTGGCTTTTACAATGATCGTATGAATATGAATTTTCCAGGAGAGCGTACTCGTAATAGTTACTCCAAGATCTTTTTCATTGGACACACGCTCGAGTACTACATTGTCCAAGGAATACTCGTAAAGCAAAGGAGATTTTTTTTCCGCGTAACGCTGAGCGATTTACATTGAGGTGTTAAAATTTATATTTCTTCGCTCTGACCAGTCGTTCAAATTTGCTAGAGTTTAGAATATAACGAGTTGTTTTGATGAAAAATATTGAGATCTTAGTGGTCAGAATGAGATTTTCAAAAACCGGGAGTCAGAAACACAAGTATCGATTTCAGTTCCGTTAATGTGAATTGTTTATTGGCTGTGGATCAGAGAGTTTTTTCGAAATTCGCCTTGAAAGCTGTGAATATTAATTGAAATAATCATTTCTATTCTTTCATATAAACACTAGTAGGCCTTTAGAAATACAAAGGCCTACAGAGCGCAAAGAGGGGATTGGAAATAATCTTATTACTTTATTGCGTGCACCGATTTAACATTTTTACCCAATTATAATACTAATTTACATAATTGATTTTTACAAATTTTTCCAAAGTTTGTATTCAGTATACAACTATCCATGTGCTGCCAATTTCCATATAAATATCTTGAAAAAATAAAAAGTTATTCAGAAAAGCCATTTGCTCTCATTGGTTAATGAGGCCTATTTTGGACCATGTGATCCTTATACAGAACATTACAGCAGTTTTCTAAAAATTAAGCCGTTTCTTCAATCTTTGATTTGTAATCTCAAGAATGGATAAACATTTTAATTCTGTAAAAAGTATGTTGCATTCAATTCTGAATTCAAAGAGAGCAGTTTGGATTGAATTTTCACCTGATATGCTGACTATTAAGCCATTTCCATGATCACCCTTTTACATTTCAGTTTTTTTTTTTTTTAAGTTCTTACCAGTGGTTCCCTGCAGAGGATCTTGGTTTGCACAGGCAGCAATCCTCAGCCTCCCGCTCTCCTTATCGAAGCCCAGCCATCCCCACCCTGATCCTTGAACCGCCACAGTGGTAGAAGACATCATCTCCTTCATTCTCTGGAAAGAGCCAAAGTCACGCTTAATGGCCTCCATCAACTCACCTGGGGGGGAGGGAGGGAAGCGCAATGTTTATTTACATATATATTTTTGTTGGCTCACACATCTTATAAGGCCAACTTAAAAATAATTAGCTGTATATCCTTTGGCCGTAAAGTATGTGACAGCCTGAGAATAAGCATGTTGTAATGTGCACATTGTGAAGATTCAGAGCAAAGGAAGTGTGCAGCATCTCTGACCCTGTGGTTCTCCTCCACCATTCGGAGACAGGTTTGTCCAGAAGATGGTGTGGTTGATGTGACCACCGCCATTAAACTTCAGCGCTGGTTGAAGGGCCACTTGTGTTGTCACATCACCTGTAGGATGAGATTAACGGAGGCCGATATGACAAGAGGCAAGCCAACTAGCAACGTGTTACAAAACAGTTAGTCAAGTATTAATTCTTCGTTCATTTGCTGGTCGACTAAATCAAGGGACGGAAATAATGCCCTTCAATGCACTGAGAGCTGAAATCAATCCATTTAAGTAGGATCTTTTTCCCCCTTTGCATATGGGTTAAACTCTGACAAACTCTGACTTACCTTTGGCCAGAGCCTCTTGATATTTCTCTTCAGCAACATTAAGGTTGTTGACATATGTTGCATGGTGCTTGCTGTGATGAAGCTGCATTATCTCAGCTGAGATGTGAGGTTCTAGTGCACCGTAGTCATAAGGCAGATCTGGAAGTGTGTGCTTCTGTCTGGAGGCCAAAACGCCCAGCAAGGGATTCAAACGGGCCGCACACCTAACGTGATCCATGGTTCAAAACATCAGAACAGAAAAACAATGATAATCCATGGCTTTAGTTTACATCCCCATCACTTTAACAACCCAAATATGTGAATGAAGGTCTGCATGTCCCTAATCTGCACTGATACCTACGGATATAGATACCTACAAAGTAAAGTATTGAAGCTGTATGGGGAAGAATCTGACGTCAATCCATATCCCCCGCTTATCCATTACAGGTCACGGGCGAGCTAGAGCCAATCCCAGCTGACACTGGGCAAGAATCAGGGTACACCCTGGACAGGTCTCCAATCTGTTGTGGGGGCCAACCAGCCATTCATGCTCACACATGGGAAAGTGACATCCAAGATGGCACTGCAGACAGCAGCCTCAGCACTGTGCTCTCAAGCATTGTTTATTCTCTGTACGTCCGGCAAATCAAACCCAATCACTTACACCAGAGGAGAGCTGCTTAACATCAGGCAGTTCACTCCAGATAAATTTTCACCCAACTTCACAAACATGGGAAGTTTTCTTGAAGTTTTAGTTGGAGGAGCAACGGTGCTCTACAGGACAGAATAGAATAGAAAGCCTTTATTGTGGCGGCACGGTGGTGTAGTGGTTAGCGCTGTCGCCTCACAGCAAGGAGGTCTGGGTTCGAGCCCCGTGGCCGGCGAGGGCCTTTCTGTGCAGAGTTTGCATGTTCTCCCTGTGGGTTTCCTCCGGTTTCCCCCACAGTCCAAAGACATGCAGGTTAACTGGTGACTCTAAATTGACCGTAGGTGTGAATGTGAATGGTTGTCTGTGTGCCAGCCCTGGGATGACCTGGCGACTTGTCCAGGGTGTACCCCGCCTTTCGCCTGCAGTCAGCTGGGATAGGCTCCAGCTTGCCTGAGACCCTGTAGAACAGGATAAAGCGGCTAGAGATAATGAGATGAATGAGCCTCGTCATTATACAAGTACAATGAGATTTAAAGCTTCACCATAAAGTGCACACAAATACTAAGATAAACATAGGAAAATGTACAATAAAACTAATATAAAACTACTACTAAAAAAAACCTGACAACTATACATAAACTTGCGCAAGTCCCTGAATGAGCACAGGTGCATAGCAGTAACAGGGTTGAGAATAAAGTGACTAGCTGCATCAAGTGATAGAGGTAGCATTGGCATGTACAGACGCCTATTTTCAGTATGTAGGCAACTAAAAAACATGATCTGACTTGGTATGATAGTGCAATATGACAATCTTGTGACATTTACAGTGCAAATATGACAGTTTACAGTCTGACAAGGTTTGAGATCAAGTGGTTAACAGCATTGTGGTGATGGTGACCTTGTCAGTGGTGTTCAAGCATGACCGTTCCTCAGTGCAAACTTGAGTTGAGTATTGTGACAGCTCTTGGAAAGAAACTGTCCGAGTCCGTTTGTTTTTGCTGGTATGGCCCTGTAGTACCTGCCAGAGGGCAGCAGGTTGAAGAGGTGGAAGCCAGGGTGTGTATAGTCTTTATGATGCTCTTTACCCTGCCTAGGTACCAGGAATTGTAGATGGTGGACAAGGGAGGTAGAGGGCAGCCGATGATCTTTTGTGCTGTGTTAGTCACCCTCTGCAGTCTTTTTCTGTCTGCTTCTGTGCAGCTTGAGTGCCACACTGACAGAGATGCAGAAGTGGTAAGCAGGCTGGTGCACTCCTGAAACTCTGGATTCACGGCTTTAGAACACTGCTTCCATCAGTCCACCTGGCAGATCTTCGCTCCCCACCCAACAAAATGAACGAACTACTTCTCAGGGTGGTATGGTGGTTAGTACTGTTGCCTCACAACAAAAAGGTTCTGGGTTTGAGCCAAGTGGCCGACAGGGGCCTTTGTGTGTGGAGTTTGCAGGTTCTCCCCATGTCTGTGTGGGTTTCCCCCACAGTCCAAAGACATGCAGGTTAAGTTAATTGGTGGCTCCAAATTGACCGTAGGTGTGAATGGTTGTGTCCCTCTATGTGTCAGCCCTGTGATCTGGCGACTTGTCTAGAGCGTACCCTGCCTCTCACCCATAGTCAGCTGGGATAGGCTCCAGCTTGCCCATGACCAGGATAAGCGGTTATGGATAATGAATGGATGCTTCTTCTCAATGGAACAAACAAAAGACTTTGTATGTTCTGCTGCCCTGTTTCACTTGCTTAAATATTCAATCCCTGATAGTGGTCTACTGCTCCTGGGTTCACACTTGTACTGAGTGAATCATGTAGCAGAGCTATCAGGGAGAAAGAGAAGCAGCAGAATTTGCTTCTACATCAATTGAGTTTGGATGTACAAAATGTCACATGCTTAAATACTGCAGCCCAAATCTGGAGCTCCTGTTCCTAAATTGCAAGCCATTCTTCCTTCATCCTGGTTGGTGTTTACATCCTACCCCAGGCCAGCATGGATGACACTCTGCAAACCCTGACTGATCAGCTAGCCAGCCAGGAACAAAGCCACACAGATACACTTCATAATTTGAGGACTAACGGGACAAAATTACACCTGAAACTGCCAAAACATATACAGCACATTAACTGTCCTACCAGAGGTAATAGCATTTCAGATCACTGCTACACAACTCTAAAGAATGCATAATCACCCTGTTCCCCATGCAGCTTTGGGACTCTGACCACTGCTTCATCCAGTTCATCCCAACCTCCAGGCAGAAATTAAAGTCTGCAAAACTTGTGGTGAAATGGACCAGCAAGGCAAAACATGAACTGCAGCACTGTTTTGACTGGACTGATTGGAATGTTTTCAAAGCTGCAACTGAGAACTTGGACGAACTGACATCCTAGATCAGCTTTTGTGAAGACGTGTGTACCAACCAAGACCTACTGCACTTACAACAATAAACCATGGTTCACATCCATACTAAGGCAACTCTGACAGACTGAGGAGAATATTTACAGAAGTGGGGACAAGACCCTGTACAAGCAGGCCAGAAGCACACCGACTAAGGAAAATCAGTAGTTGCACTGAAAAGGTGAAAAGCAGGTGGTGTTCAGTCAACGAGCCTGCATCAGTGTGGAGAGGCCTGCAAGACATTAACTACAGATCATTCCCTCTGCTGAGGAAAATACAGACCTGGCTGATTACCTGAATGCCTTCTACTGCAGGTTTGAGGAGAACACCTCAACACCCTTCACCCATCCCAACAGTCCTTATCGCACCCTTGGCAACCCCTCTCCCCTGATGCCAAGGCTGCACTCGAGGTGCATGAAGAGGATGCAAACTGGCTCTTCCAGAGTCAGAAAATCAGGAATGCACCAGGCCCAGATGGAGTCTACCCTCTCCTGTCTTAAAGCCTGTGCTGACCAACTGGCTCCAATCTTTACACGGCTCTTCAACAGATCCCTCAAGCTGTGTCAAGTCCCCTCCTGCTTCAAGTGTTCCACCATCATTCCAGTCCCCAAGAAACTCTCCATCACAAGACTAAATGACTACAGGCCTGTTACTCAGACACCTGTGATCATGAAGTCCTTTGAACTACTTGTGTTGATCCACCTGAAGAGCATTACAGGTCACCTGCTAGACCCCCTGAAGTTTGCTTACAGGGCAAACAAGTCAGTGGATGATGCACTCAACATGGGACTGCACTACATCCTGCAACATCTTGACTGCACAGGGACCTATGCAAGAAGCCTGCTCGTAGACTTCAGCTCAGTGTTCAACACCACAAGTCCAGAAATCCTCTCCTCCAAACTGTCCCGGCTCGATGTCTCACCTGCCATGTCAGTGGACCACCAGCTTCCTGACAGGAAACGGCAAGTAAGGCTGGGGGAGGTCACTTTTGGCATGCGGTCAATCAGCACTGATGCTCCTCAGGGACGTGTCCTCTCCCCACTGCTCTTCTCCCTTTACACCAATGACTGCACTTTCATGAATGGACCCAACTATAAAACTCCTGAAATTTGCAGAGGACACTACAGTCATAGGCCTCATCCAAGATGGCAAAGAGTCTGCATACAGGCAGGAGGTTGAACAGTTGGTGCTTTGGTACAGTCAGAATAACCTGGTGCTAAACACACCCAAGACAGTGGAGATGACCATGGACTTCAGGAAACACCCCCACAATATCCAGCAGCCCTGTGTCAGCTGCAGAGACCTTCAAGTTTCTGAGACCTACCATCTCAAGACTTGAAATGGGACTCCAACATCACCTCCATCCTTAAAAAGTGCCCAACAGAGGATGTACTTTCCGAGGCAACTTGAAGCCTGGTCTGTCTCAGGAGCTGCTGAGACAGTTCAACACCGCTGTCATTGAACCCACCCTGTGCACATCCATCACAATCTGGTTCAGAGCAGCCACAAAACAGGACAGGAACAGACTGCAGCGAGCAGTAAAGATTATTGATACTGCCCTGTCTGGCCTCCAGGATTTATACATCTCACGAACCAGGAAGTGGGTAGAGAAAATCATCAAGGACTCCTCACACCCTGGTCACAACCTTTTTCCAACTCCTCCCCTCCAGCAGGCGCTATAAAGCACTGCAAACCAGAACCACCACACATAAGAGCAGCTTCTTTCCCCATGCCATCAACACCATAAATATCTGACCGGAACCATTCTTGCCATTATACCACTTGTACCTTCTGTATACTCCTATTTGCACGACCTCACCGCACTCTGCGTACTCCGACTTTAATACATCTCTTGTCTGTAAATATCCTGCATATTGTCTGTATATGGTGTACTGTTTATATTGTCAATAGCATATTTACAATGTATACTATGAATTTTAGATATTGTATATTACTGATAGATTTTTAATGCATATAGATATTATACATAAAGGACACTTTTTTTGATGGAATAAAAACATGTTCTATTCCCTTCTAGCAGGTTCCATTCATTTGGCTTGATAGCATATCGCTTATCCTACGTGTATTAGGTCACTCTACCCAATGGAGAATGAGCGTTGAATACGGTTTATGATAGGACATGGTTGCCAAGACAACATGAAGTCACATGTCGGAGATGTAAAACTTCCGCTCTAGCAAGCGACAGGGACAATTTGTAAACAAACATGGCCACCAGGTTTGCTTCATTAAACATGGAAGATTGAGAGAATTTTGAAAGAGAAGGACGCATTGAGCACCCGAAAAGAATGTGCATGTACAATAATAAAAGCTGGCTTTTTGTCATGGTACAACATATATTCCATTCAACTATCATGCTAGCTGAATGGAATATATCTGATATACCACGGGAAAAGCCAGCTATTATTCAATTAGTGTTCATTATAGAGCTACATAATAGATACTTAGATTACAGATAGATAGATAGTATAATACAGATTTTAGACATTGTGTGCAAGTTACTGTATCTTATGTATATTGTATACAATAGTTATACCAGAGCGGCAGCTACAATTAGACAATCCATAATTGACACCTTTTCAGATTTACTAATAATTTTACAAAAGGTGAGTTTCAGTTACAACAGTTATTATTGGTTAATCAATGAACCCGAAGACACCCCCACACACACACACCCTTTGATCTTACCATCTGATGACGCAACTCGTTACCCAAGATGGAATTTTTTTTTTTAGCACGAGCAACAATTTTTCGGAAAACCCGGACGTTATCATCGCAGGTGAGCATAGTGGAAAGATCATGGACATGTTTTTACTGATCAAATTCACTGATATTTCATGATCTCCTCAAAACCTACTTTGTTTCTGACTTTCATTTGACAGCCGCCATTTTGTATCTAAACGTGCGTTTGAGAATCACATGAGGTGTCAATAATAGTGATCACTTTCACCGGTGTCCCATTATCGACACCCTGTGGGATTAAGGGACATTTACAACTGTTATGGATCGATCTTTGGGTCACATTGTTGAAGTACTTTTTTTTTTTTAAAGTGCTGTGATTTATAATTTCTGATTTATAACAGAATGGAATGTTTATAGAGCATTTGGAATCCAACTGCAGTAAATAGAATTAGACCAGAATTAGATTCTGAGCATATTTAAAAAAAAAAAAAAAAAAAAGTATATGCTTGAAATATTCAGATTTTTCTTTTCGCAGTTTGTTGTAAATATCTACCACATATTACAATATCAGTAGACATTTTATACTTTGGCTCGAGGAATGACCTGCGACCTTTGACCTGGATGTTCATGCGGTTACAATGTCAATTCCCTGTTGACATTTATTGGTAAACTACAAATCAAAAACAACTAATGAACAAAATGTGATCTACAAAAATACTTCAAGTGGAACAAAAAGATTTGACACAGGTTAAACATTATCACTTCATTTGTATGCAAACATTCAAATGACTCCCTTTCCTCATTTACATAAAACACCGACATCCATATATTTATAAGATATCTTGCAAAGTCTATGTAAAACAAATTTTAAATAAAGACAATGTTTTGTTTACATAATACCACATACCAGTTTATTTTTTATAAATAATCATCTGAGTGTCGATAATTGTGGACAAGTGTCACATGATCTGATACACTAAGTAATCAGGAATCAACTCTTTTTCCAGTGGATGTTTGAGTAATTATTCATGTATAATTTACATACTTTTGCAACAGCCAAAAGATCATTAAGGTGTCGATAATTCTAGTCGCCGCTCTAGTTATTGTAGATTGCGTCTTTATAAGGGTTGTTTTACAATCAGGGTACAAAGTTTGTGTCACAGGGGTCCAAAATTCAAATTGATTCAAACTGGTTCTTGTACCAGTTTTTAAGTGAAGGACGAGTTAAAGAACAGATTTCAGGTAATTATTTGACATGTGTATGGTAGTTTTGTGTAATCTGCTATAAGATGGGAGAAACAAACGAAGTGATTCTCAGAGAGATGACTTTTTTTTTGACAATTCAGAATCCACTACTTCCACAGTGCTTTTAAATATAAGGCTGTAAGCTTTGTGTTAGTTGTCTCTAATATTTATGTCCCAATATCTTGACCACATTTTAGGATGAAAATAATCATTTTAGATATGTTATTTTATATTGAAAAATTAGCTGTCTCAGAGAGGACTTTTTTTGACGCAATTACATACTAATTTGATTAAAATAGTCTGAAAACTTACTGGCATTCAACATTAAAACTTAACTATGTTTCCAATGATATGGAACCAAATATTTGTTTTATGGTATAAAGAATGATTTAAGTGCATCCCTTTTGGAGCTACCTGTGGTCAAAAAAAAAAAAAGCACTTTCTAAATGACACGAGTAATTTTGCTAAATATATGAGACATATATTGCCATACACTTACCAAAAATAACGTTATCACCAATTTTTTTTTTTTTGCATAGTAAATAGAGCTATCACAGGGCTACAATAAACAACCGAGTTTTAGTCAAGCCTTTTGATATTGAAGATAATAAGTGTTAAAAGTGATTTTTAGCTTGCGTACCCTGATTGTAAAACAACCCTTATATTGTATAAATGTCAGGACTATCCATCACACACACTTTCTTAGATTACACCTACATGTCCTCACACTTTTCCTCCTCCCCTGTATCGCTAGAGAGACACCAACTGCCGGAACCAAATTCCTTGTGTGTGTGTGTGTGTGTGTAAACATACTGGGCCATTAACATGATTCTGGTTCTGAAGCCTGTTACCTCTGCAAAAATTAGTCACGTGCTGCAAGTCTGTCACAGCCAGAGGCGGCTTATCTGGAACTAAATGAACAGCTTGATCTTTAACAGCTAACACCAACCGAAATATAAGAGTTAGAGAATACTTTATGAAGGGATTCAGAGCTTTAAATCAAACTGCTGAACCCTGTGGTGTTGCTAAATGGCTAGCTAACAACTTACTAACGCCTGCTTAGCTAGGCTAGGCTAACTGATTACGTCATTGTATTCATAACATCATAACACCGAATTTATTTAAGATTTTTTTTTTTTTTGCAACTCTAAGTGTTTAACATTACCTTCGAACATATCCGACTCTGTTCAACATGCTCTTACTACTTCTTGCACTGCAGTCCGCGCACTCCTGTTAGCTCCCTCACACTGACTGCAGCTCTAACCTGCCCTTGAAGTTTCAACTTGAACCTGAGAGGAACGAACCATTTTGTGAACTAAAGGGGGGGACGGTCATGAATAAAGAGGTGCACTTCGCACTAATGCATGTCCTGACTAGTAAAATGTCACGAACTGTAAATGTTTACCTCATGACCGCTTTTAGAAATTGCCTTAATGTTATTTCTAAACACCCTACGCTTGGTGCTAATAATGAAACTTTGAATCCCACCCCCGTGACTGTTCTCGAATGTCGAAATACATAATCCATTCTCTTCGAGTCCAGATATTAGGAGTCGACTCTTGTTGGGATTCATTGAATCGAATGCAAGATTTGATTCTACATAATATATATATTTTTCTTCTCATTCACAAAACAAACCCAGGACAGGAAGTGCTTTAAAACAAGTGCAGTATTATTTACTTTGTCTTATTATGACAGTATTAACGGCATAGAGTGTTCACGTAACAGCACCTCTTATGAAATTAGATGAAATCTCTGAAATTAAATTAGCTTAGTTTAGCTAGCTAACAGCTTAACACTGTACCTGCTAGCCTTAAGATGCTTTAGCATGTACTTTGTTTTTCAGAGACTGAATACTGATTATGCCAGATAATAGACCATCTCTCAACGCCTGGAATCGATTCCGAAGATTTAGAGTCGACTCCCTATTCCCAATGCATAGATAGAATAGGTGAATCGACTCTTTGTCGGATTGAATTCAAGCTCTACTATTAGCTGCCCTTGCTTCTGTTTTTTTTTCTTTTTGATTTATTTAATTAATGTGGTTCGGCGCTGATTTTGCTTTCAAACAGGATCTGAAAAGTATATTGCGAGATCTGTGGACTATTTGCACGTTTGAGTTTAGCAGACGAAGTGTGAATACTGAGCGTGGAGGAGACTTATAGATTAATACCATGTGCGATGGTGTGTGCCAAATATTTATTTAATTTAACGTATTGTTTCTCAGGATGTTCGCTGGTTAGATCATGCAGTAGATGACTGGTTATCGATGCTACCTATCTCGCTACTTGCTTTAGCTAATTTGGCTACCCAGAAACGTTAGTTGTGTCGATACGATGTGCAGTAACTCGAATGCTTTTAATATATGCATGTTGAATTGGGTATTTTTGTTGTTATTATGATTATTATTAATGGTCGAAGACAAGTATTGTCACTCATCATAAACATGCGCACGAGCTACCAGTAGCGTTATTTTTCCACCATCCGTATTCAGACCTGTCAACCCGCCTCCTGTACTCCGATTGGTTAATCGCGCGTAGTCTGACCCGTACAAACCAATCAGGTCGCAGGAAATGGCGAGATCCGCGTGCAGACAAAGCATGGCAACCAGTAGGCGGGTTCGTGTGACACTTGGTGGCGGAACATCATCCTCTCAGTGATGGCGGATGCTCCGAGTTCGCTCTAAAACTCACATTTCGGTTTGTTTATTTCAGTAACGTGAATAAAATCGACCGAGAGCGGAGTCGTTAGGTATTTTAAGAAGAACCGGGTCGTCTTGGTCTAATTCAGGGGCGTGTAAGTATCACACGGTGGCGTTTTCTGAAGCGATGTTTGTGAGAGACCTGGGCGAGGAGGAGAGGCTCTTCCCTTTCCGCCATTTTGTGATAGCAAGAAAGTGATAAAACACGAAGTCTACAGGTAGCTCTTGACCGGGTTAAACAGCAGCGGATCCTGCGCGTCTGTCTGAGTTTTCAGGGTGCGCAGTAATGATGGCTGTGGGGGGGAAAGTTCAGAAATTGATATGTGTTTAATTTCCGGTTACTCATTCGCCTGTTTGCAGCCCCGAGTGAGCCATGCTAATGCTAACGCTAATGCTAATATCCGCGAATAGTCCCATAGTGTGAGGATTTCTAACAGCAGCCCGTTTGTGATTGTGTTCATCACTTTTCTACTTCAGCAAGTTCACGTCATTTCATCCAGTGTGAAGCAGTGGGGGTTCAATACACACGAGTTTCTGTTTAAGGAAAAATGTGGCTAACTAGCACCAGGCTCGCAGTCAGTACTGTAGTGAAGGAGGCGACTAATGTCCTGGGGATTCGATCTGACCTCATCTGATCTGATCTGATCTGATTTACTTTCCAGTACATTACACGTTCGAACGCACATTCATCTCTGCGACCATTTACTCCTTTTTGCCAAAGCAGAAATCATGATTGTTGACTTGCACATGATTGTATTAATAATACATACTATCTATATATTATACTGTATAATACATATATTTCAGATAAATTGTGTATAACAGCTATTGTATATTATATATATTTATAATAGTTACTGTATATTGCATGTTTATTATATTCTGTAATGCCTATATAGTACATATACGTTGTTCTTATTACACATGCATAACTTGCCTATATATATATATATATATATATATATATACACACACACACACACTTTTTTGTTTTTTTTTTTCAAACACCCCTTCTGTATCGCTCAAAAGACACCAAACGCCAGAACCGAATTCCTTGTGTGTGTGTGTTAACATCCTTAGCCTATAAACCTGATTCTGGTTCTGATCGCTGTTGTTGAAAATGTATCTAATATGTTTGTCTCTCTTTGTTTTTCATTTTGCAGAGATCAAGATGACGAATGAAGAACCTCTTCCAAAGAAGGTGAGTAAACTGAAGCGGTGGTGTTTAAAGAAAAAGTCCACATCTTGATGTCTTTTATGTGGAGATGTACTATATTTATGATGCCTGTCGTAATCTAGGTGTTAATATTTATCGTTGGTGTATTTTCGTTATTCTAGTGAGACATTTAGTGGTGTTTGATAGGAGGAAAAAAATTTCAAAGATAAAGGATGAACGGTCAGATTTCCGTCACTCTGTTTACATACCTTTTATTCTAAAAAATACAGTATTCCTACTAAGCTTTTTTTTGGGGGGGGGATCACTATAGAGCAGAGTTTCTCAACCTTTTTTTAGTCACGGCACCCTTCAGAAGTATGCAAATTCTCAAGGGACCCCCATATAAAATGTATGCAGTCACGCTGACCATACACTGACCCCGGCAGTGACGTGGGAAAGGGGGCCGTGAGACAAATTTTGATGATCCATGAGGTGGCGATGATCTGCATAAGTGTAACTATCGGGTTTTTTTCTCATCTCATTATCTCTAGCCGCTTTATCCTTCTACAGGGTCGCAGGCAAGCTGGAGCCTATCCCAGCTGACTACGGGCGAAAGGCGGGGTACACCCTGGACAAGTCGCCAGGTCATCACAGGGCTGACACATAGACACAGACAACCATTCACACTCACATTCACACCTACGGTCAATTTAGAGTCACCAGTTAACCTAACCTGCATGTCTTTGGACTGTGGGGGAAACCGGAGCACCCGGAGGAAACCCACGCGGACACGGGGAGAACATGCAAACTCGACACAGAAAGGCCCTCGCCGGCCCCGGGGCTCGAACCCAGGACCTTCTTGCTGTGAGGCGACAGCGCTAACCACTACACCACCGTGCCGCCCGGGTTTTTTTTGGAATTTTAATTCATTTTATTTATTACAATGTTAGAATATATAATTTTTTGACGGCACCCCGGTTGAGAGAGGCTGCTATAGAGACACCAACTGCCGGAACTAAATTCCTTGTGTGTGTGTCTAATTCTAATGAAAATGAATATTCCCCTAACGTTCCCGATTACATGCAGCGACATCTCTACCGCAGCCTTGCAAACTGTTTGCATGCAGTGCACACACAGTACTGATCGTAAACAGGGAGGACGTTGTGTATCGCAAACTGCTGTAAAATCCCAATTAACATTAATGACATTTAGCAGATGGTCTTATCCAGAGCGACATATGACATACTGAGAGCAGTATGGGAGTTAGGTGTGGGCACTTCAGCCATTCCTGCTTGTCCAGGGAATTGAACCAGCAACCTTTTGGTCCCAAAGCTGCTTTTAGGCCTAAATAATTAAGACACACATTCCAAATGCACTGTATACATGTCCAGGGAACGCTTCTACAACCTGAATATCGGCATATCCTGCATACCTTTAATCAGAAAATACTAAATTCAGAATATGCTTTTTACACAGCCCGTATCGAATTCTAAGTTGTTATAAGTGTGCATGTAAACGTTCTGACAGTTCGCTCTGAAAAACAAAAGAGCCAGTGCTTTTCTTTTCTCAATCACCATTTTCCAGTCACATTCCATGTTGTACACCAGTTAGTTTCGGTAACACTGACTGAATCAATCCACATGTCTGAGTTCGCTAGATAAAATTCCAGTTCTATCAGTAGTTCATTACATGGAAATCGTTACTGTGCTTACTCTGGGCTGTCAGTCTGTGCATTTCATGGCAACATGCAACGCTCTGTTGAGCTGTGGCTTCTTTGGGAAAACTCTTCCTTAACTGAGCAAAAAGAAAAATTTGACCATATTATATCTGAAATTAGGGCGGCACGGTGGTGTAGTGGTTAGCGTTGTCGCCTCACAGCAAGAAGGTCCGGGTTCGACCCCCGTGGCCGGCGAGGGCCTTTCTGTGCGGAGTTTGCATGTTCTCCCCGTGTCCGCGTGGGTTTCCTCCGGGTGCTCCGGTTTCCCCCACAGTCCAAAGACATGCAGGTTAGGTTAACTGGTGACTCTAAATTGAGCGTAGGTGTGAATGTGAGTGTGAATGGTTGTCTGTGTCTATGTGTCAGCCCTGTGATGACCTGGCGACTTGTCCAGGGTGAACCCCGCCTTTCGCCCGTAGTCAGCTGGGATAGGATCCAGCTTGCCTGTGACCCTGTAGAACAGGATAAAGCGGCTACAGATAATGAGATGAGATGAGAATATTAATGTGAGATCCAGTGTAGAATTAGACAGTAACCTCTGTACTCAAAATTCTACAGTGTAGCATCTCCGTGACTGCAGAGGACTTGGCTTTGGCTAGTTGGCAGTCTGCAAGATGATTAGTGTGATCGTGTTGGCAGCAAAGTTGAAGCTTTGAAAACTTGTCCGTTTGTCAGGGTAAGAGTAAAGCACTGCTGCATTAGTCTCTTTAGAGATGAAGTCAGGGACAAATCCCACCAGTGCCACTATCAGGAGCTTGTTGAATAGCAATGTGTGTTCATGAAAGAAGTTTAAAATAAAGGTCAGAATTTCATTAGACACCACTAAAAATGATGTCTGTTATAATTTGAAGTTTTTTTTTTTAAGAACCAAATCAGTAGAACGATATTTTTTGAGGACTTGTTTTAGTCTACTGAAATACTTTCCTCTGTTCACATACTGTGTGTTTGCAATAGCCTGTCTTGTACTTGATGTATGCATTACAAATGCCAAACAGGACCTTAAAATCCCCAACTTGCTTTCAGAAGGTTATAATTTGATTGATTAATTAATTAATCATATGGCGCGTTAACCTGCTGGGGTAGACCAGTTTTGTGGTACAATTACAGACCTGGCAGTGTTTGATTAGAGCTACTGAAATACTGTCTGCTAATAAGTGCTTACACTTTGATGCAGGTTCGCCTTAGTGAATCTGATATGAAGACCCTGACCAGAGAGGAGCTCTGTGCAAGGTAAGGATGACTATATTATGTCGTATTTGTTCCTTTTCTTGGATTCCTTTTACCTAAATAAATCTATAATAACTCTTTCCTTCAATATCTTAGGTGGAAACAGCATGAAGCCTATGTCCAGGTCCTTGAAGCAAAATACGCCGATCTAAATTGTAAGTAAATGTTGAATGCTTTGCACACATTCATGCATAATGGAGAATTCATAACCTAATGCGTTACAGGTTTTAATAATGCTATGGATCTTTTCAGGTTTCGTTCACTGTTTCCGTGGGCCGTATACTAATTGCATATTATGTCCATAGCCAATGATGTGACTGGTCTTAAGGAGTCTGAGGAGAAGCTCAAGCAGCAACAGCAAGAGTCGGCACGCAGAGAGAACATCCTGGTGATGAGGCTGGCCACAAAAGAACAGGAAATGCAGGAATGTACAGTAAGTGTTTCAATTTCTGGTTTTCTTTCATTCGTGGTTTCATAACTTTAGTCCACAGTAAAGAAATATTATAACCGTAGGGTGTCCTAACAGTGTGTTCATGTCAGAGGTGGAAGAAAAACATTATTAGATTAGTATTGTGTGTATATTTAAAAAAAAAAAATGTTCTTACTACTTGGAGCATTTCAAAATACAAGGCAACAATTCAGCAGTTTGCGACAGAGATTTTTCTTTTTTTTTTCTTTCCCCTTTTCTTTGGCATAATTATTTCCCTCCTTAAAGCGTAATTTGTTTTAAATGCCTTTCCATTTTTAAGGGAACGGGCCACTGTCCTATTTGTCAGACTTTACAGGTAGGGGTGTCACAAGATCAAGATAATAGACAACACGGGGGAAACAACGTGGCTTTTGTTGTCAAAGTTTGGGTCCTGTCCAGTCTAGAGATAATTTTCAATGCCAAATGATAAATATTGCTTGTATGAAAAGGCCAAGCACTGTATATAGCGAGCCCTCAAGACTTTTTTTCTTTTTTTTTTTAATCATTTGTGTATATTTCCATATTAGTGCATATTTCGCAGTGATTTTTTTTTTTTGGGGAAGTTTTGACAAAAGTACTTGATTTAGTACAGCGCACATGTTCTATCATTTTTATTTATTTATTTATAAATAAATGTATTTTTTGTCCCAGTCAATGTAGTTGCCATTGATTTCTATTTGTTACTTGTACCACACTATTCTTCGTTTGCAACCATGTGACCAAAACTGCTTGCGTTCTTGACCGCCGCCATGTTGGAGGATCTACAATAAACACATAGACACAGTGTTGAGAGTACAGACTGGAAGGTAAAGAGGAGTTCCGTTTAGAAGCTTGTAGTCGTTTCTCAAATCTATTTTAAAAACAACAATTTTGTCTGCTTCAAAAGACCGGTATCTAACACACTATAGAACATATTTAGTTCTAAAAGAGCCGTCACCGGGCGACGAGGCTGCAGGATTTGAGGTCGGGGATTGACGTGAATTTTGTTCGATTGATTCTGTGATCGTTTGGGAAGATTCTTCAATAATTCTGCGTTTCTTTCTGCGCTCTGTAAGCCTCGCATTTCGAGCTACTGCTTTAGTCCCATCTTTGATTTTGTTGCGGCCCGTATTTTGTGTCGGAGCCCAGACTGGATCCGTAAAATTATCGAGATCAGCTGGTTTCACTCATGGAAAGAAAAAGCAAAATAAAAGCAGCGTCATCAAAAATGATATACAGCTCTTTTTAAAATGAAATAATCGTAGAAGCCTTTGATTGTCGGATCACACACTCGATGATCGCGGCGAGTTTCTGCACGACCAGGCTATTAAACGATCCGATATTTCTTATATATTGTGATCTTTCATTAATAACTAGTTCGTAGTACTTACCGTTGATAAAATGTTCACTGCAGACTCGTGTGGTTTTTGCTTTCTCATCGCTGAGATCAGCTCGGTTTATGTTGGACAGTCAGTGACGTCTACGCTCCGTGGACAAAACTCTTGTTTTTTCTCCTTGATTATTTATAATTGCTGGAATTCTAAAGAACTTAAGTCCCCTTGTCTCGAATAGAGTTGAACCCGCATCCAGTTACAGCACAAAGAGTGTTTAAGGCATAGCAAAGAAACAAAAGGAATTCTTGAGCGTAACGACCTCTCGAGCATATCTTCTATAGTAAATGTGCGCCGTGTGAGTTTATGTAGATCCTCCAACATGGCCACCTTCCGGTTCAAAGCCTCGCGTAGAATTAGCTGTGATGTCACGTGCAAATGAAGAATTGTTGGGTGCTTAAATCTCAAACTCCTCCTTTTCACATAATTTATTCTGAAATTATTAGTTTAATTGCTCAGGTTTGGTCTTAAACATACGAGTGATCAGATTCTTCTGTTGCTTCAGTTTTTAACACGGTTCATCCCTTTTCAGACGCAGATCCAGTACCTGAAGCAAGTGCAGCAGCCCAGTGTGGCTCAACTGAGATCCTCCATGGTGGACCCAGCCATCAACTTATTTTTCCTTAAAATGAAGGCCGAACTGGAACAGACTAAAGACAAACTGGAGCAAGCCCAAAATGAACTGAGTGCCTGGAAATTTACACCTGATAGGTAAACTAAAAAATAACTCCCCCCTCCAAACAAAAGTCAAGACTTTCCTGACTCACCCCCTCACTTTCTCCACTGCAGGAGTGCAAATAATGGTGGGGGAAGACTGAAATGCTATGCTCACAACGAGACTCAGACTTAAAAGCCAAACAAACACAGAAAGACATTTTTTTTTCTCTTGTTCTGTGCTGCTATTATCATACTGTAATCATACTGTAAAAGTGAAACAGAACAGAAACTGAAAAGCCAGTTTTGGTCAGGTGACACTGTTTCAGCTTTCTCTTCCCCACACCCCCCCCTCATGGTACAGAGGCCTGAAGGAATCGGGACTGTTCCTGAAGAGGTGGTCACAGCGGAAACAACCCCTCCTTCCAGCCCCCAACAGCCTATGTTAGACAGATTGCTCTAATAAATCGTTGGCGGCCATTGGGAGAGACTTGAGCAAGGCATTTGCTCTGGAGCTGATTGAACTGTAGTTTAAAAAAAAAAAAAATCACTGATTGAACATTTAAAACATGACCCGCAACAGAACATGTTGCACGTGCATATCTCCCATCTTTTACCCCCACCAGTGTAGAACTGTTAAGACTCTCGGTAAGAATTTAGGAAGTACCTGGGTGAGGGGGACAGTAGAGTGATGTAATACAATGAGAAGAGTTATCGATCATAAGACTCTGGGGGGAGGAGCCTTTCTAATGATGTAATACTTTGGGGAAAGAGTAAGACCCTGTGGTCTGCAGAGACTTTGTTTAACAACCATCTCGCTGGTGCAAGAGACGGTACAGTGTTTAACTTTTCCTTTCCTCTTTGTGTTCATAGTTTTTATATTTTTTGCTTTGTTTATGTTGTTTATTCTTGGAAATGCTCTTTTGCACTTACAGCAGTGTGGGTTGGGGGGGAGTGAGGTCAATTGGCTTTAGTCACACTACAGTAGAGGATGTGTTTTAAATGTGAAGAATTGCTAATACACTGCTGCAGGTGCAAGCTTTTTATTTCAATGTGAATGCTCATGTGTCTTAGAGGTAATTACTAAAGCTGTTTATATGTATGTCTATGCTACTGTGTCATTTGATCACAATTTTTAGTTTCAAAATCTTCTCGATACAAGTGCATTTCTTTAAAACTGTTTGGTCAGGACACTACTTTTATTAACAGGTGTTTTTCTTGTGAAATATTTCCGTTACCGAGCTGTTGAGTGTCATTTGTTTTATAATTCTTCACCATTAGGCTCAAGGTGATGTTTGAATATAATATATTATTTTTTGGACATATTTTTAGAACACAGTTAATCATCTCAGCGAAAACATTTATCTTCTCATCTCCATTACCCAAGCTTCTAATTTCTCTTTCTTTCTTTCTTCTCAGAGGGTTTGAGCCGCCACCATTTGTTTTTATCATCGTTAATGTTTAACATGTAGCACTTGCGGCAACTTGTTACACTGAATATATCAGCTTCCCGACATCAGTGTAACCTCCTACAGTCAAACCTTTGCAAAATAATTAAGAACTTGTTGCCACTTAGACACATACTCAGTAATAATTGTGTTCAAATATTCCTGGAGTTCAGTTTCAGAAGAGGAACTCTACATGTGCATATTACAAAAGTTTGCCTATAGCTATACGTTAATTTATGTCCTGCACATATCTTGTGGTAAAAGGTGTAAAAGTTCATGGTATGTTTTGGCCCTCACTGTTCTTGTCGGGACACTGTAGCTATTAGAATGGCACCCGTAGTTCAGTGTCATTTAACGTGTACGCAAACTTTTGAACAAGTTAAAAGTAAACTTGACACAGTTGTTTTATATATATTTACATAGATGGTCTTGAAGTGTGAAAATGCCAAGTATATGTTCTGAGGTTGCTACGTCATCTTTAGAAAACCATGTATATTTGGTGTGTGTGTGTGTGTGCGCATTTCTAATTGGTGACTGACTGTCAAATGTTACTGTGAGAAATTTATTGGTTCAGTCATTCATCTGTGGGTTGGTTGAGTTTTGATTTATGACTGGGACACTCATCTGTTAGGGTTCCTCATAACTGTTCATCTCCCACATACCATTTTGAATGTCTTGGATCATTTGACCTAATGACCAAGGTGGTGTTATGGAACGTTATTCTGCAGTGTTGTACTGCTCGGCAGTTACTCCAGCTGTCCTTGTTGTGCTCATGGCTCTGTTCACCATGTGATGTCAGACTTGTCTCCCTTGCAGCCAGACTGGTAAGAAGCTGATGGCGAAGTGTCGCATGCTGATCCAGGAGAACCAGGAGCTGGGCAGGCAGCTGTCACAGGGCCGCATCGCCCAGCTAGAGGCTGAACTCGCCCTGCAGAAAAAGTACAGCGAGGAGCTTAAGAGCAGCCAAGATGGTGAGAGAAACAATTCTTTGCACTTTTATCCTTTTGTGGGTCAAAAACGAAAACGCAATTTCATGCACAGTATCAATTCATGGTTTATATGTAATGTATTATGTCTCCACCAATGTTTTTTGGGTCATCCATCTGTGCATCCATGAGATTCTCGTTTGAGCAGTATCTCAGGAACGAGTGGTTAAATGCTTATAGGGATCGATATAGGTTTGTCGTTGTAACCTGCATCTGAACTGACGAGATTTTGATATCGGTCAAATGTCTGAAAGGACCAGACTCTTTTTTTTTTTTTTTTTTTTTTTTTTTTTTAATTCTCAGATAATTGTAATTCAAGATTGTCAAATGTGTATTTAAAGTGAGACAGACTTTCGATTTCATAAAATCACTGAAATGTAGTTCCGTCTGAAATGTGGTCATTGTGATATATGTTTATTTCTGTAATATCTCTCAAAATATCAGGCCATTCATATTTAATTTGAGGGGATTAAAGCAAATAATATGTATGAAACTGCTCGCTTGGCGCAGTCAAGCAGACAGAGGAAGTCCGTGTGCGCATGCGCAGGCTTACCTTCTTCTTTTGGGTTTTACGGCAGCTGGCATCCACAGTGTTGCATTACTGCCATCTACAGGTTTCCCTTTGAGCGTGCACTGACAGTTCCATCATTCTGTCGCTAAACGAACAGCTGATCACACCGAGGTGCTCGCTGAGCGCCCATATTTATTAGTTTGGTCCTGCATTTCCTTTCCTTTGTATATAACATAACGTCTTTTCTTCTCGCTTTCTTTCCGTTACTGTAGTCGTTCTTTCACGTTTCATTCGCACACTCACGTCCTCCATTTTTCTCTCCTGTTTCAAATTTTTATCCCACAATGCCTTGCGTGAACGGGGAAAGCCCACCATGTGATGCCTGACGTAGTATCTTGTATTGGGTCATGGTGAAGCAGGAAAAAATAGCGGAGAATTTAGAGCCATTAATTGTTCTATTAAAAAAAACTAATAAAATTGGAAGTCTGTGATTCGAATTCAGTAGCTTTCGGTTACTCAACAAAAATAACTGGGTGTCGGGAAAATTCGTTTCATGACCTACACTTGAAAAATCTGAAAGGCAGTACAGCTTGAACAAACTGAACAGGTATTAGAGGATAACTGTCAAACTTGAGGAATATTTTTCACACTAAAATTTGAATAACCAGAAACAAATCCCAAGTTACACCACAAAAATACTTAAATCTGTTCTAGTTTGTTCTTTCTGTCTATTTGTAAGGTGGTGAAATTTATTTAAGATGTAAAGTATGCACTTTTAAGATTTCCTTTTTATTATGTTGCATATAAATGCGATCCCTTTTTTGTCTTTGACCCACAGTTTTGTCGTCGCAGCCTATATATGATTTTATCACAAACGGTTTGCTATATTTTTGTGTTTGAGTTCCAATACTTGTGTTGTTTAGAGTTGAACGACTTTATCATTCAGTTGGATGAGGAGGTAGAAGGCATGCAGAGCACCATCCTGGTTCTCCAGCAGCAGCTGAAGGAGACCAGGCAGCAGCTGTCTCAGCAAGCGCAGGCTCTGGGTTCCTCTAGTGGCGCAGGTCCAAGCAGGACTGCCCCTTCTCCTCCTAGCGCCTCCGAGCCTCCTGCTGAAACTGAGACGGCGCCCTCAGGCAGCTCGACTGGGGCAAAAGACTGCGGCCGTGCCTTCAACGGTCCTTCGAACGGTTCCACGCAGAGAGCCTTGTCCAGCTCTGGCCCATATCGGGAGGCAAGCAGCGCTGATGAGGATTATCCAGGGTCACCCTGTGCTTCCAGTCCTGCCCACGGGGGTGGAGCCAAACTGTCTAACCACTCGGAGGGCGCAGCGAGCCAAGGCACAGGGGACGGCTACGGGATGCTGAGCGCGGGTTATGAGAGCGTGGACTCTCCAACAGGCAGCGAGGCATCAATGACTCAACACTCAAATGACACAGACTCCAACACTGATTCCCACGAGGCCGCAGCCGTCGCCAAGAGCACCAGGACAGTGGGCGCGCATCACACCACTCACAACGGATTGGACTCTGCAGCTGCTCCTACGACTGCCTCCAGCCCCTCCACAGGATCCGTTTTGTAATCTTTAAAATGTCTACTTTTTGTTTTTTTACTCATGGCAAGCAAAAATTAACCACACATTTAAGGCCAGTTAGGTTTTTTTTTTTTTTGGTTTTTTTGCTTCAGGAATTGAAAATTCCAGATTTTTTTTTTTAAAGCCATTTCCAGTCATAACTCGTTTATTTTGCAGTATCACACAGCTGATTCTGTTGAGCGGTATAAGAATTGAATAACAAATGAGCAGCATGAGAATAAATAACTGATGTTTTGAGGTTTTAAAATGCGCTCTAATTGCAGCTCAAGGTTATTTGAACATCACCCTGTCTGTATATTTAATTTGCTCACTAAACTAAACAAGTCATAAACATCTGTTGTACCATAAAGATTAAGTCAGGAGGCGAGTTTTTCACTTCCTGCGCTTACTTCAGAATGTCCTTTGCTACTTGATGTCGAACGTTTTAAAAACATTTTCTGTTCATCCCCATGGAAAGAGTTTTTGTTTAATTTGTGGGTAGTTTTTCTGAGATGTATCTTGTTGGATTCATATTCTGATTTCAATTCATTTTGTGTACTGACCAAATATCAATAAAGGCTTTTAATATGACCCCGGCATCAATTCTAAATTTATTTATTCACAACTTCATGCATTAAAAAAATGATCATGAAAAGAACTTTAGCTGTACTGTAGTGTCACCAGTAATAAGTTCCAACGTTACATAAAACTCAAAAAGGTGACCTCGAGCATCACGTGAAAGATGCTGCGTTACACGTTTTTTAAATTTGTAGTTTGAAACTGATCTAGAGGATTATTTTTGTGATCGATCCATACATCAATAATTAAATATCTTTCAATTTATTATTACAAAATGCATTTCAATTTATTTCATGATACTGACACGTTAAAGGAACGATTTATTGAAGGATAAATTGAAGATTGGACTGAAAGATACAACCCCGAATCAGAAAAAGTTGGGGCAGTATAATGAAATTAAAACTGAAAACAATGATTTTGTAAATAATCTTTGACCTGTATTGCACTCAAAACAACACAACGGCACATTATTTGATGCTTTACCTCATGCGTTTTTTTTTCCCCCCAAAATAAACACGTTTCAAAACCAGTTGGGACGGTAATGCACTGACCTCTGTAATGTTGCCATTCCTTCTCAGGACACTTAAAAGACGTTTAGGGACTGCAGACACCAAGTGACGAAGCGTTTCAGGTGTTATTTTGTCCTATTCTTCCTGTAGACAGGTCTTAAGGTGTACGACGGTGTGGGGTTGTCAATGTCATATTTTTCATCTCAGAATTCACCACATTCTCTATTGAGGACAGCAGAGCCGCGCCCTCTTCTTCCACAGCCACGCCTTTGTAATGTGTGTAGAATGTGGTTTTGCTTTGTCTTGTTGAAATCTCCCTGGAAACGATATCGTTTTGAAGTCCTCTTAATGTACTTTTCTGCATTAATGCTGCCATCACAGAGGTGTAAGTTACCTTTGTCAAGGGCACAGACACAGCCCCATTTGGACTTGTGACTGGGAACAGTCGGGATGGGCTATTTCATCTGTGATCCAAAACACGCTGTGACCATTTCTTCCAAAAAAAAAAAAACACCTGGAATATTGATTCATCCATCCATTATCTGTAGCCGCTTTATCCTGTTCTACAGGGCCGCAGGCAAGCTGGAGTCTATCCCAGCTGACTACGGGTGAGAGGCGGGGTACACCCTGGACAAGTCGCCAGGTTATCGCAGGGCTGAATATTGATTCATCTGACCACAATACACGTTTCCACTGTGTGATGGTCCATCCCAGATGCCTCCGAGCCCAGAGAAGACAACAGCACTTCCGGACACAGTTAACACAAGGCTTCCTTTTTGCACAGTAAAATTTTAAATGGGATTTGTGGATGTAACTCTGTACAGTACTGTAGTGCTTGCCAAAGGTTTGCCAGTGTAATCCCAAGCCCATGTGGTTCTATCAGCTTGAGATGAATGATGGTTCTTGATGCAGTGAGGGATCGGAGATCATGGGGTTCAGGTTAGGCTTGAGCCCTTGCCCTTTACACTCCAATATTCCTCCAGATCCCTTGAATCATTTAATGATATTATGCACCGAAGAGGGTGAAATATCCAAATCCCTTCCTTTCTTTCTTTGAGGAACATTGTTTTTAAACATTTCAATAATTTTCTCACGAATTTGTAGACGAACTAGAGATCCTCGGCCCATCTTCGCTCTTCAAAAACTAGGCCTTTCCTGGATACTGATTTTGTACCAAATCATGATTCCAATCACCTGTTGATATCACCTGTTTCAAATCACATCATTATTTAATAGTTTTACCTCATCACTAGCCCTAAATTGCCCCACTCTCAACTTTATTTTGGAATGTGTTGCAGGACTGAAACACAGGAAGTGAAATGAAGTTGACCAGACAAAACATGAAATATCTTGGGTTCATAGTGTCTGCAATGTAATACAAGTCAAAACAAATTTATAAATGACTGCTTTCTTTTTTATTTGCATGTTCCATACAGTCCCAGCTTTTTCTGATACGGGGTTGTAAATTGATGAACAGATTGAAATCGATCATTCAATCTATCCTTCAATCAATAAATCATGAAATATAAATTGGAAATGTTTTGTAATAATCAATTGAAAGATGTATTGATGTATTTATTGGACATCATATTTATGGACTTATCGATGGATGGACTGACACATAATTCAGGAGTGGATCCAGGAAAATGGGAAGGGGGATCATCAACCCAGTAAGGCCGGGGGTCCCCAAAACGGCACGTGTCCCATGTACATACACAGGGTATAGTGAGTACAGGGATACCCTATTAATGAACACGAGCAGTAGCCAGACAGCCGACACGTGTGTGTGTGTGTGTGTGTGTGTGTGTGTACGCAGTAATCCTGCTCCAGCATCTTATCATTTTGGCTTGTGAGCATGCGTGTTAATGATACCATAAACATAAAAGGATGGCGTGCACCCTTTACATGTAGTCTGCAGTGCAGTCCGGGAATACAGTATGTTATTAGAGTGTGGGAAATAAGGAATTTTAAGCAGACTGTCACAGGTTGGACAAGTCTGAAATGTTGTCTGTCCATCCAAATTTCAGTCTGTCTGAATGACGGGCCAAAGGCCCAGAACAATGGGGCCAGGGGTCCAGGGCCCACCTTAGAGCCTTGGAAGCTGAAGGGCTTTAGATGCCTGTTGACTTCTCAGCTCTTTCCAGACATATTTTTGTGATCTTCAAAGGCCAAATTACACTAAAAATTGAATCTAATTTACAACAAAATGTCAGAAGATTCAAGAAAAACCTGCTTAAAGTTCTACCCAAGAAAACAGTAGCACACACAGATCAGTTCCATGTCGAGAAAAAAGTCTGGGGGGGTTAAGGATGTTCCAGTTGGTTACAACTTCCTGGGACTCGTACAGTATATCGGTACTATAATAACACTCATGACACATTATGTCAACAATGACTTTTATACCATGTTTATAATAAATTTATAAGAAATTTAGTAATTAACAACACAACTATTCTTACATAATAGAGTTAAAATTTTGAGGACGAGATTCCAAGTAGTTTTGTAACAAAATGACTTTTAAAATGACTCAGAACAAGACATGGTCATGTCACTTGGCATTCAGACTAAAATCTGCGGGACTAGAACTTAGAAAATAGAAGAAAACACCACGAAAGAGAAACCAATCGAAAGCGAAAGAGTGAAAGTGATTATCAAGGTGTTACCATGGGAACAGTCTTTTATGAATGTGTAAGTGTGCGCTCAGCGCTCCGACTCTGGTGTGACTGAGGAAGGTGACAAGCTTTATGTTTCATGCAATTTAGGTAATTTAAAAACTATAATATTATTTGACAGTGGGCACATAGGAAAGTGTAAAGTATAAAGTTTCTGTCAATATGTTTATCATGCTTGTATGATAAAAACTCATGAAGATATTTATCTAAATCCAAGACCTACTCATTCTAAACCTGCCAAGCTTCGCTGGTGAAGCTCTCGACCCCAGAGGGTTAAAATACGATGGAAAAAACACTTTGTCAGAGTCCGAAACCTGGAATAGTCTATTTTCTTTGAATGTTAGTGGTAAACCTACCCAGCTGATAACAGCGTGGCGTGGTGTCAGGCCAGAATGCGGTCCTACTCACTGATGAGAGGCGATTTGTCATTTATTGAGAACGTCTGTGATCCGCCAATCGCAGGCTGTGTTACAACATAATGTATTCGCCCAGTGCAACATTCGGAAGAAAATTAGAAGTAGATTAGACCCATATCTTTACAATTTTTCATGGGTCATCCGGTTTGATGCTTTTGAAATACAGACGGACAAATGCAAAAATTACCGGTCAGTGTCCGCTGGTCCGGCCTTATTTCCCACACTGTTATTACGTCGATGCACGAAGTTCCGGCGCCCTGTTCAAATCCAACAGGACTCACCCAGCTCGCTTTTCACTGCATTCGTGTCATGAGTGAAAAAACCTAAGCTAGGACTGACTATTAAGTAGTGGATTTCCCAAAAGCTTCTTAACGCTAAGAGCATCTTAACTAGGAGAGAGAGTGTTAATTGTGCTGCTTGGTCCACCATTTAACGATGATCTTTGTGCTATGATGCTTTTGGGAAACTCGTCATACAGTGGTGCTTGAAAGTTTGTGAATTTTCTACATTTCTGCATAAATATGACCTAAAAGTCCTAAAAGTACAACCCCAATTCCAAAAAAGTTGGGATGCTATGTAAACTGTAAATAAAAACAGAATGCGATAATTTGCAAATCATGGAAACCCTATATTTCATTGAAAATAATACAAAGACAACATGTCAAATGTTAAAACTGAGAAATGTTATTGTTTTTTGAAAAGCGTATGCTCATTTTGAATTTGATGTCAGCAACACGTTTCAGATAAGTTGGGACAGGGGTAACAAAAGACTGGAAAGTGTAATGCTAAACAAACAAACAAAAAAACTAATTTGGTTAATTTGCAACAGGTCAGTAACAAGATTGGGTATAAAAAGAGCATCCCAGAGAGGCGGAGTCTCGCAGAAGTAAAGATGGGGCGGGGTTCACTGCTCTGTGAAAGACTGCGTGGGCAAACAGTGCAACAATTTAAGAATAACGTTCCTCAATATTAAATTGCAAAGAATTTGTGGATCACATCATCTATGGTCCATAATATCATTAAAAGATTCAGAGAATCTGGAGAAATCTCTGTATGCAAGAGACAAGGCTGAAAACTGACATTGGATGCCTGTGATCTTCAGGCCCTCAGGAGACACTGCATTAAAAGCAGACACGTGTCTGTAGTGGAAATCACTGTATGGGCTCAGGAACACTTCAGAAAACCATCGTCTGTGAAAACACTTCATTACTGCATCCACAAATGCAAGTTAAAACCAGATATAAACAACATCCAGAAACACCACCGCCTTCTCTGGGCCCGAGCTCTTTTATGATGGACTGAGGTGAAGTGGAAAACTGTCCCGAGGTCTGATGAATCAAAGGTAGAAATTCTTTTTAGAAATCATGGACACCACGTCCTCCAGGATAAAGAGAAGAGGGACCATCCAGCTTGTTATCAGTGCACAGTTCAAGAGCCAGCATCTGTGATGGTATGAGGGGGCATTAGTGCACATGACATGGGTATCTTGTACATCTGGGAAGGCACCATTAATGCTGACTGATGTATAGACGTTTCAGAGCAACATGCTGGCATCCAGACAAAATCTTTTTCAGGGAAGGCCTTCCTTCTTTCAGCAAACCAATGCCAAACCGCTTTCTGCACATATTAAAACTACATGGCGCTGTAATAAAAGAGTCCAGGTGTTAAACTGGCCTGCTTGCAGTCCAGACCTGTCTCCCATTTAAAACATTTGGCGCATTATGAAGCGCAAAATACGGCAAAGGAGACCCCGAACTGTTGAGCAACTGAAATTGCAGATCAGGCAAGAATGGGACATTTCTCTTTCCAAACTATAGCAACTGGTCTCCTCAGTTCACAGACATTTACAGAGTGTTGTTAATAGTAGAGGTGATGCAACACAGTGGTAAACCTGCCCCTGTCCCAACTTTTTTGAAATGTGTTACTGACATCAAATTCAAAATAAGTATATATTTTCAAAGAACAATAAAGTATCTCAGTTTCAACATTTGATATGTTGTCTTTGTACTATTGTCAATAAAATATAGGTGTGGCAGCGGGGGCGTGGTCAAGCGCCAGTCTGTGACAGGAGGGTGGAGTCAGGGAAGGTGAGTGGCAGAATCACTACACCTGAGAGCAATTAACCTGTGTTTGTGTGTCTTCCCAGTGACCGCGCCCTATATAAGGAGGGAGAGCAGAGGAGCTCTTCCCTGAACAGACACCCATCGTGTGTGTGTGTGTGTGTCTGTCTGTCTGTCTGAGTGACTGTTAGACTGAAAAGTGTGACAATAAATGCTAAATTTGAACCTGATCTCTGTCCTGCCGTCCTCTGTGCTCCACCCACCTGCTCCGAACTGCCACAATAGGGTTTCTGAGATTTGCAGATGATCACAATCTGTTTCTATTTACAGTTTACACAGCATCCCAACCTTTTTGGTATGGGGGTTGTACAACCCCGATTCCAAAAAAGTTGGGACAAAGTACAAATTGTAAATAAAAACGGAATGCAATGATGTGGAAGTTTCAAAATTCCATATTTTATTCAGAATAGAACATAGATGACATATCAAATGTTTAAATTGAGAAAATGTATCATTTAAAGAGAAAAATTAGGTGATTTTAAATTTCATGACAACAACACATCTCAAAAAAGTTGGGACAAGGCCATGTTTCCCACTGTGAGACATCCCCTTTTCTCTTTACAACAGTCTGTAAACGTCTGGGGACTGAGGAGACAAGTTGCTCAAGTTTAGGGATAGGAATGTTAACCCATTCTTGTCTAATGTAGGATTCTAGTTGCTCAACTGTCTTAGGTCTTTTTTGTCGTATCTTCCGTTTTATGATGCACCAAATGTTTTCTATGGGTGAAAGATCTGGACTGCAGGCTGGCCAGTTCAGTACCCGGACCCTTCTTCTACGCAGCCATGATGCTGTAATTGATGCAGTATGTGGTTTGGCATTGTCATGTTGGAAAATGCAAGGTCTTCCCTGAAAGAGACGTCGTCTGGATGGGAGCATATGTTGCTCTAGAACCTGGATATACCTTTCAGCATTGATGGTGTCTTTCCAGATGTGTAAGCTGCCCATGCCACACGCACTAATGCAACCCCATACCATCAGAGATGCAGGCTTCTGAACTGAGCGCTGATGATAACTCGGGTCGTCCTTCTCCTCTTTAGTCCGAATGACACGGCGTCCCTGATTTCCATAAAGAACTTCACATTTTGATTCGTCTAACCACAGAACAGTTTTCCACTTTGCCACAGTCCATTTTAAATGAGCCTTGGCCCAGAGAAGACATCTGCGCTTCTGGATCATGTTTAGATACGGCTTCTTCTTTAGGTTAATGACCTATTGCCAATTGACCTAATGAGTTGCAATTTGGTCCTCCAGCTGTTCCTTTTTTGTACCTTTAACTTTTTCAGCCTCTTATTGCCCCTGTCCCAACTTTTTTGAGATGTGTTGCTGTCATGAAATTTCAAATGAGCCAATATTTGGCATGAAATTTCAAAATGTCTCACTTTCGACATCTGATATGTTGTCTATGTTCTATTGTGAATACAATATCAGTTTTTGAGATTTGTACATTACTGCATTCTGTTTTTATTTACAGTTTGTACTTTGTCCCAACTTTTTTGGAATCGGGGTTGTAGATAAAGAGAACCCAGTTAAACAAATGAGACAAAAATATTACACTTGGTCATTTATTTACTGAGGAAAATGATCCAATATTACATATCTGTGAGTGGCAAAAGTATGTGAACCTCTAGGATTCTAGTTTGCCTACCAGGCAAACCGCTTCACTGAAGACGCCATCTCCTCCGCTCTTCACCTGAGCCTTGCACACCTGGAGGAGAAGAACACTCATGTGCGGATGCTGTTCCTGGACTTCAGTTCAGCGTTCAATACTATCATTCCACAGCATCTGGTGAACAAACTCTATCTCCTGAGCTTCAGCACCCCCCTGTGCAACTGGCTGCTGGACTTCCTCACTGAAAGACCACAGTCAGTGCGGGTCGGACAGAACACCTCCAGTGTCATCACCCCCAGCACAGGCTCCCCTCAGGGCTGTGTCCTGAGCCCTCTGCTGTCCACTCTGATGACACACGACTGTGTCCTCAGAGCTACCAGCAACCACATTGTGAAGTTTGCGGACAACACAACAGTGGTGAGCCTCATCAGGGATGATAATGACCTGGCCTATAGAGAGGAGGTGGAGCAGCTGGTGGGCTGGTGCAGGGAAAACAACCTGATCCTGAACGTCGACAAAACTAAAGAGATCATTGTTGACTTCAGGAAAAACCAACCCAGCCACACTCCACTTCTCATCAACAACACAGCCATGGAGGTGGTCGATAGCACCAAGTTCCTGGGGGTGCACATCACAGACAACTTCACCTGGTCTGTGAACACTGCATCACTGGTCAAGAAGGCACAGCAACGTCTGCACTTCCTGCATAGGATGAGGACAGCCCACCTGCCCCCGCCCATCCTCACTACATTCTACAGAAGCACCATAGAGAGTGTTCTGACCAGCTGCATCTCTGTGTGGTGTGGAGGCTGCAGTGCCTCTGACTGGAAGAATGGGAGGAGAGTGGTGAGGACAGCAGAGAAAATCATTGGGACTTCTCTTCCCTCCATTCAGAAACATCACTCGAGCCAGAAACATCATCAGTGACCCCTCACACCCTCACTATAGACTGTTCTCCCCTCTGGCCTCTGGAAAGAGGTTCCGCAGCATTCGGTGCAGGACCACCAGGTTCTCTAACAGCTTTTTCCCCCAGGCCACCAGACTGCTGAACTCCAAACCCAAACTCTAAACTTCTATTTATAACTTGAACATTCCTAATTCCACAGGTCACTTTATAGTACTGCACTTTATAATATTTTTGCTGCTGCATAATTTAATTTAATACACTTCATATTTATTTCTGTGCTGAGCCAAATTGCAATGAAATTTTGTTCGGTGTACACTATTTGCATACTGAATGACAATAAAGGTTGTCTAAGTCTAAGGATTAGCAGTTAATTTGAAGGTGACATTAGAGTCAGGTGTTTTCAATCAATGGGATGACAATCAGGTGTGAGTGGGCACCCTGTTTTATTTAAAGAACAGGGATCTATCAAAGTCTGATCTTCACAACACGTTTGTGGAAGTGTATCATGGCACGAACAAAGGAGTTTTCTGAGGACCTCAGAAAAAGTGCTGTTGATGCTCATCAGGCTGGAAAAGGTTACAAAACCATCTCTAAACAGTTTTGACTCCACCAATCCACAGTCAGACAGACTGTGTAGAAATGGAGGAAATTCAAAGCCATTGTTACCCTCCCCAGGAGTGGTCGACCAACAAAGATCACTCCAAGAGCAAGGCGTGTAATAGTCGGCGAGGTCACAAAGGACTCCAGGGTAACTTCTAAGCAACTGAAGGCCTCTCTCACATTGGCTAATGTTAATGTTCATGAGTCCACCATCAGGAGAACACTGAACAACAATGGTGTGCATGGCAGGGTTGCAAGGAGAAAGCCACTGCTCTCCAAAAAGAACATTGCTGCTTGTCTGCAGTTTGCTAAAGATTACGTGGACAAGGCTATTGGAAAAATGTTTTGTGGACGGATGAGACCAAAATAGAACTTTTTGGTTTAAACAAGAAGCGTTATGTTTGGAGAAAGGAAAACACTGCATTCCAGCATAAGAACCTTATCCCATCTGTGAAACATGGTGGTGGTAGTATCGTGGTTTGGGCCCGTTTTGCTGCATCTGAGCCAGGACGGCTTGCCATCATTGATGGAACAATGAATTCTGAATTATACCAGCGAATTCTAAAGGAAAATGTCAGGACATCTGTCCATGAACTGAATCTCAAGAGAAGGTGGGTCATGCAGCAAGACAACGACCCTAAGCACACAAGTCGTTCTACCAAAGAATGGTTAAAGAAGAATAAAGTGAATATTTTGGAATGGCCAAGTCAAAGTCCTGACCTTAATCCAATGGAAATGTTGTGGAAGGACCTGAAGCGAGCAGTTCATGTGAGGAAACCCACCAACATCCCAGAGTTGAAGCTGTTCTGTATGGAGGAACGGGCTAAAATTCCTCCAAGCCGGTGTGCAGGACTGATCAACAGTTACCGCAAACGTTTAGTTGCAGTTATTGCTGCACAAGGGGGTCACACCAGATACTGAAAGCAAAGGTTCACATACTTTTGCCACTCATGGATATGTAATATTGGATCATTTTCCTCAATAAATAAATGACCGAGTGTAATATTTTTGTCTCGTTTGTTTAACTTAATCTACTTTTAGGACTTGTGTGAAAATCTGATGATGTTTTAGGTCAAATTTATGCAGAAATATAGAAAATTCTAAAGGGTTCACAAACTTTCAAGCACCACTGGAGCGGGTTTGTCCTCCAGACCGTTAGATGGCGCTGAAAACATGTTGGACTGTAGTTTTCTGAAGCCTTACCGGATTTTCCCTCTTGTCTGTGACGCGTTTAATGGAATGAATGAAGCTGTGGGTTAATGAAGAGCCTCCCGGGGTGGGTTTGGGTCAGTTCTCGCTCTGTGCTCAGGCTCCTGCGCTGGAACTCGGCTCCCCCGGAGTGATATGATGGCCGCGGTGGTGATTGTCGCTGCTGCTCGGACGCCGATAGGTGATCAGTTCACTGCCCTACACTCTCTTCATCTGCTCACTGTGGCGTGTTTACACTGCTCATGTTTTATCTGAGCGCTGCATGGTCCTGACATTTTATAACCGGATATTGATCTGAATGTTATTTCTCTGTATTTTGTAAATTAATCCGCTTAATATAATAAATTAGCTCATTAGATTAACAGTTTCCTGTTAGGGCTGTACAGAGCCTGTGGAGTCCTAGGAGAGCTCTGATTGGTTCAGTGGCGCTCGCGCAAAGCTTTCTCTCGTCCTGATTGGCTGAGTCGGTGCAGGGCTGCCCACGAGCGATTCCTTGTGATTGGCTAAAAACGGATCACCTGAGGTGAGAGAGCTGTGGAGTGTGATGAGGTCATCAGTAAGTGCTGGACTCCACATGGTCTGTTTACTGAGTGGAAAAGACACTGAACATGGACAGCCTGTGTGTGTGTTACTGTTTTTGCATTAATATGTGAATCAACTTTAAAATCTTTTGTCTTTCCATGACTCCTCCATTATTATATTGCAGGTATTTATCAGATCCTCTTATCCAGAGTGATGTGCAGCAGGAGGTAGGGTGCATCAGTTGCCCCCTAAAAATGAAAAGTTCCTCCGATCATGATGCATTTTTGTTTTTATGTTCCTTTTGGTAAGAAAACACACTGTGTGAAATATTTTGACAAAATTCAAGAGTTTAATGGTGGCACCAGGAGCTCAAAGTTATGGAAAAAGCTGCTATTTTATGACAATTTCGATCACTTTTCATGAAACATTATGGCACCTTATAGAGTATACCAAATATCTTAGATACACATTTTTAGTACATATTCTAAATATATTATCAGCACAGTTTGAGTTTTAGCTGTTCACTGAATCATTGTTCAACTACTTTTAACAGGGATGTGATTTTTCTGCGAATTCGCGGAATTCCGCTTTTTTCACCTCAAAACTTGAAAAAAAAAATGCTTCCGATTTTTCCCTCAAATTGACATTCGTATCCTATTCGTTCCGACTTTGTTTGAAAGATGGCAGCCTCGGATTTGCATCTTTACGCCTCGATCACGGAGGCTGCCATCTTTCAACTCTTTGTTTGAAGCGAGTGCATTCATTGGTTGTTACAGAGCGATGGGCTAATCATGTACCTTGTTTCATCTCATTGACGTAATTATGTCATTTACGCAATTACGTCATTGAGATGAAACGAGGTACGTGATTGGCCCATCGCTCTGTAACAACCAATGAACGTGCTTGTTAGATAGCTGTACGTAAGCTCGCTTCAAACAGAGTTGAAAGATGGCAGCCTCCGTGATCGAGCGTAAAGATGCAAATCGAGTTAAAGAAATCGACAGAATAGTGAAAAACAAGTTCTGCTGGGAATGGTTGGAGAAAGAGGTTGCTACAGATGTTGGACATGAGACTGTGAGACATTTGTTCAGCAATTTCGTTCTTTGGGGAGAGGGCAGAGGTCTCTGGCTGTCAAGTTTGGGGATGCTGGGACCTCCCCTGCCCGAGCTACGAGCGTCCAAAGTCAGGCTGGAGCCCGGGATAGAAACGAAACCTAAGCGGAGCGCCGCGGCTCGCCTCGGGGCGAATTACATCCCAAGGCGCGGGGCTAGCGGGCCCTGCCGCACTGGTTCTTTGGTGTGTGTGTGTGTGCGCAAGAGAGAGCTCGTGTGTGTGTGTGTGTCAGAGTTGCATGTTGACCATTAAATTGGCTTGAATTTGTTAATCATGACAAGTTTTTTCTTGTGTGTTTGCTTGCCATTTTAGTACAATTTTTAAGTCAGAAAACCCCAAAACCCAGGAGCTTCGGGGGGCTTCCCCCCTTGTCCCCCCACCAGGGTGCTGCCCTGGACCAGCTGGGGGCCTGCGGCCCCCAGACCCCCGGCTAAAATTTTCAGATAATTTCACCAGCCCCAAATCACGTCCCTGTTTTAAACAATACAAATGTATTATGAATCACATTAATGCTTCTCAATCCCTTGCAAAGGTTCTTAACACGATCTCTGGCTCACAAGAAATCAATAAATGCAGTCCAACATTGTGATTCAAACCTTACGCGAAAACATAAAATAAGCTTTTTTTGGCAAAAAATGAACCTCATGGTGCCACCATTAGACTTTTGAATATGGTCAAAAAATTTTACAGGATGTCTTTGTTGGTGTAAAGGAACACCCAGACAAAAATGCATCAGATCTTATGAAAGTGAGGGCAACTGATGCACCCTAGCAGGAGGGTACATGACCCAGTGCTCCTGGAGAACAAGTCGAGTTTATTTCTATAGCGCTTTTAACAATAAACATTGTCGCTTCGCAGAATTTGAACGACTTAAAACATGAGCTAATTTTATCCCCAATGATGAAGCCTGTGGCGACGGTGGCAAGGAAAAACTCCCTCAGATGACACGAGGAAGAAACCTCGAGAGGAACCAGACTCAAAAGGGAACCCATCCTCATTAACAGTTTTAACATGAAGTCAGTTTCATCGATGTTCTAAACTCGTTGATGGAAACTTGAGTGCAAAACTGTTAATGACAACTGCAGTCCTAAAGTTAGCAAGTCAACTGTAGTCCTCAGCCATAAAAGCATTACTGTAAGAGTCCAGAGCCATCTTTTGACTGTCCACATGGGGCCGTCCTCCACAGGAGCGATGCGATGAGACTCCAACCAGACACAGGGCACCAGGATGAATCAGGCAGGTTTGAGGAGCAGAAGAGGTTCAGCATCTTGATCTCAGGACCGACATGTAACTGGGGGGGGGGACACAGGTTGTTGGGTATGCCCAATGTCACCTGAATAAGTAGGAACAGTATACATATTGCACTGAGTACAAGCAGGGACTCCGGCAAAACTAACTATGACCGCAACAGAACAGAGGGTTAAGGGCCTTGCTCAAGGGCCCAGTAGTGGCAGTTTATCAATGCTGGGGCTTGAACCCATGACCTTTAGATCAGTAACCCAGAGCCTTAACCGTTGAGTCACCACTGTCTCTCATTATAGGTTATGAAAAATATATTAGAGTGGCGACTACAATTATTGACACCTTAACGATCTTTTGGCCGTTGCAAAAGTAGAAAAGACTTTCAATATGAAAATTGTGCGTGAATAATTACTCAAACATCCACTGGGAAAAAAACGAGTTGATTCCTGATTACTTAGCGTATCAGATCACATGACACCGTTCCACAATTATCGACACCCAGATTATTTCTAAATAACTGGTATGTGGTATTAAGTTAACAAAACATAGGTTTGATTTAAGTTGTTTTACATAGACTTGTATTGAGTACAAAATGTCTCATCTCATTATCTGTAGCCGCTTTATCCTGTTCTACAGGGTCGCAGGCAAGCTGGAGCCTATCCCAGCTGACTACGGGTGAAAGGCGGGGTTCACCCTGGACAAGTCGCCAGGTCATCACAGGGCTGACACATAGACACATACAACCATTCACACTCACATTCACACCTACAGTCAATTTAGAGTCACCAGTTAACCTAACCTGCATGTCTTTGGACTGTGGGGGAAACCGGAGCACCCGGAGGAAACCCACGCGGACACGGGGAGAACATGCAAACTCCGCACAGAAAGGCCCTCGCCGGCCCCGGGGCTCGAACCCGGACCTTCTTGCTGTGAGGCGACAGCGCTAACCGCTACACCACCGTGCCGCCCCAGTGCAAAATGTATTTTATATAAATGTATGGATGTCGGTGTTTATGTAAATGAGGAAGTAATTCTAATGTTTGTAAACAAATGAAGTGATAATGTTTAACCTGCGTCAGAAAATCTTTTTGTTCCACTTTAAATATTTTCGTAGATCAAGTTTTGTTCATCATTCGTTGTTTTGTATTAATTTCTAGTTTTGTAGTTTACCAATAAACGTCAACAGGGAATCGACGTTGTAACCACATGAAACTCCAGGTCAAAGGTCGCACGTCATTCCTCAAACCAAAATATAAAATGTCTACTGATCTCGTAATATATGGTAGATATTTACAATAAACTGAAAAAATGTTTTCTGAATGGAAAAGAGAAATCTGAATATTTCAAGCATGTAATTTTTTTTGTTTTGTTTTTTTATGCTAGGAATTTAATTCTGGTCTAATTCTATTTATTGCACTCGGATTCCAAATACTCTATAAACATTCCATTCTGTTACAAATCAGGAAGGAAAATTATTATAAATTGCAGCACTTTTTTTTTTTTTTTTTAAAAGTACTTCAACAATGTGACCCAAAGATTGATCCGTAACAGTTGTAAATGTCCCTTAATCCCACATGGTGTCGATAATGGTGGACACTGGTGAAAATGATCGCTATTATCAACACCTCACGTGATTCTCAAACGCATGTTTAGATACAAAATGGCGGCTGTCAAATGAAAGAGTAAGAAACAAAGTAGGTTTCAACGAGGAGATCATGAAATATCAGTGAATTTGATCAGTAAAAACACGTCCATGATCTTTCCACCATGCTCACCTGCGATGACAACGTCTGGATTTTCTGAAAAATTGCTGATCATGCTTAAAAAAAAAAATTCCATCTCCGGTAACGAGCTGCGTCATCAGACGACAAGATCAAAGGGCGAGGGTCTTCGGGTTGATTTGATTAACCAATAATAACTGTTGAACTGAAACTCACCTTTGTAAAATTGTTTTATTGGTAAATCTGAAAAGGTGTCGATAATTGTAGCTGCTGCTCTAGTTGATAAACCCCTGTGACGTGAACATAATCCACCCCATAAAATAGTTTAAACATTTACCAAGTCCTTTCAACCCAAAGGGGAAGATTTTGTGGGAAGAAGAAATTGAAGTTTGTTTTGTATTTATGTATCTGAAGTCTTCATGCCATTCGCATGGACGCTGATGAACCACTCTTGTATTTGTTAATTAAATCTCTCAGCAATTTTACTTATTTTCCAGCAAAGTGCAGCTTTTGTAAGCAAAAAGACTTTGCTGTCTGGTATAGCTAAACAAATTTAATTATTTTAAACGACTGCAATCGTGGATTCACCCTTTGGTCAATGAAGCCATCATCGTTTGTTATGTAGCTAAAATATAGCTCATAGAAGTGTTCATACAAGATCTCATGTGTGTTTACTTAAACTGGATAAAGTTCAGCATAGAAATGAATTAGAAAAAAGCAGGAATACTGCTGTGGTGGCATTCAGTGTCTAGGATAAACAGGAGTGTTGAATGAATTCCTCTTTCTCAGCTTTATCCAGGGTCCTTCACATGGGTTAGTTAGTGTTGCTGATCCCTTTGCATGGTTTCAGTATTGTGTACGGTATAGTGGTTAGCCCTGTCCTCGCAGAAAGAAGGTTATGGGTTCGAACCTCATTGGAGCCTTTGTGTGTGGAGTTTCCATGTTCTACCCATTCCTGTGTGGTTACCAGAGGACTACACCCCCCCCCCCCCCCCACTGTCACCCTAGCTGTATAGGCGAGAAGCCGAGGGCTACGGAAATGGACATCGGTGCCGCCCGATGCGTCTTGACTGCCTGGGAAGACCAGGGCATGGTGTGGGAAGGACTTTAGACTTTTTAGACCCATTCATGTGTGGGTTTCCTTTGGGTGCTCTGGTTTCTTCCCACAGTCCAAAGACACGCTGGTCAGGCCAACTGGCGACTCTTAAACTGCCCGTGAGTGTGAATGGTTGTTCTGTGTTAGCCCTGCAATGGGCTCCAACTTCCCCTGTGACCCTGATGGACAAGCAGTGGAGATGATGGATGGAGGTGTTTATAAAAAATGTGAAGGTGTTGTTCATGGTTTAAATGACATCTTTGTGTCTTTCCAGGGTCCTTCAATGGGGCACTGAGCAGTGTGGCACCTTCTGATTTGGCTACAGTAGTCATTAAGGATGTCCTGAAGAGGGCAGGTGTAAAGCCGGAGGAGGTATCTGAGGTCATCTTGGGACACGTGCTCACTGCAGGTAATGTATTTACTGCACAAATTGGGTCGCAAGCTAATCACCTTGGGAGGCTGGAGAGCTTTGATCAGTTGCTTCCAGGCTGTACTGTAATGATGCATTGACTGCATAGGATTCACGGGTTTTACATTTTTTCAGAAATGATGAAAGGCTTCTCTAGGCTTCACTTAATATAGCATAGATGTTGATATTCTGTAATTTATTTAACCTTTATTTTTATTTCAAGTTTGCTATGAAACCCTATAAATTTGCTAGGTGGCGCACACAATACACCGTCTCTGATTTTACTGTATTAAACGTCATCAGTAACTAAGGGACTTGAGCAGTGTGTGTTCAGTGCTAACGGTTTCCTCTTGGTGTTTTCAGGCCATGGGCAGAACCCTGCGCGGCAGGCGAGTGTTGGCGCAGGAGTCCCGTACCCTGTGCCCGCGTGGAGCTGTCAGATGGTGTGTGGCTCTGGTTTAAAAGCGGTGTGTCTTGGAGCTCAGTCCATCATAATGGGAGAGTCCACAGTGGTGGTGGCAGGGGGCATGGAGAGCATGAGCCAGGTAGGTCATGAGATCGGGCCTCAACGAACAGCGTACGGCAGTCTGATTGTGGACCCGGCAAAGCGTTTCAGTGGAACTGAGCAAAATATTTCCATTATAGGTTTCTGGAAAAATACTGTAGTAGAACTGAAACATACATTTTGTGCAAGAGAATGAATGAATGATGAATGAATGAATGAACCCTTTGTCACTGTTACCAGTGAAATTGACCATCAACCTGTCCTTACAGAGGGGGAACAGGACAGGAAGACAGGGATAAAAGAAAAAAAGGAAAAGAAAAGATGAGGGGGAAAAAAAGAACACCCCCCCCCCCCCCCCCCCCACACACACACACACACACACACGCACTATGCTCCTATCAGGAGTACAGTGTGGGAGCATTTAAAAACCTCCGCAAGAGCACACAATAACACAAGTACACTTTGAAACATGGGACTTGAAGGGGTAAGGGGGTAGGAGGGGAGGAGGTAGAGGTAACCCAGCGCAAGCAAGCAGCCGTCCGCTCCTGCAGCCATGCAAACGGCGCTGGTCACGCACCCGCTTGTCTCACTGGGGGTGAAAAACGGTGACCGCGGAAAATTGGGGAAGGAATGCGAGAGTGTCTCCCAGCAGTGACTTTCTGGGGGAAATGTTACCCAGCAACGGCCTTGATCAAGGCCAGTCCTGGTCAGGGAGACGAATGTCGATAAGAGAGAGGTTGTTTAATCTTTCAAACAGACGCAGTCTTTATACGTCCATATCTGTCCATTTCATCCATTCTGTTCAATTCAATTCCATTTGGTCTCCGAAATACGTATTCCTTGCAAAGCTGAAAGCTGCTCCAAGATAACAACCATTTTGTGGTTAAAGTTCTGAATGTCCACAGTCCAAGTGCAAACAGCTTTGCCCACCACTCCAGTCAGAAGCATGTTCAGGAACAAACTCACGTTAACGGCGCTAAAACGCCTGAAGAGACGCCGCTAGGATTGTCCGCTTTGCTTCTACAGACTTCTCGTGCAGTGGGAAAAATGCACTGCTGTGTGTTCCATATGTAGAAGAACTATCGAGGAGACGACGAGGACAACCTCGAACTTCAATCGTCATTTGGCGAGACTCCACCCAGAGAAGGAAGTGACACGCTATGTTCATTGCTCTGTAGATAGTGGGTGGGGCTTGCTGAGCGATGAACAAGCTTTTTATCTGTAGCCTGTTAATTAAAATGGTGCCGTTGGAGTCTGGAGTCTCGTTCTCGGACTTGAACACTGGGGACTCGCGCCTGGACTCAGACTTGAGGTTTCCTGACTCGACTACAGCCCTGGTCACTGTTCAGTAATGTTAATTGCTTGTCTTGTCCTTTCTAAGCTAAGAATTTCACGTAGCTGAACGCTTGCGAATTTTAGTTCGATGCTGAGATTCACAGTGACTGCCACTGATGTGTTTTGGATTACAGCATGTTGGTTTTTCTGTCCACTTTGGTCCTTAGGCTCCTCACACAGTGCGAATGAGGTCAGGAATAAAGATGGGAGATGCCACACTGCAGGACTCTGTAGTAGCTGATGGACTCACGGATGCTTTTCATCACTACCACATGGGTATCACGGGTATGTTTGACCAGCCTTGACATTTCAAGTTTTGTACTTTGGAATGATGGACTGATGTTGGCGAAGTGCACACCAACCACACCAGTGCTGAATTAGAAATCCACTTTTATAGGTCAGAAAGGTATTTTTAAAGCTTTTGGTGTATAATTTTTTTGCACTTTGTCATCTCTCTGTAGCAGAGAACGTGGCTAAACAGTGGGGCGTGACCCGAGAAGCTCAGGATCAGTATGCCGTCACATCACAGAGCAGAACCGAGGCAGCTCAGAAAGCTGGTTACTTTAACCAGGAGATTGTTCCAGTTATTGTTCCTTCAAGAAAAGGTAATGCTTTGTCAGTTCTCTTACTTGTTGTATTTTATCTTCCAGCTTTTATGCATTTTGTTTAAGAACTTTCCAGCATCACCTGAAAGCCTCGCCCCTTCCTCCATCTCGCATGAATAATCGTCTGACCTGTGCTTTTGACTTGACTTGTTTGAAAGTTGCGCTGACTCGCTAGTTCATTAATGTGAAAAATCCATCACTGATGATCTTTGCTAATACTTGACAAATGGACAGAGAACATTTATAGTTCTTAGGGATGTCACAGATTTTATTGGCCAAAAACGAACAGCACTTTGAAAAAGCTGAGAATTGAGTCGAGGCCTGGAATGAAGTGTCAAATCGAACATGACGTATTCTACTGGTGTTGATTTTAAACTTTTTTTTTTTTTAAATGGTTTGTTTCCTTGACTTTACGGTCACTCCAGAGCTGACTGGTCTGAGGATGTTTTGCATTTTTATTTTTTTTATATCAGGTCCAGTAGAAGTCACAGTTGATGAATTTCCTCGCCATGGGAGCAACATAAATGCCATGTCCAAGCTGAAGCCTTGTTTTCTGAGGGACGAGTCTGGCACGGTCACAGCTGGCAACGCATCAGGTAAATAAACAAGACTGACGCTCAATCATAGTCGGCTAAATAACCCAGAGTTCATTCACTTATGTAGCAAGGCAGTCTTGAGCTTGTAAAATCTTTCTCCCTCATTATCTCTGGTGTTTACCCGTTTCTCTTTCACAGGAATAAATGATGGGGCTGCAGCTACTGTGCTCATGAGCCAATCAGAGGCTCAGAAACGGGGTCTGCAGCCAATGGCACGAATTGTCTCATGGGCTCAGACTGGTCTTGATCCATCCATCATGGGCACAGGTCCAATTTCAGCCATCAGAAAAGCAGTGAGTGTCTCTTACAGTCCACGGATGGCTAGTCGTGCAGTTACCAAAACAAAAAGTTGACTTTTGTTCTAACCTGTCCATAAAAATAAATATTTAAAGCATTTACATATGGCTTTTCCAAGCTCTTTAACAATTATGCCATGAAATCGAGTCGTACATGAGCTGATAATCGGCTATAACCCATGTACAACGAGATTGAGTGAGTGGAATAACTGTTTTATTCTATCCACATTCACTGGATTTTGAGAAACGGAGCATTTTTATTTTTTTGCAAATTCGATAAAAACATTTATATAAAACGGCCGATGATCATTTCCGCTTAGGTGGATTTAAAAACCTATCAGTGGCTGCATGAATTGACTTTAGTGGGGTGTGTGGTTGTGGTATAGAACAGCTTTAGACATTTAATTCTTCTGTGGACATTTCAGTTCTGTAATTTTCAAACTTCTTTGAGCTTTTGAACTAGTCTTAAAAAATTCAACAAATTTTAGTGGTTAAAGATGAAGAATGTAAACAAACCGCCGAAATGACAGGAGCAATTTGTGAAATGTGGTGAAAATTCTTTGAAAAATAAGACGTTCTTGCCATCAAATACTTTCATTCCATATTTTTTGTTTGGGGTTTTGTTTTCGAGTAGTTTTTATTTCATCCTCTGGTTGGATCGGCAACACCCCAGGAAGCCCAGCAGCTGAGTAGTGAGTAGCCCATCAAGTTGTTTTCTGATGGTTTTGGGTGGGTGTGTGCACGCACCCGCACACCACCCAAGGAAAGATTGTTTTTCTCTACTCACGGTATATGAGCTGGTAGCCAATCAGAGTGCACGACTGCTTATATCCAGTGAATTTGGGTATAATAAATCTGGTGCAGTTATGTAAATGCACGTGTTCAGTTATTGATGTGTAAATCCAAACTGCGTCTCCTGTGTAACTAGACGGAGAAGGCTGGCTGGCAGCTCCCTGAGGTGGATCTCTATGAAATCAACGAAGCCTTTGCTGCTCAGTGCCTCACAGTGGTTCAGGAACTTGGCCTGAACCCTGACAAGGTTGTTCATTTTCTTCACTTTCCTTGAAGCGCATGACCAGTGTTAATCAGAATTAATGGCCCTTTTAAAGGAGAACTGAAGTCATTTTTAAACTTGCTTTAATTCTTAATTAACGTGTTATTCAATTACATTTTCAGTTTTAGTAATCTTATATTGTGACTCATATATTGGCAACTAATTGCAATTAAATATTATACTTATCGGCCTATTCGGTTTTTAGCCGTGTTGAATTTAGTTCGTTTGGTCCATGGCAGGCGTCGCTTATCCACGCGATCTTCACGAGACTTGTGCAAGACTTCGAAACGTGAAGTGTCAGCCAGGTGTCAGTGCCGCCATTTTGAAAACTGTTTTCTAAACTAAATATTGCACAAAAACGAGTTTAAATGACGATTACTGCCCTTTTTTTTTTTTTTTTTTTTTTTTTAAAACTTTCCTGATTGCTATCAAAACAAACAAAACTTCCGGCTTGATTACATCAGCATTCGAAAGAGGGCGCGCACGTGTTTTGATGACCCGTGTCCGAAATCGCTCCTTACTCAATATATAGGGCACTGTATAGCGAGGACGCCATTTTGTAGTGCTGTCCGAAACCTTAGTGAGGATTATTTACACCCTATATAGTGCACTCAAAGTATCCCACGATGCATCACGAAAAGTAGTGTACAACGATGGTCACTAACCAAAGCAATATACACTACCGTTCAAAAGTTTGGAGTCACTTTGAAATGTCCTTATTTTTGAAAGAAAAGCACTGTTCTTTTCAATGAAGATCACTTTAAACTAATCAGAAATCCACTCTATACATTGCTAATGTGGTAAATGACTATTCTAGCTGCAAATGTCTGGTTTTTGGTGCAATATCTCCATAGGTGTATAGAGGCCCATTTCCAGCAACTCTCACTCCAGTGTTCTAATGGTACAATGTGTTTGCTCATTGCCTCAGAAGGCTAATGGATGATTAGAAAACCCTTGTACAATCATGTTAGCACAGCTGAAAACAGTTGAGCTCTTTAGAGAAGCTATAAAACTGACCTTCCTTTGAGCAGATTGAGTTTCTGGAGCATCACATTTGTGAAAATGGCCAGAAAAATGTCTTGACTATATTTTCTATTCATTTTACAACTTATGGTGGTAAATAAAAGTGTGACTTTTCATGGAAAACACAAAATTGTCTGGGTGACCCCAAACTATTGAACGGTGGTGCATCCCATCATGCATTGCGGTCACGCTGAAAGAAATCAAATTAAAAGTCTCAAATGTGATTTAATAAAAGGCAGCGGCAAAGAAGAAAGTATTCAGCCTTGATCTAAAAGAACTGAAATCTGCAGGTACTTTGTATTGATTAATGTGTGAAATGCGCTCAGTATAATATGGATTTATCACAAAAACACACGCATGTATTTATTATTTTAATCGTGCGACAGTAATGACGTAAATACCAGCACGACGGACTAGCGGCCGAAAACTTTTTTTTTTCTCCCTCTATATAGTAGTTCCCTATGTAGGGAGTAGTGAACGAGTGAGCGATTTCGGACACCAGGAACGTTGGCAGATGTCGGTCACTTTGATTTCCGCTGTACGTTTTACTTCCGTCCTACGATGTCTCGCACAGGTCTCAGCGAATCTCATTTACGGCCATTGCTTTGACATATGGACTGATGTATTACAGAGCATATTTCACACACTCATAACTTGCTATAGCAGCGACAAAATAGCGATTAAAAATGTGTTCCTATATTTAATAAAATGAGTGAGAGAATTTTGATAAATTTGCTTCAGTTCTCCTTTAACAATAGACATGGTCACAAGATCTTTGCAGAAATCCAGACGTAAGGTTCTAAATGTGTAGAGCCTTAATGAGCGAGCCAGACACTACAATGGAAAGGCAATTTTAATATTTATTTATTTACTTATTTCCCTCCCCCCACCACGTCCTTGAGAGGAACCGGCCCTGTGTCCGAAATCATTCCCTATATAATGGACTATATAGTGAGTTCGCCATTTTGTAGTGCTGTCCAAATGTATAGTGAAAATTATTACACCCTATATAGTGGACTCGTAGTATCCCATAATGCACCGTGAAAAGTAGTGTACAACTGACGGGCACTAACCAAGCAGTATACACCGCCATGCATTGCGGTGGCACTGAAAGGAGAAAAAAAAAGTGTTGGGGTGAATGGACGCAGGAAGAAACACAAACAGACGTTCAAGTACAATTACAAATAGTAAGAGAATAGAAAACAAGCTAAAATAGAATAAGAGGAGTAAAAATTGGAGTGCAGAGCGAGGAATTACTCAAAAGCCTCATTTGATTTAATAAAAGGCAGCAACAAAGCAAAGTATTCAGCCTTGATTTAAAAGAACTGAAAGATGCAGCAGACACAAAGTACTTTGTATTTAATGTAGGAAATACGCTCCGTATAATCTATCACATGCATGTATTTATTTTGAAAACCTACCAGCCAACTGATCCGGCACGTTTTCATCATGTGACCGTAATGACCGTAATAACGGTGTGGCGGAGTAGCGTCCCAAAGTGGTTTTACGTTTTACCAATGAGCTCATTTATATAGTAATTCCCTGTATAGTGAGCAGGGAGTAGTGAATGAGAGTGATTTCGGACACAGCCCAGGTGTTTGTATCCGTGTGGGAACGCCTAGAAGGTTGTCACTGATGCATAGAAATGACCAACCTGTTGCTCGTCACAAGTAGGGACAGATATTCTCAGCAGACCTAAATCTCCCTGTGCAGTGTATCCTGGAGTCTTGGCACCAGGGCCGTGTTAACCCTTGCCGAGGCCCTGGGCATACACACCCCCGAGGCCCCACCCCCGCCTGTTGTCAACTGCGCTCAGCAAATTCACCCCCTCAGACGTGCCTGTCTAACGAGACACAGAAACTTAAATACTGACAGTGGCACAATTAGAAATACAACCCTGATTCCAAAAAAGTTGGGACAAAGTCCAAATTGTAAATAAAAACGGAATGCAATGATGTGGAAGTTTCAAAATTCCATATTTTATTCAGAATAGAACATGGATGACATATCAAATGTTTAAACTGAGAAAATGTATCATTTAAAGAGAAAAATTAGGTGATTTTTAAATTTCATGACAACACATCTCAAAAAAGTTGGGACAAGGCCATGTTTCCCACTGTGAGACATCCCCTTTTCTCTTTACAACAGTCTGTAAATGTCTGGGGACTGAGGAGACAAGTTGCTCAAGTTTAGGGATAGGAATGTTAACCCATTCTTGTCTAATGTAGGATTCTTGTTGCTCAACTGTCTTGGGTCTTTTTTGTCGTATCTTCCGTTTTATGATGCGCCAAATGTTTTCTATGGGTGAAAGATCTGGACTGCAGGCTGGCCAGTTCAGTACCCGGACCCTTCTTCTACGCAGCCATGATGCTGTAATTGATGCAGTATGTGGTTTGGCATTGTCATGTTGGAAAATGCAAGGTCTTCCCTGAAAGAGACGTCGTCTGGATGGGAGCATATGTTGCTCTAGAACCTGGATATACCTTTCAGCATTGATGGTGTCTTTCCAGATGTGTAAGCTGCCCATGCCACACGCACTAATGCAACCCCATACCATCAGAGATGCAGGCTTCTGAACTGAGCGCTGATAACTTGGGTCGTCCTTCTCCTCTTTAGTCCGAATGACACGGCGTCCCTGATTTCCATAAAGAACTTCAAATTTTGATTCGTCTGACCACAGAACAGTTTTCCACTTTGCCACAGTCCATTTTAAATGAGCCTTGGCCCAGAGAAGACGTCTGCGCTTCTGGATCATGTTTAGATACGGCTTCTTCTTTGAACTATAGAGTTTTAGCTGGCAACGGCGGATGGCACGGTGAATTGTGTTCACAGATAATGTTCTCTGGAAATATTCCTGAGCCCATTTTGTGATTTCCAATACAGAAGCATGCCTGTATGTGATGCAGTGCCGTCTAAGGGCCCGAAGATCACGGGCACCCAGTATGGTTTTCCGGCCTTGACCCTTACGCACAGAGATTCTTCCAGATTCTCTGAATCTTTTGATGATATTATGCACTGTAGATGATATGTTCAAACTCTTTGCAATTTTACACTGTCGAACTCCTTTCTGATATTGCTCCACTATTTGTCGGCGCAGAATTAGGGGGATTGGTGATCCTCTTCCCATCTTTACTTCTGAGAGCCGCTGCCACTCCAAGATGCTCTTTTTATACCCAGTCATGTTAATGACCTATTGCCAATTGACCTAATGAGTTGCAATTTGGTCCTCCAGCTGTTCCTTTTTTGTACCTTTAACTTTTCCAGCCTCTTATTGCCCCTGTCCCAACTTTTTTGAGATGTGTTGCTGTCATGAAATTTCAAAATATCTCACTTTCGACATTTGATATGTTGTCTATGTTCTATTGTGAATACAATATCAGTTTTTGAGATTTGTAAATTATTGCATTCCGTTTTTATTTACAATTTGTACTTTGTCCCAACTTTTTTGGAATCGGGGTTGTACTATTGAACAATAAAACTTTATATCCATCAACACCTATTTAATCGAGAAAAAGCAATGGTGAAATAGGCAATTGCATGGTGAAAAAAATCCATCAGACATCACGGTTAACAAGTCTGGTTAACTAAAGTTTAACCTCAAGAAGTCTTTGAATGAGTGAGTCAATGAACAACATGTCAAGAACATAACCTCGGCCTACAACAGTTTCTTTAGTGTTCAGAACAAGAACATTCATTTGGTATATAACCGTTCGTTTTCATTTTGGAACCCAGGTGACTTTTAACTTGTGAAAACAGAGTGATAACAAAAAAATATCTTGCTTCTCAGAAATAAATCTCAAAATGTGAGGCTGTGTGAAACATTTCATCCTTTCACACACGTAATGTCCCAAACAGCAGTGGCACACAGCTTTGCGCATTCCGTTTGACAGCCATGGGTCAACTTACAAGGGCACTTTCCTACTTTTCTGGAAAGCGAAGTCATTAATTAAATCATTGAACTCAAGCTGGCGTAGCGTGTGAAGACATGGTGGACAGTGATCATATTGACAATGACGGGTGATTTATGCGACGGGACAAGGTGGGCTTCCTTATGGGTGGCGAAATGCATCAAAAATGTTATCAATATGATCAAAACTTCTGAAAATATCGTTTCATATTTTCCGATCTCGCTACCTCCGAGGCCCTGGGCAGCTGCCCATGAAGCCCATTAGGATAACCCGTCCTTGCTTGGCACTGATGAAGTCTGAGACTGTGCATGTGATAAACCTGTTTTATTTACTATTGCAGTAGATTGAGTAGAGCTATTTTGTATCCTAAGTTTGTTAGTGTGGTTCTTACTCTGGAAAGAATAACGATCTGAGAAAAATGGATTGTTTTATCGGACTGGACTTTTCAGGAGTTGTAATCAGTGATCGATTGGGGGGGGAAGGTGATTTGATCTTTAACACAAACTTTAACTGCTATAGAAGTTCCTCTGAACAAGCCCTTTCTGTTCAGTTAATGAAGGCATGCCGTTTTTATCCCCCGCTGGCCGAAAGGCCTGAAGGGAGATTGTCGTGGCGATGTCTGTCCCGGGAAGGGTGCTCACCTTCTGAAATCAACTCCTCTCTCAATTTTTCGAGGAATTTCACAAAACTTGGCAAAAGGCCTTGTTGTATGTCGGTAGTACACGTTTTGTTCAATTCAGTCGCATTTTACCAGAGTTGTGGCATAGTTTCCAGCAGGGGATATTGTGCTCTCATACCCCTTTTCCACCAAATCAGTTCCAGGGCTGGTTCGGGGCCAGTGCTGGTGCTGGTTCACAACTCGTTCAACTTGCGAGCCAGCTGAGAACCAGTTTGTTTTTCCATAGCTCACGGTGCTAAGGGGAGCCACGTCAGTTACGTCGCTACGTTTGCATAAACCTTGGCGCGAATATCGAAGCAAAAACAACACTGAAGAAGCAGCAACAACAACAACAATAATAATGGATGACTTCGCGTTTGTACAGCTGCTGCTTCTCGTCACTTAAAAATGGCAATCTTTCGTGGTCTTATTGTTGTTGGTCTTAACAACTCTGCCCCCCCCCCCCCCCCCCCCCCCCCGGGCTGCTGACGTAAGCGGTTCTTTCCTCTGGCCCAGCAGAGAGTTGGTGCTAGCCTGGAACTGGTTTTTCTGGCCCCAGAGCCAGTTCTTTGTCAGTGGAAACAGAAAACCCGGTTCCAAACTAAGCACTGGGTCATTCCGTGCCAACTCACCTAAATTTCAGGAACTCCCCCACATCACCGTCTCAGATTTTACTCAAAAAATTCTCTAATCAAGAATCATATGTTTGTACCACACATGCAGAATATTAGCCCCCAATTATGTTGTAGTTTTGGAACTACAGGCCTTTGAAATATTGATGTCAAAACACCACGTCGAAATTGGCTCTTTCCCCAACTTCAGAGACCCATAACTTTTTATTGCAGCTATCTAGAAAGTTGTGTGTGCAGATTCTTACTGAATGATACCCACTCTTTTCAAATCTGTTGCCAGAAAGCCTCTGAAGGACATACTTTTTGCATAATAGGAAGCCAAAAATGGCATTTTGGCCAAAATCGCTTAAAATTCATTAAAACTCAAAGGGGCCTAGTAGAAATATGAAACTAGTTAGATTTTTTTCCTCATTACATAGTAATTGTAGGGTTGTTATCTGTTTACAGAAACATTTTGCGATGAAAATTATATTCCTGAATTTTAAAAAATTTTTAACATCTTACGTCCTTTCCGAGGGGGCTAAAATAGGGCATTTTTGCCATCTTATTTGTTAATGTGGCTAGGGGTTTAGGATCTTCTAGTTTTTTGTGAAGATGCTCTCATATAAGATGTAACTACTCCCTGATTTTTTTTTTTTAACAAACGCCCCTTGCTTCATATTTTAATAATTTTTTTTGTACATGGACAGTTTCATCATTTTTCACTTTTTTCCACATTCAGAACTCTGTAACTCTACATTGGAAAATTCCTACTAGCAGCTATTTCAGATTTACATACACTGACATACAAATTTTCATATTTTAGTAGTAGTCTGCCCAAGAAATTCATATTTTTCTTTCTATTGGGACCTAAAAACAGCTATTTGGCCAAAAATGACAAAAATGTTGACTTGATATTTTTCAAGTTCTGGAGGGAATGGGCTATTTTCCTCATAAATTAAAGATGTGGTGACTTTTTCTATCCTGGAACAAGATCTCATCACAGCTTCTGCCCAATTGCACCCACTCAGCTGGAGATGAGAAGGGTTTCTTCTGATGTGGTACCATCATCGGTAGTGGACATAGGACCTGAAACCACACCAGTTTTACAGTCCCGGTTACAGGCCCCAAGCCAAATGTCCCAATCTGCACCAAATATGTACCAGCCAGGCAAATATATTGCCTGTGTTTATGACAGAAAATGGTACATTGGAAATATTGTCACCAGAAATGAAGAAGAAAATGATGTGTATGTCAATTTCATGAGACAAGGACGAGGCAACACATTCTCATGGCCACCACAAAGCAGGAAAGATGAATGTTGGGTGCCTTTGCTTCATGTCCTTTGTGTGGTAGAGGCCCCAAACATAAAAAGTGGGGGACGCCATTACCAACTAACAGAGGATGACTTCAAACTTGTGAAAGACTTAAGTTTTAACTTATGTACTACTAGATGACAGTTTATGAGTGTCTTAGCACATCACATGAAACTGTACTGCCTGTGAATGAATTACCCATTATCACGGATGCCCATATTTGACTTTAAATTATGTACAAATCTTGTGATGTTTTTCAACATCATGATCATGGATCATTGAATGTGTTAATATGTAAATAAAACCTCATTGCTAAATGTTTTGTGCTTACACAACCTTGAAGTATATAAAAAATACTACTCCAGAATTTTATTTTTCTATATTTTCCAAGGATATTCAACAAAAATTGCAATTATACCTAAAATTTTCTAATTGCAAAAAATAATATACAATACAGAAAAAGTTGTTCAGGAAATGTGTATGCCTAGATTAGGTTCTTATAAGCCTTAATTTGTGTGCAAAACACCCCTTTATTATTCCCTTGTTTATTAAAAGCTGCCCAGCGTTTTTGTCATTTTTGGCCAAATAGCTGTTTTTAGGTCCCAATAGAAAGAAAAATATGAATTTCTTGGGCATACAACTACTAAAATATGAAAATTTGTGTGTCAGTGTATGTAAATCTGAAATAGCTGCTAGTAGGAATCTTCCAATTTAGAGTTACAGAGTTCTGAATGTGGAAAAAAGTGAAAAATGATGAAACTGTCCATGTACAAAAAAAATTATTAAAATATGAAGCAAGGGGCGTTTGTTAAAAAAAATCAGGGAGTAGTTACATCTTATATGAGAGCATCTTCACAAAAAATTTGAAGATCCTAAACCCCTAGCCACATTAACAAATAAGATGGCGAAAATGCCCTATTTTAGCCCCCTCGGAAAGGACGTAAGATGTTAAAATTTTTTTTGTAAATTCAGGAATTGAAATTTCATGGCAAAATATGTTTCTGTGAACAGATAACAACCCTACAAATACTATGTAGTGAGGAAAAAAATCTAACTAGCTTCATATTTCTACTATGCCCCCTAGAGTTTTAATGAATTTTATGTGATTTTGGCCAAAACATCATTTTTGGCTTCCCATTATGCAAAATGTATGTCCTTCAGAGGCTTTCTGACAACAGATTTGAAAAGAGTGGGTATCATTCAGTAAGAATCTGCAAACACAACTGTCTAGATAGCTGCAATAAAAAGTTATGGGTCTCTGAAGTTGGGGAAAGAGCCATTTCGTCATGTGGTATTTTGACATCAAAATTTCAAAGGCCAGTAGTTCCAAAACTACAATGAATTGGGAGCTAATATTTTGCATGTGTGGTACAAACATATGATTCTTGATTATAGAATTTTTTGAGCAAAATCTGAGACGGTGATGTGGGGACCCTTAGGTGAGTTGGCACGGAATGACCCCACTGGCCCCGAACCAGCCCTGGAACTGCTTTGGTGGAAAAGGGGCATCAGAGCACTCTTGTTAATTAAATGGTGTATTAGGAGAGACTAGATCAAGTGTCATGATTCCTTTATCAAACATCCATCAGGCTCCTGGGAAACTGGAGCCAGTCCCAGCTGAGGCAGGACACGCCCTGTGAAGGTCGCCAGTCAGACGTATTATCCAGCTGTAATTTGGGAGGCATTAGATAAATGTCTTTGCTCATTCCATCCCATTCCCATGCACTCGATTCATAAAGGTTTGTCACCAATTAAAGTGAATTCCTTGTGAACATCGCTCTGCTAACCCGACACTGACTGGCACAAAGTCGATGTTTGGATTTAAATAGGCAAATACTTAAGCCTTTGACTGGTTAATTACTGCAGTGATTAATGCATTTCAGTTGGCACCGATTCCTTTAACCCTAACTGATGCAGTGAGTAGCTTCTCATTTCTTAAACAGTCATGTGGGAAGATGTTACTGTTTCAGAAAGGTCAAATTATTGGCCTGCATCAAGCAAACAGCTGGGGAGGTTTCCAGTAGCTTCGGCATTGGGTTAAGAACTGTCCAGTGCATTATAAAAACCTGGAAGGATTCGTGGTGAACTGTCAGCTTGATGGAAGAAATGTGGTCTAGGAGGAATCTTGACTGAGGTGTGATCAGAAATCACTTAAATGCTTGAAGTCAATTTAAAAAAAAAAAAAGTTATACAGTGCCTTGCAAAAGTATTCATCCCCCTTGGTGTTTGTCCTGTTTTGTTGCATTACAAGCTGGAATTAAAATGGATTTTTGGCAGATTAGCACCATTTGATTCACGCAACATACCTAGAATTTTAAACGGGATTTTTTTTTTTTCATAAATTGTGACGATGAAAAAACAGAAATCTGGGGTGTGCATAAGTATTCACCCCCTTTCGTATGAAACACCCTAAATAAGAGCTGGTCCAACCAATTCACTTCATAAGTCACACAATTAGTTAAGAGCCACCTGTGTGCAATCAAAGTCTCACATGATCTGTCACATGATGTCTGTATAAATCAAATGCAGGGCAATTCTGGTGGAAAACCTGTTTGAGTCAGCCAGAGGTTTGAGACTGGGACGAAGGTTCATGTTCCAGCAGGACAATGACCCTAAACATACTGCTAAAGCTACACCAGAGTGGTTTAAAGGGAAACATTTAAATGTCTTTGAATGGCCTAATCAAAGCCCAGACCTCAATCCAATTGAGAATCTGTGGCATAACTTGAAGATTGCTGTACACCAACGCAACCCATCTAACTTGAAGGAGTTGGAGCAGTTTTGCCTTGAGGAATGGGCAAAAATCCCAGTGGCTAGATGTGCTAAGCTAATAGAGGCATACCCCAAGAGACTTGCAGCTGGAATTGCAGCAAAAGGTGGCTCTACAAAGTATTGACTTTTTTTGGGGGGGAATACTTGCGCCCACACTCCAGATTTCTGTTTTGTCATCATCTTGTTTGCGTTACAATAATAAAACAATGTGCACCTTTAAAGTGGTCGGTATGTTGTGTAAATCAAATGGTGCTAACCCTCCAAAAATCTATTTTAATTCCAGCTTGTAATGAGACAAAACAGGACAAACACCAAGGTGGATGAATACTTTTGCAAGGCACTGTATTTAGTGATGGAGCATTTCTACATGCTCAATGTGACTAGAACTCACAGGCTCCGGATGGAACAGCTGTGTGGCCATAAGAAAACCACTTGTAGGTGAGGATAATCAGAAGAAAAGGCTTCACTTTGCTAGGGAGCATCAAGATTGGGCTTTGGAGCAGCGGAAAGGTTGTGTGGTCGGAGTCCAAATTTACTCTCTTCTTGAGTGATGGGTACATGAGGGTAAGAAGGGAAGCATTAACATGTCATGCATAGTGACCACTGTACAAGCCTCTGAAGGCAGCATTACGATCTGTAGTTGCTTCAGTTGGTCAGGTCGAGGCTCAATAATGTTATATGGCAATAAAATTAAAGTCATCTGAATAAGCAGGTTATCCCATCAATTGATTCCCCTCTCCAGTGGTGCATATTCCAGGATGACCATGCCAGGATTCACTGAAAAATTAAGCATCTCTGTGGGCATTCAATTCACACATGAATTGGCCGCCAGCGGCCTGACCTTAACTCCACTGAAAGTCTTTGGGGGTGTGGTGGAGAAGACTTTTTAGAGTGCTTTGACGCTCCAATCATCGATACGAATGTCAATTACCTTGACATTACTTTACAGGCAGATGAGCAGATGCTCTTATCTGGAGCAGTTGGGGGTTGGGTGCCTTGCTCGAGGGCACTTCAGTTATTCCTGCTGGTCCAGGGAATCAAACCAGTGACCTTTTTGGTCCAAAGCTGCTCCCCCCCCCCCCCCCCAAATCATTAGGACATGGTGTTCCCATTCACGTTCCCATGTAGCTTTAGTTTGTACTAATTCATGTGCCATGTACAGTGGGGCAAAAAAGTATTTAGTCAGTCACCAATTGTGCAAGTTCTCCCACTTAAAAAGATGAGAAGCCTGTAATGTTCATCATAGGGACACTTCAACTATGAGAGACAAAACGAGAAAAATCCAGAAAATCACATTGTCTGATTTTTAAAGAATTTATTTGCAAATTATGGTGGAAAATAAGTATTTGGTCAATAACAAAAGTTCATCTCAATACTTTGTTATATACCCTTTGTTGGCAATGACAGAGGTCAAACATTTTGTGTAAGTCTTCACAAGGTTTTCACACACTGTTGCTGGTATTTTGGCCCATTCCTCCATGCAGATCTCCTCTAGAGCAGTGATGTTTTGGGGCTGTCGCTGGGCAACATGGACTTTCAACTCCCTCCAAAGATTTTCTATGGGGTTGAGATCTGGAGACTGGCTAGGCCACTCCAGGACCTTGAAATGCTTCTTACGAAGCCACTCCTTCGTTGCCCGGGCGGTGTGTTTGGGATCATTGTCATGCTGAAAGACCCAGCCACGTTTCATCTTCAATGCCCTTGCTGATGGAAGGAGGTTTTCACTCAAAATCTCACGATACATGGCCCCATTCATTCTTTCCTTTACACGGATCAGTCGTCCTGGTCCCTTTGCAGAAAAACAGCCCCAAAGCATGATGTTTCTACCCCCATGCTTCACAGTAGGTATGGTGTTCTTTGGATGCAACTCAGCATTCTTTCTCCTCCAAACACCACAAGTTGAGTTTTTACCAAAAAGTTCTATTTTGGTTTCATCTGACCATATGACATTCTCCCAATCCTCTTCTGGATCATCCAAATGCTCTCTAGCAAACTTCAGACGGGCCTGGACATGTACTGGCTTAAGCAGGGGGACACGTCTGGCACTGCAGGATTCGAGTCCCTGGCGGCGTAGTGTGTTACTGATGGTAGCCTTTGTTACTTTGGTCCCAGCTCTCTGCAGGTCATTCACTAGGTCCCCCCGTGTGGTTCTGGGATTTTTGCTCACCGTTCTTGTGATCATTTTGACCCCACGGGGTGAGATCTTGCGTGGAGCCCCAGATCGAGGGAGATTATCAGTGGTCTTGTATGTCTTCCATTTTCTAATAATTGCTCCCACAGTTGATTTCTTCACACCAAGCTGCTTACCTATTGCAGATTCAGTCTTCCCAGCCTGGTGCAGGTCTACAATTTTGTTTCTGGTGTCCTTTGACAGCTCTTTGGTCTTGGCCATAGTGGAGTTTGGAGTGTGACTGTTTGAGGTTGTGGACAGGTGTCTTTTTATACTGATAACGAGTTCAAACAGGTGCCATTAATACAGGTAACGAGTGGAGGACAGAGGAGCCTCTTAAAGAAGTTGTTACAGGTCTGTGAGAGCCAGAAATCTTGCTTGTTTGTAGGTGACCAAATACTTATTTTACCGAGGAATTTACCAATTAATTCATTAAAAATCCTACAATGTGATTTCCTGGATTCTTTCCCCCATTCTGTCTCTCATAGTTGAAGTGTACCTATGATGAAAATTACAGGCCTCTCTCATCTTTTTAAGTGGGAGAACTTGCACAATTGGTGGCTGACTAAATACTTTTTTTGCCTCACTGTATTTATGGCTGTGCTTGTCTCCCTGTTGCAGGTGAACATCTGTGGTGGAGCGATCTCCCTGGGTCACCCTCTGGGTATGTCTGGCTGCAGGGTGCTGGTGACCCTCCTGCATGCACTTCAGAGGACTGGGGGCAGTAAAGGGGTTGCTGCACTGTGTATTGGAGGAGGAATGGGAATTGCTATGTGTGTCGAGAGAATTTAAGACGCCCTCAAACACCCACACACAGACCAACTGCTGTTTCAAAAAAATGGAATAGGGTTTTGGACATTTGCTTAATTTAATTGTTTTAAACCGTATGGAAAATGTCCAGGGTAACTTGTATAATTCAGTCGTCTCAGTGGGTTTTTCTGAAGTATTAAACACTAAAGTCATGTACATAAATCCTCAGTCATGCTGTGATTGTCTGACGTTTATGTAATTTGCAGTACTTGGGGTACGATGATGGATGAGGCGAGCTAGAAGATATCTGGTAAAGCCGAGAATTGAAATGTAAGCCGTGCAGGTAAAAACGCTGCTTAGACGTGGATTGATTGATTGTAGATGCAAGCAACTCTCATATCTTAAGCTGTAAAGCTAAATGGAAAGCAACGAGAGTGTCGACCTTCAAACATTCCATTAACAATGAGCCACAGGAGGAAAAAAAGAAGCTGTAGAATGTTCTCATATGTTCAGTCTAGATGTCTCACTGTACCTCCAAGTCAGATTTTTACTAGAGCAGCGGCTGCAGTTATCAACACCTTAACAATCTTTTGGCCGTTGCAAAAGTAGAAAATACTTTTCAGTATGTAAATTGTGCATGAATGATTACTCAAACTTCTACTGGAAGGGGGGAAAAAAAAAGTTGATTTCTGATTACTTAGCGTATCGGATCATGTGACACCATTCCATAGTTATCGATGCACCGATTATTTAAAAAAAAAAAAATAATCGGTATGTGGTGTTAAGCTAAAACATAGTTTTGATTTAAGATTTATTTTACATTTTATATTTAGTACAAAATCTCTCTTACTCCGGGTGCTCCGGTTTCCCCCACAGTCCAAAGACATGCAGGTTAGGTTAACTGGTGACTCTAAATTGAGCGTAGGTGTGAATGTGAGTGTGAATGGTTGTCTGTGTCTATGTGTCAGCCCTGTGATGACCTGGCGACTTGTCCAGGGTGTACCCCGCCTTTCGCCCGTAGTCAGCTGGGATAGGCTCCAGCTCGCCTGCGACCCTGTAGAAGGATAAAGCGGCTACAGATAATGAGATGAGATGAGATAATAACTGTTGGAACTGAAACTCACCTTTGTAAAAAATTTTATTGATGAATCTGAAAAGTTGTCGATAATTGTAGCCGCTGCTCTACTGGTAAACTATATATTCCGTTAAAGGTCTTCTACCTTAGACTTGCCTTAACCTACATCTTATGTGCCATCAGGCTGAATTGGCCTCATTCCTGTGCTTCAGGATGAAAGCTTCAGCAGCCTGATGAAAGCTTTATATGGAATGCTGTATGTGTTGGCGCTATAAAAGCGCTGTACAAATAAACTTGATTTGATTTGTTGGTTTGAAGCCTCAGGGGGAAAATCAGGTTTACATTAAACTTCACAGTGAAAAATTCAACCTTGGCTTTTGTGATCTGTCACTTTATATAGTCAATCCTTTAACTTTAGTTCATTTTGTTATCTTGTGAAGTCTCTTCCTTTTAATATGTAATCCTTGACAGCCTTTAACAATATTTAATCTGCCACAGACCTTTAGAAGATTCTATTCCAATAGATAGAACACTCTGTTAGAGGACATGTAGATATCTTCTTTAGACAATCTTAGTTTTTGTTTCAAGAAAAAATGCACAATACAATTGGAGAAACTGGCAACTCAGGAAGTCTGGTCTGTCTCAGGAGCTGATGAGTCAGTTCTACGCTGCCATCATTGAACCCGTCCTGTGCACATCCATCCCAGTCGGGTTCGGAGCAGCCACAAAACAGGACAGGAACAGACTGCAACGAACAGTAAGGATTATCGATGCTACCCTGTCCAGCCTCCAGGATTTGTACATCTCATGAACCAGGAAGTGGGCAGAGAAAATCATTAAGGACTCCTCACACCCTGGTCACAACCTTTTCTTAACTCCTCCCTTCCAGCAGCCGCTATAGAGCACTGCAAACCAGGACCACCACACACAAGAGCAGCTTCTTCCCCTGTGCCATTAATGCTATAAATAACTGACCTGAACCATTCTTGCCATTACATTCTTGTACCTCCTGTTTATACTGCACTCTGTACCTTGCCTGTGTTGTGTATATTGTTTATTGACTAAGAAAGCTTTTGACTCCATCAACCACTATAAGCTGTGGGAAGTACTCCGCCATATGGGTGTAGGAAATGGTGCTGTCAACATCATTTGATGCAGATATGAAAACCAGCAAGCAACAGTCAGGGTGGAACAAACCCTCACCGATCCATTCAGAGTGAAGAAAGGGGTACGACAAGGGTGCCTTCTGCCACTGCTTTGCTTCACTTTTTACAACGAAGAGGTAATGAGGAAATCTGCTGACAAGCTAGCCTGGGTGGGTGTCCGGGTCAGTGGCCATGCAACCAACAACCTTTTGTTATGTGGGTGACATTGTTCAGATTGGTACATCGCCAAACAGCTGCAGCAACTGGTAGATAAGGTTGACGAGAATATTCCCTCGAGATCAACGCTGCCATAACGAAGACCATGGCAGGGACCTGAAAGGTAGACACGATCAACATCTACTGCAATGGTGTGCTACTTGAGTAAGTCAGCTCGTTCAAGTACCTTGGAGCATATATTTACCAGGACGCTAACTATAGCAAGGAAATCCATTGTTGGCTTGGCATAGCTAGAACAACCATCAAAGCTTTAGCCAGACTCTGGAAAAGACTGTGCCCTCAGTAAATCCCTGAAGGTCAAACTTCTTGAAACACTTGTTTGGCCCATTGCAACCTATGGAGCCAAAACTTGGACCTTCAGGAAAGATGTGAAGTGCATTGAAGCATTTGAGTTGTTCAGATACTGCAGGATTTTACGGGTTAGCTGGGTAGACCATAGAACTAATGAGTCTGTTCTGCAGGAACTGAACACCTAAGGAAACACCTTCCTGCTATCACCAAACATATAAGCTAGCCTATTTTGGCCACATAGCAAGAGCTGGAGGTCTAACATGCTATCCTGGAGGGCCGAGTGGAGGGGACTAGATCAAGAGGTCGGCCTAGGAGGAGATGGATGGATGACATTCAAGACTGGATGGGCCTGACCGGTGCTGCATGCTCTGCCTTGGCACAGGACAGGCAAGGTTGGAGGAGTGCTTGTGCGTCTCCCAGGATTGCCGACCCTCAAACATGAGGATGGCCAAAGAGAGAGGGAGTATTGTTGATGGCATGGATATTTATACTGTCTATTTTTATACATAACATATTGTAGGTGAGAGATTTAAATAATATTGGCTGGCGTTGAGTGATGTATCAGATGTAGTTCATTCAGCTAGCATGATAATGAGTTGAAGACGCGTAGCTGAATGGAATATATCTGATATACCATAAAAAAAACAGCCATTATTATTATTATTATTATGATACATACACATCCCTTTTGGGTGTTCAGCGTGTCTTTCAAAATTCTCTCTCAATTTTCCATATTTAACAAAGCAAACCTGGCAGACATGTTTGTTTACAAATTGTCCCAGTCGCTTGCTAGCGTGGAAGTTTTACATCTCCGACGTGTGACGTCATGCCGTCTTGACAGCCATGCAATATCGTAAACCATATTCAACACTCATTCTCCACTGGGTAGAGTGACGTAATACACATAGGATAAGCAATATGCTAACAATATTGCATGCTATCAAATCAAACCAAATGAATGAAACCCGCTAGAAGGGAATAGAATGTGTTTTTATTACATTGAAAAAGACACACCAACTGGAACCAAATTCCTTGTGTGTACTTGGCCAATAAACCTGATTCTGAAATAAATGACCAATAGATGGCACCAAAAGGTAAATTGATATGTTTGTACACTCAATTATTATTTTTTAAAAAAAATTTAAAGTTCAAGACTGTAATTGATCTACAAAGGCAAATGCATTTCCTAGCTGGGAATGCAGTAATCAAACCCTGAGCTACACTGAAAAAGAATACAGGATTTTTGTACTGAATAGTGAACGGTAGGTCACAGGACTCTATGGTAAGTGGGGAAGGATGTGGTCTGACTGCCATATTAGACAGGAGTTAATCTGTTAATTGGCCTACTGTACTGGACATGGCACACACAGTTAACTGCTGGTCACATTTCTCTCCCAGAGGTTACGGAGTGTTCTAAAATGCCACATTTTGTTAACAGAGACCAAATTTTTGCGCATCAGGTGCACCTTCTGGAGCACAAACTCCGGGTAAGTGACTCCTCAGACTGTTCCGTGACTGCAACGTCTGAAGGACTGAAGCTCAGAGACACCGCTAGCTCAGTCATGCCTGTTATATTGCCAGAAAATAGTTCTGGGAGCCAGGGTCTTAAGTCTTTTAAGGAAAGTGACCAAGTTAAATTGCCTGAATTTTCATGAATGTAAAATTTCAGAGTAAAGAAGAGCGGATTTTAGAGCTGGAGACAGAGAACGCTCTTCTTCACCTGAGGCTTGCTGAGGTAAATTATCAACTGTATACTACACAAACGTACCACAGTTTGATTTTAATTGGGAATATACAGCATGTATTGCAATATCTTCAGTGATGTGTGTTTATAATTAAATAATAAAAGCTTGTTGTGTGTAATATAATGGGTTTGTGCTATGGATAGGAGAGTAACTTTCTGTTGTAATATGGGATAAGGAAGCCTCACGTCTGGTTTTTTTTATCCCCCCAGTAATGGTGAGCAAATCAGCTTGTTTGTTTTTTTCAAAATAACTTTAGGAGGTGTGACCGGTCAACCATACCAAGTCGTTGCCATATGGTCATTGCTTCTGTGTTACAGTTAGGGATTTGTTCTGACAGATGGTTTACTGAGTTAAGAGGTTTGTCATTAGTAGGTGATTTAGTTCTGAGGATACATCTGAGACGAAACAGTCACCAGGTTATCATAAGATACAACCCCCAAATCAGAAGAAGTTGGGACGGTATGGGAAATGCAAATAAAAGAAAGCAGTGACTTCTACATTTGCTTTGACTTGTAGTTCATTGCAGACAGAATAACCCAAGATATTTCATGTTCTGTCTGGTCAACTTCATTTTGTTTGTTAATATGCATCCATTCCTGTCTTTCAGACCTGCAACACATTCCAAAAACAGTTGGGATGGGGGTAATTTAGAGCTAATAATGAGGTAAAACAATTAAATAATGATGTGATTTGAAACAGGTGATGTCAACAGGTGACTATAATCACAATTTGGTACAAAATCAGTATCCAGGAAAGGCCGAGTCTTTGAGGGGTAAAGATGGGCCAAGGAGCTCCAGTTTGTCAACAAATGCCTGAGAAAATTATTGAAATGTTTAAAATAAAAACAATGTTCCTCAAAGAAACATCCAAATCCTTTTGTATATTTTACCCTCTATGGTGCATTATATCATTAAACAATTCAAGGAATCTGGAGGAATTTCGGTGAGTGAAGGGCTCAAGCCTAATCTAAACCCCATGATCTCTGATCCCTCAGACGGCGCTGCATCAAGAACCGTCATTCATTTACAGTATACAGTGGTGCATGAAAGTTTGTGAACCCATTAAGATTTTCTACATTTCTGCATAAATATGACCTAAAACATCATCAGATTTTCACACAAGTCCTAAAAGTAGGTAAAGAGAACCCAATTAAACAAATGAGACAAAAATATTATACTTGCTCATTTATTTATTGAGGAAAATGATCTAATATTACATATCTGTGAGTGGCAAAAGTATGTGAAGCTCTAGGATTTGCAGTTAATTTGAAGGAGAAATTAGTCAGGTGTTTTCAATCAATGGGATGACAATCAGGTGTGAGTGGGCACCCTGTTTTATTTAAATAACAAGGATCTATCGGAGTCTGATCTTCACAACACGTTTGTCAAAGTGCATCATGGCACGAACAAAGGAGATTTCTGAGGACCTCAGAAAAAGCGTTGTTGATGCTCATCAGGCTGGAAAAGGTTACAAAACTATCTCTAAAGAGTTTGGACTCCACCAATCCACAGTCAGACAGATTGTATACAAATGGAGGAAATTCAAGACCATTGTTATCCTCCCCAGGAGTGGTTGACCAACAAAGATCACTCCAAGAGCAAGGCATGTAATAGTTGGCGAGGTCACAAAGGACTCCAGGGTAACTTCTAAGCAACTGAAGGCCTCTCTCACATTAGCTAATGTTAATGTTCATGAGTCCACCATCAGGAGAATACTGAACAACAATGCTGTGCATGGCAGGGTTGCAAGGACAAAGCCACTGCTCTCCAAAAGAACATTGCTGCTCGTCTGCAGTTTGCTAAAGATCATGTGGACAAGCCAGAAGGCTATTGGAAAAATGTTTTGTGGATGGATGAGACCAAAATAGAACTTTTTGGTTTAAATGAGAAGCATTATATTTGGAGAAAGGAAAACTGCATTCCAGCATAAGAACCTTATCCCATCTGTGAAACATGGTGGTGGCAGTATCATGGTTTGGGCCTGTTTTGCTGCATCTGGGCCAGGACGGCTTGCCATCATTGATGGAACAATGAATTCTGAATTATACCAGCGAATTCTAAAGGAAAATGTCAGGACATCTGTCCATGAACTGAATCTCAAGAGAAGGTGGGTCATGCAGCAAGACAACGACCCTAAGCACACAAGTCGTTCTACCAAAGAATGGTTAAAGAAGAATAAAGTTAATGTTTTGGAATGGCCAAGTCAAAGTCCTGACCTTAATCCAATGGAAATGTTGTGGAAGGACCTGAAGCGAGCAGTTCATGTGAGGAAACCCACCAACATCCCAGAGTTGAAGCTGTTCTGTACGGAGGAACGGGCTAAAATTCCTCCAAGCCGGTGTGCAGGACTGATCAACAGTTACCCCAAACATTTAGTTGCAGTTATTGCTGCACAAGGGGGTCACACCAGATACTGAAAGCAAAGGTTCACATACTTTTGCCACTCACAGATATGTAATATTGGATCATTTTCCTCAATAAATAAATAACCGAGTATAATATTTTTTTCTAATTTGTTTAACTGGGTTCTCTTTATCTACTTTTAGGACTTGTGTGAAAATCTGATGATGTTTTAGGTCATACTTATGCAGAAATATAGAAAATTCTAAAGGGTTTGCAAACTTTCAAGCACCACTGTAGCTGATAGAACCATATGGGCTTGGGATTACTTTGGCAAACCTTGGTCAAGTATTACGCTACAGAGTTACATCCGCAAACACCAGTTAAAACTTTACTGTGCAAAAAGGAAGCCTTGTGTTAACTGTGTCCATAAGTGACATCAACAACTTCTCTGGGCTTGGAGGTATCTGGGATGGACCATCACACAGCAGAAACATGTATTGTGGTCAGATGAATCAGTATTCAAGGTCTTTTTTGGAAGAAATGGTTACAGTGTGCTCTGGACCAAAGATGAATAGGGCCATCCAGACTGTTACCAGGAACAAGTCCAAAACCCAGGGTGTGTCATGGTATGAGGTTGTGTCAGTACCCTTGGTAAAGGTAACTTACACTTTTGTGATGGAGCATTAATACAGAAAAGTACACTGAGATTTTGGAGCAACATCTGCTGCCTTCAAGATGATATCTTTCCAGGGAGATTTGAACAAGACAAAGCAAAACCACATTCTGCTCACATTATAAAGGCATGGCTGTGAAAGAAGAGGGTGCCTGTTCTCTCTGCCCCAATAGAGAATGTGTGGCAAATTTTCATCTCATCTCATTATCTCTAGCCGGTTTATCCTGTTTGACTGTGGTAACATACGAGCCATGTATGAAGAAGGCCTTCAGCCCCAGTGTCATCAAGATCGCCCTGCTAAAATCTACCTCAGGCGAAGTCATCACTGACCGTGCAAAGCAGATGGAGATGTGGGCAGAACATTACCAAGAACTGTACTCGAGGGAGACCATTGTGACAGACATAGCGGTGGAAAACACGAGTTCCCTGCCTGTCATCGAAGAGCTTGATGCCCCACCCACCATCGAGGAGCTTAGCAAGGCCATTGAATCTCTAGCCAGTGGCAAATCTCCAGGAAACGATAGCATCCCTCCTGAGGTCATCAAAGTAGGCAAACAGTCGAGCCTCCTTGTTTACCTCCACGAACTCCTGCTACAGTGCTGGGAGGAAGGAACCGTACCTCAGGACATGCATGATGCCAACATCATCACGGTCTATAAAAACAAAGGCGAACGCAGTGATTTGTAACAATTATCGCGGTATATCCCTTCTAAGCACTGTCGGCAAAACCTTCGCCTGTGTCATGTTGAAGAGACTGCAGCTGATTGCTGAACGTGTCTACCCCGAAGTGCAGTGCAGGTTTAGAGCCGAGAGATCTACAATAGACATGATCTTCTCATTGAGGCAGCTGCAAGAGAGGTGCCGTGAGCAGAGACGTCCTTTGTATATTGCCTTTATAGACCTGACCAAGGCATTCGATCTGGTCAGCAGGTCAGGCCTGTTTACACTCTTGCAAAGAATCGGATGTCCCCCTAAGCTTCTGAGGATCATCACATCATTCCATGAAGACATGCAAGGCACAGTTCAGTATGATGGCTCTTCCTTGGCTCCCTTCCCCATCAAGAGCGGAGTCAAACAGGGCTGTGTACTCGCCCCAACATTTTTTGGTATCCTGTTCTCCCTGCTGCTGTGCTACGCCTTCAGTCAATCTGAAGAGGGTGTGTACATTCACACCAGAAGCAATGGCAGCCTGTTCAATCTCGCGCGCCTTCGCGCAAAGACAAAGGTGCAAAGAGTTCTCATTCATGAGATGCTGTTCGCCGACGATGCTGCCCTGACGGCACACACCGAGGCTGGCCTCCAAGATATAATCAACTGTTTTGCTGATGCCTGCAGAGAATTTGGATTTACAATAAGTATAAAGAAGACGAACGTCCTTGGCCAAGATGTCACCTCGGCACCCTGCATCTCCATCAGCGACTGCACTCTAGACGTGTTGGAGGATTTCACCTACCTTGGCTCCACCATTTCCAGCAGTCTCAACCTAGACACAGAGCTGAACACTAGAATTGGGAAGGCTTCAGCAGCAATGGCCCACCTGTCAAAGAGAGTGTGGGAAAACTCCATGCTCACCGTTAATACAAAGATCAAAGTGCATCAAGCCTGTGTGCTGAGCACTCTGCTGTATGGTAGCAAGAGCTGGACCCTATACTTCCGCCAGGAATGCAGGCTCAGCACCTTTTATCTCTGCTGCCTCAGAAGGATCCTTGGTATCTCTTGGCAGGACCACATTCCCAACAAGGATGTCTTGGCACGGGCGGGAACTCTCAGCATGTTTGCCCTGTTCACAAAGAGACGCTTGCGTTGGCTCGGCCATGTCACCCGCATGCAAGATGGCAGAATTCCCAAAGACATCTTGTATGGTGAGCTTACCACTGGCTCCAGACCTACAGGAAGACCCACACTCCGCTACAAAGATGTGTGCAAGCGGGACCTCAAGGCAGGTGGCATTGAACCAGCAGGCTTTGAAGCAGTGGCAATAAACTGTAATGCTTGGACACTTGCTGTCAGGTCTGCTGTTGAGACATCAGAGCGGAGGAGAGAGGAGCAGTGGGAGGTGAAAAGAGCATGAAGACGTGAGAGAGCAGAGTTGGCACATTCGGACGACACCGTCTTTACCTGTGGTACTTGCAACAGGACCTGCCGATCCAGGATAGGGCTCTACAGCCACAGCCGGTGCTGCAATTCCATCATAGACTAACTCTAAGGCGCAAAACTCCATTGTTTCTCGAGACAGAAGGATGCCAATGCATACAGGGTCGCAGGCAAGCTGGATCCTATCCCAGCTGACTACGGGCGAAAGGCGGGGTACACCCTGGACAAGTCACCAGGCCATCACAGGGCTGACGCATAGACACAGACAACCATTCACACTCACATTCACACCTACGCTCAATTTAGAGTCACCAGTTAACCTAACCTGCATGTCTTTGGACTGTGGGGGAAACCGGAGCACCCGGAGGAAACCCACGCAGACACGGGGAGAACATGCAAACTCTGCACAGAAAGGCCCTCGCCGGCCACGGAGCTCGAACCCGGACCTTCTTGCTATGAGGCGACAGCGCTAACCACTACACCACCGTGCCGCCCCTGTGGCGAATTTTGAAATGAAAAATATAACGATGATCCTGTACTGTTGTACACCTTAAGACCTGTTTGCAGGAAAAACTGGACAAAATAACACCTGAAACATTTCATCACTTGGTGTCCTCAGTCCTGAAACAAGGAGAAGGAACAGCAAACATTATGAAGTGGTAAATGTTTTACAGTCCCAACTTTTTTTAACGTGTTGCAAGAATTGAAATGTTTATTTTAAAAAACAATAAAATCCATGATATAAAACATCAAATTATGTGTTGTATTGTTTTGAGTACAATACAGGTCAAAGATTATTTACAAATCATTGTTTTCAGTTTTGTTTGCAATTTTAACATACCGTCTCGACTTTTTCTGATTTGGGGTTGTATAATACAGAGCTCCAGAAAAAAAATATATATATATCTTCAAATATCCACAGTTTTCATCACCTCAGGGATGTATTTTGATTAATGAAATATGATGAATTTATCACAGTAAAATGAGGTCAGTTTTCTAATACCAAGTTTGTTCCAGTGTCACTAAATTATGTGACCTTGTCATCTTTAAAACTTGCTCAAGTGTATGGGAAAACTTCGACGTGATCACGAGGAGGATGTGATTGTGGCAAAGAGACACTGTCAACACCAGGGAAATGTGCAAAAGAGTACTCTTGTTCCCCTGGCCAAACTCCTCTCACATGTCCAGGTGAGCCAGCAAAGAAACCGCTGACCGTACTCGTCTCCAGAGTTTGTTCATGGAATGTGGCTTTTTTCAGTTTGTATTTATCGTACCACTGTTTTCAGGCTCTGAAAAAAGATTTGAGGGATGTGTTTGCTGTATGCATGGGCTTTGCTACAGAGCTGGAGAACCAGCACAAACAGCTGTTGGAGTGGATTGGCATCATCAGCACAGCTGTCCAGGGTGACCAGAGTGATGACACCCAGAGTAAGTGATTTATAGAAATTAATTATTTAAGAAGTTTGACATTCTTCATCTTCTGTCCAGCGTGTACCTCAGGTGTCGATTGCAGTCTTGCTGGGTCTTAAGCCAGCACATGTTGATATCTTCTAGTGTTTTTGAGAAGGAACAGTGCTCCAGGATCATTCCAAGATCTCAACTGATGACCATATACAGTCCGGGTCAAAAGTTTGGACACCTACTCATTCATAGACTTTTCTGTATTTTGTATTTTCTACATTGTAGAACAATACTGGAGACATCAAAACTATGAAATAGCATCTGGAACAGATATGGAATTATGTGGTAAATAAAAGTGTTAAACAAAAAATAATGTTTGATATTTTAGATTCTCCAACGTATTCAATGTTTGCCTTGATGACGCTTTACACGCTATTGGCGTTATCTTAACCAGCTTCATGAGGGAGTCACCTGGAATGCTTTTCAATTAACGGCTGTGCCTCATCAAAAGTTAATTAGTGCAATTTATTGCCTACTTGATATGTTTGAGCTCAAACAGTAAATAGTAAATAATAATAGTAATACAGTAAATATCCCTATTCAACACCACAACTGTATTAATCTATATTATGTCAAGAACCGAACAACTAAGTAAAGAGAAATGACATCCATCATTACTTTAAAGCGAGACGGCCTTTCGATTTCATAAAATCGGTGAAATTTAGTTCCGTCTGAAATGTGGTCATTGTGATCTATGTTTATTTCTGTAATATCTCACAAAATATCAGGCCATTCTGTGGCTGGGAAGTTATTTAATTTGAGGGGATTAAAGCAAATAATGTGCATGAAATCGCTCGCTTTGTGCAGTCAAGCAGACAGAGGAAGTCTGTGTGCGCATGCGCAGGTTTACCTTCTTCTTTTGGGTTTTACGGCAGCTGGCATCCACAGTGTTGCATTACTGCCATCTACAGGTTTCCCTTTGAGCGTGCACTGACAGTTCCATCATTCTGTCGCTAAACGAACAGCTGATCACACCGAGGTGCTCGCTGAGCGCCGATATTTATTAGTTTGGTCCTGCGTTTCATTTCCTTCGTATATAACATAACGTCTTTTCTTCTTGCTTTCTTTCCGTTACTGTAGTCGGTCTTTCACGTTTCATTCGCACACTCACGTCCTCCATTTTTCTCTCCTGTTTCAAATTTGTATCCCACAATGCCTTGCGTGAACGGGGAAAGCCCACCACGAGATGCATGACATAGTATCTTGTATTGGGTCATGGTGAAGCAGGAAAAAATAGCGGAGAATTTAAGGCCACATGGTTCTAAATTCATTAATTGTTCTATTTTTAAAAAACTAAATAAAATTGGAAGTCTGTGATTCGAATTCAGTAGCTTTCGGTCACTAAACAAAAATAATTGGGTGTCGGGAAAATTCTTTTTATGATTTACACTTGAAAAATCTGAAAGGCAGTACAGATTTAAGAACTGACATGACTTTTAATTCATAAAAATAAAGAAAAAACACTGAATTAGAAGGTGTGTCCAAACTTTTGACTGGTACTGTACATTCACCAGACATTTTTATTAAGAACTTTATACTAATACTGAGCAGGGTCTCCCTTTATTCTCTAAAACAGCCTCAATTGCTTATGGCATGGATTCCATAAGATGTTGGAAACATTCATTTGAGATTCTGGTCCATGTTGACATGATTTGCATCCAAGAGTTCCTACAGGTTCATGCTATGAATCTCCTGTTCTATCACATCCCAAAGGTGTTCAATTGTATTCAGGTCTGGTGACTGGGAAGGATACTGAAGAACACTGAACTCGCTGTCATATTCATGAAACCAGTTTGAGATGACTTTTACTTTGTAACATGGTGCATTATCACTGTAGACATAGCCAAAAGAAGATTCATAAATTGTGGCCATGAAGGGATGCAATGATGCTCAAATAGGCTGAAGCATTCAAGTGATGATTGATTGGTATTAATGTACCCAAAGTGTGCCAGGAAAACATTCCCCACACCGTTACACCACCTCCACCAGCCTGGACTGTTGGATTCATGCTGTTGCCACCAAATTATGAAGATTCATCAGACCAGGCTATGTTTTTCCAGTTTAGTTTTCCCAGTGTGTTTCATCAATCATTGTATGGGTTACCAGCCCACATGTTTTCTTGGTCTTGTTCTTTGACAGAGTCAGCTGCGATGTCACCCTGACTATGACCTCAAATCTTAAAATTTTATTCAGTATTGTCACATTTGTATGCAGGTATTTTAACCAAATATAGAAAAATATTTTAACACCACATATAGAGCAATTTGAATATTTTGCAAATATTTGATTTTTAAATGAGGAGGGCGGAGTCCAACATTTACTTCTGGTATTCTTATTATGAACTGGAGTGCAGAATCAGGTGTGTTTTAAGGTGGGAGGTCACCTTAGGAGCTTAGGCATGTTCGACAAAGGTCGAACGCATTCTACCTTTCATTTGCTATGTCCATTTCTAACTTGGTCACGCCCCATCCCAGACCTACCTCTCATTATCTCTGTACTTCTCTTCTATCTGTCTTCACTTCCCTCATGTAAGTCCACACTGTGTAATGCCGTGACAGTAGCTAAGAAAGGTGCCTCGGAGGTAATCCCTCCTGCTCAGGCCTGCTGGTGCTGCTGTCATCAAGCTCAGCGATTCTGTGCATTAACTCGGTACCATGGTGACAGGCCTCTGACAGGGCTTATGGATATTATAGTGTCCTTCTCTTGATCTAGTGAGCATAGCTCCCAGTTAGGATGGGTTTCTATAATAATAATAATGTATTCTTATGTTATTGACATTTAGTTTTATGATTTGTCATTACAAATTGTGGATTCGTAGATTAACTTGTTCTAAAAGGTGTCAACAGGGGAAACAAAGATTTGAAGATTATTACAGTAATTGAAATTATTCTACATTATTAAAATAATGAAAAATTAAATAAAATACCCAATTGGAGGGGCTGCACGATGGTGTAGTGGTTAGCGCTGTCGCCTCATGGTTAGTGATGCAGCTTTGAGACCAAAAGGTCACTGGTTCAATTCCCTGGACCAGCAGGAATGGCTGAAGTGCCCTTAAGCAAGGCACCTAACCCCCAATTGCTCCCCAGGCTGCTCTCAGTATGTTGTATGTCGATCTGGATAACAGCATCTGTTAAATGGCTGTAATGTAATGTTATAATGGTGTTGTTGGCTCATTTTTCTCTTTCTGTAACCCCTGTGTGCTCAATATACAGTGGTGCTTAAGTTTGTGAACCCTTTAGAATTTTCTATATTTCTGCATAAATATGACCTAAAACATCATCAGATTTTCACACAAGTCCTAAAAGTAGATAAAGAGAACCCAGTTAAACAAATGAGACAAAAATATAATACTTGGTCATTTATTTATTGAGGAAAATGATCCAATATTACATATCTGTGAGTGGCAAAAGTATGTGAACCTCTAGGATTAGCAGTTAATTTGAAGGTGAAATTAGAGTCAGGTGTTTTCCATCAATGGGATGACAATCAGGTGTGATTGGGCACCCTGTTTTATTTAAAGAACAGGGATCTATCAAAGTCTGATCTTCACAACACATGTTTGTGGAAGCGTATCATGGCACGAACAAAGGAGATTTCCGAGGACCTCAGAAAAAGCGTTGTTGATGCTCATCAGGCTGGAAAAGGTTACATAACCATCTCTAAAGAGTTTGGACTCCACCAATCCACAGTCAGACAGATTGTGTACAAATGGAGGAAATTCAAGACCATTGTTATCCTCCCCAGGAGTGGTAGACCAACAAAGATCACTCCAAGAGCAAGGCGTGTAATAGTCGGCGAGGTCACAAGGGACCCCAGGATAACTTCTAAGCAACTGAAGGCCTCTCTCACACTGGCAAATGTTAATGTTCATGAGTCCACCATCAGGAGAACACTGAACAACAATGGTGTGCATGACAGGGTTGCAAGGAGAAAGCCACTGCTCTCCAAAAAGAACATTGCAGCTCGTCTGCAGTTTGCTAAAGATCATGTGGACAAGCCAGAAGCCTATTGGAAAAAAAGTTTTGTGGACGGATGAGACCAAAATATAACTTTTTGGTTTAAATGAGGAGCGTTATGTTTGGAGAAAGGAAAACACTGCATTCCAGCATAAGAACCTTATCCCATCCGTGAAACATGGTGGTGGTAGTATCATGGTTTGGGCCTGTTTTGCTGCATCTGGGCCAGGACGGCTTGCCATCATTGATGGAACAATGAATTCTGAATTATACCAGCGAATTCTAAAGGAAAATGTCAGGACATCTGTCCATGAACTGAATCTCAAGAGAAGGTGGGTCATGCAGCAAGACAACGACCCTAAGCACACAAGTCGTTCTACCAAAGAATGGTTAAAGAAGAATAAAGTTAATGTTTTGGAATGGCCAAGTCAAAGTCCTGACCTTAATCCAATGGAAATGTTGTGGAAGGACCTGAAGCGAGCAGTTCATGTGAGGAAACCCACCAACATCCCAGAGTTGAAGCTGTTCTGTACGGAGGAACGGGCTAAAATTCCTCCAAGCCGGTGTGCAGGACTGATCAACAGTTACCGCAAACGTTTAGTTGCAGTTATTGCTGCACAAGGGGGTCACACCAGATACTGAAAGCAAAGGTTCACATACTTTTGCCACTCACAGATATGTAATATTGGATCATTTTCCTCAATAAATAAATGACCAAGAATAATATTTTTGTCTCATTTGTTTAACTGGGTTCTCTTTATCTACTTTTAGGACTTGTATAAAAATCTGATGATGTTTTAGGTCATATTTATGCAGAAATATAGAAAATTCTGAAGGGTTCACAAACTTTCAAGCACCACTGTACCACTATTTTCAGTAGTTTTCAGGATTTTCCATTATTTTTATGATCATGGTTTTAAATTATGAGGTTAGGGAACCTGCTTGATTATTTGATTAAAACAGATTTGATTAGACGTTTATGAAAAGAATGTAGAGATTGTATGTATAAGATTTATACATTTTAATGTATAAGTGTTTATGCATGTAGGCTACCATTATTTTAAAGGGATATATTTTTTAAAAGTGATAATATGTGTTGCTCACTATTTGACCCATAAACCTGTATATCATTAGTATGCACCAGTATGGACCAGTCATGCAAGTCATAAACCAGAGTAGGAAACATTCATCTGGTATTTGGAAGTCAAGTCAATTATAATCAAATATCAATTTTAAACATATATGAATTTATCCCTAATGAGCAAGCCTGAGGTGATGGCTGCAAGGAAAAACTCCCTGAGACAACATGAGGAAGAAACACTGAGAGGAACCAGACTCGAAAAGGAACCCATCCTCATTTGGGTGATAACTGATAGTGTGATTATAAAAAAAAATGCAATTCTTATATTTGGAAGACTTGTACAACAATCCAAGTCATCTCACTGAACTGTCACCATTGAGGATGTTTGGTGATTATAGGGCTCCAGGCTCAGGTGGCGTCTCTGGAGCGCTCCCTGCAAGAGGAAAAGGAGAGGCATGGATCCGAGCGGTTGAGGAGGAAGCAGATACACAACACATTAATTGTAAGCTCCTGATTTGCTCATGGATTTTGTTGGTTGATGAAATATAAATAAATGCAATTAATTCCTTGTTTAAGCTTTTTAGTTTAGTATGAAGTAACACCAGATTATGTAAACTTTATTATCTATTTTGCAGGCCTGGCTGTTGGATTTTATAGTGTCATGGTACTTTAGCTGTAATGGATGGAACAGAGTAGAGGAATAAAGTACAGGATCAATAGGAAGACAATCGTTGTATTTTATGGTGCAATTTGATATGTTTTAAAAATGATTTACAACATGTTCATTTATTCTGCTTTTAGGAGTTGAGGGGTAATATTAGAGTGCACTGCAGGGTGCGGCCCATCCTGCCTTTTGACCACATCCAAGGTTGTTTTTCCACTAATGGGTAAGAATCCCAACCATTCATTGTACTCCTTTTACTTCTTTAGCTGTGGTGATGCAATTTCTGCTGCCACTTCAGTAGCTCAATATTTATGACCGTATAATTATGCATTGTGTTACATGAGGTTTTACTGTTCCAGACCCTCATCATCAGAGGTGGTGGTGCAGGCTGTTAGTGATGTAAGTGGATTGGTTGTTCATATGTGATTTATACAGGTGCTCTGACCACTACTGACCTGCTCAGTGAGATAATACCATGGCATAATTTTTTTTTTTTACAGGACTCTGTTCTTGTGAATTTTGCCAAACCTGGGATTCCACTAATAAACAAAATGTTTGAATTTGAGAGGTATAATACCCTGTCACCTCTTCTGATGTGTACACAGTAATAGCCTGATCACTGTCCACCACATCTGCATGTGAAAACAATAGTTTTGACACATTTCTTGTACTGGAAAAAAACAACAAAAACAACCCATGCCAACACTACCGTAGATCAATACAGTAACAGATCATTTAAAAAAGTGTAAGTAACCTGAATTTTGTGGTCACTGACCACAAAAAAAAAAAAAACACGAGACACTAACGACCCGATGTCAATGCTTAATGACTGCTTTATCCCTCCAAAAAATAGTCCCATCAGGTTAAAATCTTACAACCACGTTTCCAAAAAAGTTGTGACTCTGTGTAAAACATAAATAGAAACACAATGTGATGATTTGCAAATCATGGAAACCCTATATGTCATTGAAAATAGTACAAAGACAACATTTCAAATGTTGAAATTGAGAAATTGTATTGTTTTGTGAAAAATGTATGCTCATTTTGAATTTAGCCAGCAACACGTTTCAAAAAAGTTGGGACGGGGCAACAAAAGACTGTTGTGTAATATTAAAAAACTAATTAGGTTAATTGGTAACAGGTCAGTAAGATGATTAGGTATAGACCCTTTTCAGTCACGTGACCTTTGTAAACGCGACCGCCATTTTGGACGTGTAGTGGACTTCGGCTCGAATCAGTTTGAATGCGAGGAAGGCGACAAACGAAAAACATAAAAGAAAAAGGAGCGAGATGCAGAAAACACCTTCACTATCCAGCGACGTAGGGCGAGCAGAGGGAGAGGTATTTGCAAAAATTGAGGTTAGCAGGCTTAGAGAACGACGTTTACCTGCTTCCACCAGGATTGTTCACTGACGTACGGAAGTACACGAAGCCCTCGTCTTTACCTGACTTCTGCCCACATGATCTGTATACCTATGTCATTAAAAACCCATCGACATACACGCCAACGTCCGAGGTTCTGGAGCACGCTCCGGCTTGCTCCAGGAGTGCTCCGGCCAAGGTTCCGGAGCGCGCTGCTTAATTTGAGGGCAACCTCGGCCGGAGTGTGCTCCGGAACCTCGGCCGGAGCACTCCGGGAGCAAGCCGGCGCGCGCTGCTTAATTTGAGGGGAACCTCGGCCGGAGCGCTCCGGGAGCAAGCCGGCGCGCGCTGCTTAATTTGAGGGAGAGCAAGCCGGAGCGCGCTCCGGAACCTCGGCCGTTGGCTCCGGCAGCTATTTATACTGGATCCAGTGTAAATAGCTGCCGGATCATAACTACAGTAAACTAGTAAATCCAGTAAAGGAAAAACTTGAGACTGAAAGGTTTTAACAGTCATCCAAATGACTGAACGTAAACATTGCTACAGTAACATACCAGCTACTTGTTGACATTAGCTAGTCAACAATAGCTACTACAGAAGAACAAAGAGGTTACAATGGGTTATTTTAACCTATTTGGTTACACACTCGCCGCCACAGAATGTTAACAGCAATGTAATGCCTTTTCTGGCTAATTTTATTCGTCTTACCTCCAACAAAGTGGTCATTACACACGCGTTGGTATGCCGAGGGAGGGCTGCCAATCTGTTAATGGCCGCTATCCATCTTCTCCGTCGGGATCTGATAAAATGATAACCCTTGCCTTGTTTGTTGATGGTTACTACATCCAGGTGCACAACAATATAGTGGCATGATGGAAGTCTTGCTGAAAGTAAAAACTTTCTTTGCTGCCGTTCCTCAATGTTGGCTGTGGTAAACTACTGGTAGTACACGTCCAAAATGGCGGCCGCGTTTGTCGTGACGTCACGTGAAAAGGGTCCATAGAAAGAGCATTTCAGAGAGGCGGAGTCTCTCAGAAGTAAAGATGGGGCGGGGTTCACCGCTCTGTGAAAGACTGCGTGGGCAAACAGTGCAACAATTTAAGAATAACGTTCCTCAATGTAAAACTGCAAAGAATTTGTGGATCACATCATCTATGGTCCATAATATCATTAAAAGATTCAGAGAATCTGGAGAAATCTCTGTATGCGAGAGACAAGGCTGAAAACTGACATTGGATGCCTGTGATCTTCAGGCCCTCAGGAGACACTGCATTAAAAGCAGACACGTGTTTGTAGTGGAAATCGCTGTATGGGCTCAGGAACACTTCAGAAAACCATCGTCTGTGAAAACACTTCATTACTGCATCCACAAATGCAAGTTAAAACCAGATATAAACAATATCCAGAAACCCCGCCCCCTTCTCTGGGCCCGAGCTCTTTTATGATGGACTGAGGCAAAGTGGAAAACTGTCCCGAGGTCTGACGAATCAAAAGTAGAAATTCTTTTTAGAAATCATGGACACCACGTCCTCCAGGATAAAGAGCAGAGGGAACATCTGGCTTATCATCAATGCACAGCTCAAAAGCCACCATCTGTGACGGTATGAGGGTGCATTACTGCACATGACATGGGTAGCTTGTACATCTGGGAAGGCATCATTAATGCTGAATGATATTTACATGTTTCAGAGTAATATGTTGCCATCCAGACAAAATCTTTTTCAGCGAAGGCCTTCCTTCTTTCAGCAAAACAATGCCAAACCACTTCCTGCATGTATTACAACTGCATGGCTCTGTAATAAGAGTCCAGGTGCTAAACTGGCCTGCAGTCTGCCTGCAGTCCAGACCTGTCTCCCATTGAAAACATTTGGTGCATTATGAAGTGCAAAATACGATAAAGGAGACCCCGAACTGTTCAGCGACTGAAATTGTATGTCGGGCAGGAATGCGACATTTTACTTTCAAAACTACAGCAATCGGTCTCCTCAGTTCCCAAATGTTTACAGGTTGTTGTTAAAAGTCGAGGTGATGCAACACAGTGGTAAACACGCCCCTGTCCCAACTCTTTTGAACCATGCTGTTGGCATCAAATTCAAAATAAGCATATATTTTTCAAAAAGCAATTAAAATTTTCTCAGTTTCAACATTTGTCTTTGTGCTATTTTCAATGTAATATAGGGTTTCCATGATTTGCAAATTATCACATTTCTGTTTTTATTTACGTTTTACACAGGGTCCCAATATTTTTGGAGTGGGGTTGTAATTTGAATATACCTTCGTTGAAATAATTCACAAAAGTGAGTCTATAAATTGCATGAATATCTCTAAAACAACTGGTTTTCGGCTTCTGTTACAAGTGAGTTTAGAAGAAACAAACAGATTTTCTGATTTCTTAGAACAAGGAAATGTGTTGTTCGATGTAATCATACACGTTAAAGATGAGTTAAGCTGGAAAATTGCTCAACCGCTTCTTTTAATCCAAAATGTCTCTGTGGGTGTTTTCATCATGTGGCTCTGATGAACAGGGTACACGGTCCAGAGGACTCACAGGATGGTGTGTTTGAAGAAATTAAGCCTCTCTTAACTTCTTTGTTGGATGGGTGAGTTTAATGTTTAAAGTAATTTTTCTTTCCCTTAGTAAATGAATATCGCTGTTGTGTTGGTATTGAGCTGAGTGAAGGTGAATGTTGTTATTGACAGTGTACGTTATATTCAGGTATAACGTGTGCATCATGGCATATGGACAGACAGGCAGTGGAAAGACGCATACAATGATCGGATCTCAAAATGATGATCCCAAACATCCTGAACGGGACTCGCAGGAAGGAATCATCCCCAAAGCAGCTAATGAGTTATTCAAGTAAGTCCTAAACATTATATCATCTATTGTCATAAAATGTAGTGTTTTGCTTACATTTATGTTTAGCCTGCTCTACAGGGACTGCATTTACCCTCTAGTACTAGTATAAGAGCATGTCTTTTCATGGTTTATTCCTTAGTGTTCCAACGTGTTATAATCACGTTGTCTGTTTTCACCCAAATGAGGATGGGTTCCCTTTTGAGTCTGGTTTCTCTCGAGGTTTCTTCCTCATGTCGTCTGAGGGAGTTTTTCCTTGCCACCGTCGCCGCAGGCTTCATCATTGGGGATAGATTAGGGATAAAATTAGCTCATGTTTTAAGTTGTTCAGATTCTGTAAAGCTGCTTTGCGACAATGTTTATTGTTAAAAGCGCGATACAAATAAATTTGACTTAGTCGTTTTATGGATGGATGGATATGAAGAATGTTTTGAAATTCTGCTGGTACATGCATTTGTTTGTCAGGTTGATCTCTGAGAAGCCAGCAGAAAGACACACAGTGGAGGTTTCCATGGTGGAGGTTTATAATAACGAGCTGCTGGACCTTTTGGCCAAAGACGACGATGGAGCCGCCGTGGGAGTTAAGAGAGAAGTCATCACGACCAGCACAGGGACTAGTGAAGTCC